>NC_139945.1:2699277-3099277 GCF_963454915.1 Gymnoscopelus microlampas | reverse complement strand
AACAAAATAAAAACTAAGCTATGATGACTAAAACTGAGACTAAATATATTGACAATTTCGTCAACAAATAAAAAAATAGACTAAAATGTTAGTGAGGGATCTAGTGGAGAAGAGATCCAGTAGAACTAAAAGACAAGTCATTTTATGTTTGGTTGCGCTCTGAAAATAGCAGATCTACAATCTAACGACACGTTGTTAACTTGTTAGCTTGTAGATCTGCTATTTTCAGCATGCAACCAAGTGCAAAATCAGCCATTACGACGGCATCAAGGCCCCGACAAAATACATTTTAGTCGACTAAATCAACTGTACATTTAGTCGACTATAATCTTATGATATTTAGTCGACGAAAGCTAGACAAAAACTAAGACATTTCATATGACTAAAACTAAGACATTTCAGATGACTCAAATATGACTAAATCTAAATGGAATTTGATTCAAAAGACTATGACTAAAACTGAATCAACATTTGCTGCCAAAATCAACACTTGCACGGAGAGCCCCATTCTGTTTACATTTATACATGTATCTCTGTTTGGTCTGGTCCACAGACAGAGGGGGTCCGTGTGTCGGTGGACGTGCTGTCTCAGGGCCTGGAGAGCCCCATCCTGTTTGTGGTGAGACAGAAGCAGGCCGTGCTGTCCTTCCAGGTTCCTCTCATCCTCCGAGGCCTGTGAGTATATCTCTCTCTTACCGTCCTAACGTATAGAATTTATTATTTTTGTAAAAACCCAGAGGAAGACTTATCCCGTGTCGAACCGTTGAAGACCTGAAGACCTGGAACTGTGTCATGCTAAATAATGCTAAAAAGCATTATTTTACACTTTGGGCTATTCAAAAATAGCAGATCTACAAGCTCATAGCGCGGCACCGAGTGCCGTGCTATGAGCTTGTAGATCTGCTATTTTTGAAAAATCGTGAAAATGTGCGCAAATCTTCTGAATATATATATATATTTTTAAAGCGAACATTTTCAACTCAAATCTTTACTTCTGGGGGGTCCCTGGAACAACATATTTTGATGGGGGTCGGCGGCCAAATACATATCATTTTGGGGGTCCTTGACATGAAAAAGATTGAGCACCACTGATATAGAAACATACGTTTTTCAGAAAACTGTTGAGATTTAGGAGACATGTAGAATCGGCTTCAGGTCTCAATGTGTTAAGGCCAGACCGCACCAATGCAACAACTCCTTGCAACAAAACCGTTGTCCCCAATGGCAGTTGCAAGGAGTTGCATTGGTGTGTGGACTGACTGGCCTTAAGTTTCTGTTGCATCGTGGCTACGACCCGTGCAACCTCCTCGTCTAAAGGCCAGTCCACACACCAATTCAACGCCTTGGTGTTCCTTGCAACATGCACTTGCAGTGGTGGAAAAAGTACTCACATTTTACCGTCATTTATGTCTTTAATACACCTTAGAGCTGTTGTGTTGAAATAAGAAACCATGAATGTGGTTCAAATCTCACTCACAAAAATCACTTTCCATGTGTTTTTCTTCTCGCTGTTCAGACTTCTGATTCCATTCTGGATAGACCAAACATGTGATTTGGGACTGACTGTTAACGTAGCACCAAAGACTTAAAGACAGCCAGCCTTGACCTAGCAAGCATCTAGAAACATGTCACTATCTGCTCAGAGCGCTTACTCAATGTCCTCTGGTTGTTGTGGAGGTTCTGGTATGAATGGATGAGAAGAAACTCGTTCCATTTGGCTCCCTGACAACCTCCACGTGTGTGTGTGTGCGTGCGTGCGTGCGTGCGTGCGTGTCACTAGGAGGTGTCTATCCTAAATGGCATTTAGGCATCTCAGAATGTTTAATACAGCAGCCTGGCAGTTTTCAACACTATAGAGCTGGCCCTGATTATCCGGATATTTAGATACTGGTTTGTCAGCTTGGTAGTCACACATAATTTCAATATTTGAATGCTTGCGCGTGTTTCTTTCCCCTCTGCACATCCACATGTGCACGTTGCAGTGTTGTGTGGGAGTGCTGTGTCTCAGTTAGATCTGCTATTTTCACAATACTTATCTGTGGAACGAGTCAAAATAAATGTAATACAATTCCAAGTGCTTATCAGGTTGGGGTCCCCAGTTCAAATATGATTATTTTGGGGGGGTCCCCAGTTCAAATATGATTATTTTGGGGGGCGTCCTCAGTTCAAATATGATTATTTTGGGGGGCGTCCTCAGTTCAAATATGATTATTTTGGGGGGTCACAGCCCTGAAAAAAAGGTTGAGAACCACTGACTGTGCTACGCTATGGTGTCAACACAACAGTGTCAGGACATCTGTGTGTGTGTGTGTGTGTGTGTGTGTGTGTGTGTGTGTGTGTGTGTGTGTGTGTGTGTGTGTGTGTGTGTGTGTGTGTGTGTGTGTGTGTGTGTGTGTGTGTGTGTGTGTGTGTGTGTGTGTGTGTGTGTGTGTGTGTGTGTGCGTGTGTGTGTGTTTACACACTTCCTGCCTCAGGTCACATGACCTCAGGCAGTGAAGCCACAGAGTAAACACAGCTGCACTGAAACAGGTCTTGTAAGGTGATGATGAGTCAAGGCCACTTTATGTGTATGACACATTCCAACAACCAGGCAGTTCAGTGTGTTTTACACAATGCAATAAGCCAGGGGTCTTCAACATTTTCAGGCCAGGGACCCCCTAGCTGAGAGAGAGATGAAGCAGAGACCCCCTCTATATTGTATAAAATTGTGTTTCAGATTAAACTTTTTTTGTTCACTAGGTCTGCTCTTTTTCCCCTCTACACCAAACACCTCTTTGCCAAAAATAGCCGATCTACAAACTCACAACGCCTCGCAGCGCGAGGTGTTGTGAGCTTGTAGATCGGCTATTTTTTGGCTAAAGTTCTCCCTCAGAAAAGGGATGCTAGGGTTCAAGAGGTTAAGGTAAAAAAGAAAAATCATGTCACCCAATGATTTGGCGGACCCCCTGTAGTAACTCTGAGGACCCCCTAGGAAGGAGACCCCTGCAATAAGCATTATAGCAGATTTAAATTCAGTAAAAGGGAAGAGGGAAAACAAATAAGTTAATATAGGAAACGCCTATTCATGTCAAGGACCACCCAAAATGAAATGCATTTGGTCGCGGACCCCCATCTCAAAATATGATGTTGCAGGGACCCCCCAGAAGCAAAGATTTGAGTTTTGTTCGCTTTAAAAAAACATATATATTTAAAGATTTGCAAACAAAATCACGATTTTTCAAAAATAGCAGATCTACAAGCTATAGACACAGAGCAAGAAACACAATATAAAAAGGACATTTGAACACAGTAACAACAATATAGAAGTCAATCTAAACATCATCCGAAAGGCCATAGCTGAATGGGTAGAGAGACAGCCTGGGAAGCCGAAAGGAAAGGTCCCTGGTTCGATTCCCGGCTCCTGCGATGTGTCAGGGTGCCCCTGAACTAAAATATACTTAAAAAGTACCAAAAGTAAAAGTACTCATTGTCTACACACATGTTCAAAATGTGTGAAAACATCTTCAGAAAATAGCTGATCTACAAGCTCACAATGTGTCGCGATGCGACACATTGTGAGCTTGTAGATCTGCTATTTTCAAATGGCCGAAATGTATATAGGGGCTGAAAGTGGTATGTTTTGTAATAATAATAGAAATCTACAAAGTAACTAAAATTTTCAAATAATCGTAGTGGAGTGAAACGTACTGCCTCTGAGATGTAGTGGAGTAGAAGTAAAAGTACTGAAAACTGAAAATACTCCAGTAAAGTAAGAATTCTTTGTACTTTAGTACATGTACTTAGTTACTTTACACCACTGATGTGGAGTCATAGAAAACGGAGCGCTGCTTGTGATTCCAGGAACAGAAAGCAGACCCTGTCCTGTCCATGCATGTGAATGAACTGCAATGAACCCTCATAACTTACTTACTTTCCTGGGGGCTGTCATTTTATGTTGCTCACCATCACCATTAGCATGTTGTCTGTGGCGTATTATTATACAAGACCAACACAGATACAGTATGATTCACTGTTATATCAATCCATATTAATTATGGCTGTGAATCGTCTGCTATCTCACGATTCCATTCCGATTCTTGGGGTCACGATAGTTTTTTTTAAAACAAACGATTGTCGATTCAAAAAAAAAAAAAATCCGATTCAAATTTTGTTTTTCCTTTTTTGATTCAAAACGATTCTCGATTTAAAACAATTTTTTTCCCGATTAATTTTTTTTTTTTTCCCCGATTCAGCCCAGAACCACTTCTCAAAAATGTCATTATACAAAAATACTACAAAAATATGTATATATTTTTGGAAAATGAGAATCGATTCTGAATCGTCCATCATGAGAATCGCGACTTGTATTCGAATCGATTTTTTCCTCTAGCCCTAATATTAATAGTGTAACATGGCTTGTGTTTCTAATGCACTAGGGCAGAAACCTTGTATATCCATTATTTCCATAACTTTTTATGCATTTTCGTAAATGAATGTCATAGTACTTCCTATCATACAAGTTTCACACGAAAGTATCGATCGTGACTTGTAGATCGGCTATTTTCACTGTTTTATTGTGTTTTTAAAAATACTAATTTAAAAAAAGTAACTGTTTTAATTTGGACATGGTTTCGAACGAGGTTTCCACTAGGGCTGGTAAATTAATATTTGATATTCAAATATTCCTCCAATATGGGGAAAACATTTATATTCGAATATAAAAATCTATTATGCGATAATTTTTTTAATGTTTATTTGACAGGGGCAATACAAAAAAACATTCTATCAAGTTATAAAAACAAACAAAATATATATTTTTATTGGATCCGAGCACTTGATACATAGTTTTTTGTATCGTCCATGTCAAATAAAAAAAAAAATAATAATAATAATAATAATATTCAAATATTAGCCTATTTTCAAGACCAATATTCAAATGTTGTTTCTGAGGAATGTTAACGGCCCTACTGTAGTTTCCACGTGACCATCAGGACGATAACATGATTTCCTGATGAGTTTGAAGTTCAGCAGTTTATCAGCCATCTGCGGTATCTCCCACACTGTGCTTGTGTAACAGCGGAGATATCTGTCATCATACTGGACTTTCTACAGTCTCAGGTCAGGTGGCTACACTAACACTGTTGGGCCATGCCCAAAAATAGCAGATCTACAAGCTCATAGCGCGGCACCGAGTGCCGCGCTATGAGCTTGTAGATCTGCTATTTTTTGAAAAATCATAAAAATATGTGCAAATCTTTGAATATATATATATATATATTTTTTAAGCTAACATTTGTAACTCAAATCTTTGCTTCCGGGGGGTCCCTGGAACTAAACATTTTGAGATGAGGGGTCCGCGGCCAAATGCATATCATTTTGGGGGTCCTTGACATGAAAAGGTTTTATTTAGAAGAACATTTAGAAGACATTTGTAGAATCCCCAGAAGAAGCGAAGAAAAAAAAACATATCTATTCAAAGATTTTCACACATTTTCACGATTTTTCAAAAAAAAAAATCTACAAACTCGTAGCTTGTAGATCTGCTATTTTTGAATAGCCCAAAGTATAACATAATGGTTATAGCAACAACAACACAAAAATGACACAGCATGCGTTCCCTGATTGAGTGTGTTAAGGTCAGGTAAAGTACAGTGTGCTTGTGTAACAGCGGATCTATCTATCCTCATCCTGGACTTTTTACAGTCTCAGGTCAGGTGGCTACAGTAACAGTGTTGCCATGTCCGCTTATTATAAGCGACTCTGGGCTTGTTTTTCTGTAAAGTCACGTGTAAATATTGGTAGTTGCTCGTTGTGTTTTTTTTGGGGGGGGGGGGCTTGTTTCTAAAGTGTAGTTAATTATTTGGGGCTTGCCTTCTAAAGGTTCTGTCAACCAGTGTTTCTCTAAATATTTTCAATGTCAAGGACATCTGAAAATGTTTTGTGCTAAGGGAGTGGGACCCCCCTATTCAATATCTGTGTTGTTAACCCATTAAGACCTGGAACTGTGTCATTTTTAGATTTTAGCTAAAAAGCATTATTTTACACTTTGGGCTATTCAAAAATAGCAGATATACAAGCTCGTTGCGCGGCACCGAGTGCCGCGCTATGAGCTTGTAGATCTGCTATTTTTGAAAAATCGTGAAAATGTTTGCAAATCTTTGAATATATATATTTCTAAAGCGAACATTTTTAACTCAAATCTTTGCTTCTGGGGGGGTCCCTGGAACAAAATATTTTGATGGGGGTCCGCGGCCAAATACATATCATTTTGGGGGTCCTTGACATGAAAAAGATTGTGCACCACTGATATAGAAACATACGTTTTTCAGAAAACTGTTGAGATTTAGGAGACATGTAGAATCGGCTTCAGGTCTCAATGGGTTAATTAACTCCTTCAGTGCCACGTGACGTCTAAGACGTCATAAAAAGATAAATAAAATAAGAAAATAAAAATGTTTTACTTTCTTTTTTTTTTTTTTTTTAATGTTCAGAACCCAAGATATGATTTGAAAATGTGCTGCTCCATTCACTTCTTGTTTAACTTCTTACTGAAAAAAGGCTGTATCTCGGCTCCTAACACAACCAGAAATAAGTCAGGCACTGAATGAGTTAACACGTTTTCAACACGTTTTATTTCTTTGATTCATTTTTTGTTGTTGTTGAAAATAGCAGATCTACAAGCTTGTAGATCGGCTATTTTCAAAATACCCGCGAGTGTGTATGTGTGTGTGCTGTGCTCATATTATGGCCTATAGTCGCTTCTTTTGGTCTTGTTTTAATAGATGTGGTGGTGGTTGCTTGCTTTTTCTCTCTGGCAAAATCTGGCAACCCTGGCTACAGTAACAGTGTGTCATCTCTATCTGTGGACCTTTGACTTCCACTTCCTCAGTGGAGTTTACTCTTCAACGTGTGGGACCGGGTGTTCCTGTAAATGAGCTATTTCACTCTCTGTGACAGGAAGAACAAACATTCCAAGGCACTCTTCACATTGTAAAAAAAAAAGGGAGAAAAAAGGCCAATTCATCTTTTAACTATTACTAACTTGCAGGAATTACATTTTTCAAAGAGGAACTAGGCTTTAACCTTTTTTTTGTTTTACTCCATCAGCTTAACTCATTTTCTGCCAATAACGCATATATGCGTTCCATTGAGTCCATCACTTGCCTGCCAATAACGCATATATGCGTTCCATTGAGTCCATCACTTGCCTGCCAACAACGCATATATGCGTTCCATTGAGTCCATCACTTGCCTGCCAACAACGCATATATGCGTTCCATTGAGTCCATCACTTGCCTGCCAATAACGCATATATGCGTTCCATTGAGTCCATCACTTGCCTGCCAATAACGCATATATGCGTTTTTAGAAAAGAAAAAAAAGAGATATGATTTTTCGAAGATATAGACTCCTATCCACTTCCTTGTTAACTTACAACTTAAAAATTCTGTATCTCGGCTCCTGAGTACTTTTTTTAATTTCAATGAAAAATCTCTGGCAGACAACAGCAAAAAATCTGAAATAATTCAGGCAGGTTAAGTGTTAAGTCAGGTTGTTTGTTGTTCTGAAAGGGTCAGGCTCAAAAATCTACTCCACAAATAGATGGTGTAATTGTGGTACTAATATTCATCCCTAACCTTAATGGTACTGTCTCACTGTGATAGCAGTTCATTTACTGTAGGTCCCATTGCAGTATTGATACTTTTACTTAACTCTCCCACTGCTTGTTTCTGCGATTTTTTGATTTTCTTACCTTTTTCAAGTAGTCACAGAATATTTATCTCCAGTATAATCGATCCTCTGATGATTGCTAATCACTGAGGGTTGCACTGTGTGGTTTCACAAACGAGGTCATCACGACCTCGTTGACATTAATTTTTTGTTTTAAAATACCATGTCTGGGCCAATCATACAATAGTAAAAAAAAAAAGTGCTCAGGAGCCGAGATACAGCCTTTTTCAGTAATAAGTTAAACAAGAAGTGAATGGAGCAGCAAATCTTCCGATCACGATATCTTGGGTTCTGAACATTTTTTTCAAAAAAAATAAATATATATATCGTTATTGACACTGAGAGAGTTAAGTAAAAACATAGAGTACTTATTCCACCACTGACAGTGTGTTGTAATGCGTTGGCTCTGTGAGATCCTTGTTGTTTTTACGTTTGACTGTTCCCTGAGGGGAAACAATGTTTCTGCATTTTGACCCAGCAGTGTGCTGCACTTATGGTTTAAGTGCCTTGCCCAGGGACACTTAGGGTCTAATAAACAACTAGTACATTATTAAGTGGAGGTCTAGTGAGCGTCGTGTTGGCGTTGTCAGAGAGCCAAATGGAAGCAGTTCTTATATTATCTATGGTTTCCTCTCATCCATTCATAATCATTCATATCAGACTGTTCAGATCTCCATAACAACCAAGGCAGATAGTGACATGTTACTACATGATACTGTACTGTAGGTCAAGGCTGGGCAGCCACATCTTCAGTGATTTGATCACCCACGGTGACTCTGAGAAGGAAGAGACAGATGGATCACCGTGCCAAAAAACCTGGCTCCCGTCCGCTCCCATTCTATCTCGTTGCAAAAAAACTCCTTATTTCCTTAACTTTTTACAGTGGGGAAAACTAGTCATTTTCGATCCGAGATCACTCCGCCGTGGTGACTCGCGTGAGAGATGTTATTGTTCCAGGCGTTAGCCAGGACCATCCACCATCGGGTTACATGTCATTGTTCCGACATTACTAACCCTATCCCTAACCCTAACCCTAACCGCACGCGGAAGCCACGTAGTCGGAGTAATGGATGTCGGACTGATGAGCAGTTACCCCACCATCGTGCTCGCATATATTGTTTACAATGGGGTGCTCGTCGTGGAGTCTGCAGCTGTAAACAGCGCAGCGTTACAAACGGTGAGATCTCTGGCACTCAACGTCACTTTTTTAATTCTGGCACCGAATGTATTAAAGTGATAGTTCACCCCCAAAATGACTTTTTTTCTATGTATTAGTCACCCCATGGAGACTTGAAGCCAATAAGCCAATAATTTGACGACCGACAGCGTTTCCGATAGGAGAAACAAAGACTCTCCTTTGCGCCTCCTACCGGAACCACTGCCTACCGGTCCGCTGGTCATCATAATTATTGGCTTAGGATTGAGACAAAAACAAAACAATTATCTCCACGGGGTGACTAATCCATAGAAACAAATATTTTTTGGGGGGTGAACCATCTCGCTCTGACCACTCTGGTGCGTTGCCCAAATAAACTGTTCATTCAATCAAAATAAGGAGGGTCACACCCAGAATACATGTTTATTTGCATTTTTTTGTTTTAAATACATTCCTTGAGAAAGGTGACAGACGTGACAGAAATGTCTTGTCACTTTTTTGAAGCATGGAAACATTTTTTGACGTTAAATCTTTAGTGCTATGTTCACACTGGCAGCCCAAGTCACATGTTTGGCTTATCCAGATTACATCAAATAGTTTGATCAAGTCTGAACAGCCAAAAAAAAAAAAAACATCATTGTGAAACGAGATTTGAACCACCTTCCTGGGCGAATTGAAAAGTGATTAATAATTTCTGTTTTTTCTTCATTTCTTTTTCTTTTTTTTTCTAACACCATAACATAAAAAGAAAATCTCAATGCAGGGCTCTAGCTCACACAGTATAAGACACATTACTGTAAAACTATCAATTACCTGTATGATTTTCATTGATTCACAATCTCTCTCTCTGTCTCTGTCTCTCTCTCTCTCTGTCCCGTCCAGCTACCAGAGGAAGTACCCGTACGCCCACGTGGCTCGCACCCTGTGCCAGCCTCCGTCCCATGCCCTCTCTGAGACGTCCTTCTTCTACATAGACGTGTCCACGCTGTCCACCCTGGGGACGCACTACCAGCTGAGGGTCAGCCGCGTGGACCTGTTCACTCTGCAGTGAGTAGCACACACACACACACACGCACACGCGCACACAGGTCTGTAACTCTGTACAAATGGACAAATGTGTGAACTCTCAGAGTTATGCTGGTCCTTGAAATTAAAAGGTTTTAGAACCACTAGTATAGTAATTATATATCAGACATGAAGTCCACATAGCAGTGACGGTGTAGTAGAGAAAACCTGGTTCCCGGAAACGGAACTTCAAATGTGAAGGAACTCATTCCGATTCCTCTATGTTGGATCCGCTTCCTTGTGATCCTCCGGTTCTCAATCCCAACCCTACACGCACACGCACACGCACGCACACGCACACACATATATACTTATCAAAGCCTGTCACAATTTGTCCAAAATCGCCTAATTGCAATTATTTGAGATAATTGATTTGTTTTCTTTTTTGCATAATCGTCATAATCATTTCCATGTTGAAACATGTTCATATCTTTTCCAAAACAGTGGGAATAGCCGATCTACAAGCTCAAATGTGTTTTGAGCTTGTAGATCGGCTTTTTCCACTGTTCATGTTTTCTTGTTTTTAAGCATAAAGTCATTTCATTATTCGTCATAGATCTGCACTGTGCACCTTTTTGTTAACGAAGCCTAAAAGCCAAACAGAAATTATATATTTTTTCAGAATGTTCCAATAATATTCAACGACAGAGATGCAATTAAATCGCCGCCGCCGATTAATCTTCATGTAAAATGTCGTCATCGTGACGGCCCTAGTCACGATTTAGTACATAATAATCACTCTACAGGCTCGTTCTACAAGATCAGCTATTTCTGCTAAGTTTTTGAAAGTATACATTAATTATTGAATGCATGCCCATGGTTTTGGCCATGGTACATTATCACCGAAGTTCTGACATCACTCGTTCATCACCTGTGGGTCACGGAAGTCATTCCTCTTTGGAGAATGACATTGGGTCGCGAAAAAAGTCTGTTGACTACCTTTTTTCACTTACGAAAACTAAATATAAACAAAATAAAAACTAAGCTGCGATGACTGAAACTATGACAAGTCATCGTGGGTCATCATCGCGTGGGTGTCACAATCTGAAAGAAGATCTACAAGCTCACAACGCGCCGCAGCGCGACGCGTTGTGAGATCTGCTATTTTCGGCATGCAGCTAAGTGAAAATCAGCGCCCGCCAAAAATACATTTCAGTCGAGACCAATGCAACTCCTTGAAACTGCCATTGAACATAATGGTTGCAAATACAGCTGTAGTTGCAAGGAGTTGCAAGTAGTTGCATTGGTGTGGACTGGCCTTTAGAATCGTCTCATATAAGAATTGTGGTCCAACAATAAACAAACTGTACCTGCTTGTCAGGGAGGTGGCTCTGTATCATATAAATACATATTTGATTTGTCTGTTTTTGTAATTAATTTGGCGGCAGTAACGTTAGCGTTTTCTCGCCATAGCTTCATATCCATATGATTCAAACCGCCGGGATTTTTGGAACACCGTTCTTATATGACACGATATTAAACACGTCTCTGGGAACTCAGAATGGGGGGGGGGGGGGGATAAAAACGTGACCCAGGTAGGAGGATGCTTAAATTACGTCAGACTTCGGTGATCTATTTATTTTGATTATCGGTCATTTAGTTCTGTGTATGTTTCAGTTATTTGTCGTATCTGTGCGCTGGCTGTGCAGTTTTAGTTTGCAAAACCTACCAGGCAAACAGGAATGTCATTGTGATATTTTTTTTCTATGTATACAGTATGTTCCATTAATGTTCAATGTCATTCTATCTTTATTGCAATACAGGACGGACAAGAAATTCAGCTTCACTGCTTCGCCCTCCCAGCCACAGGTATGTAACTAGATGACACTAACTGTGCGTGTGTGTGTGTGCGTGTGTGTGTGTGTGTGCGTGTGTGCGTGCGTGTGCGTGTGTGCGTGTGCGCGTGCGTGTGTATCTTTGTGTGTGTGTGTGTGTGTTATCTTAAAGGGTGTTTGTGTGGAAGATGAGATAGGCAACCGTTTACTTCCCTTCCACAAGGAGGTCTAAAGGTCAGGGCCACCTCTGATTGTGATGAGAGAGAGAGAGTGAGAGAGAGAGAGTGATAGAGAGACACTAAAACACCTTTTGAGTTGGTAAATGAGGTGCAGGGTCGCGTTATGATGCAATGCAATTGGTTCTGGTCCAGATGTGGAATGTTAATCCGGGGACACATCTGTGTTATCTTAGATCTCTTTGGGCTGTTAAAATATAGCAGATCTACAAGCTCATAGCGTGGCACTCGGTGCCGCGCTATGAGCTTGTATATCTTCTATTTAGCTTGTAGCTTGTAGATCTAGCTTGTAGATATGCTATTTTTGAAGAATCATGAAAATTTGTGCAAATCGCTGAGCGAACATTTGTAACTCAAATGTTTGCTTCTGGTGGGGGTCCCTGGAACAAGATATTTTGAGATGGGGGTCCGCAGCCAAATATCTATGATTTTGACCACTGATTATAGCTTTTTTTTTCAAAAAAAGAACTGTTAGGATTTAGAAGACATTTGTAGAATCCCCCAGAAGCAAAGAGGTTTGCTTTAACCCATTAAGTCCTGAGGCCGATTAATTTTTTTTTTTCCTAAATCCTAACGCTTAAAAAAATATATATATTCAAAGATTTTCACAATTTTTTACAAAAATAGCAGATCTACAAGCTCATAGCGCGGCACTCGGTGCCGCGCTATGAGCTTGTAGATCTGCTATTTTTGAATAGCCAAATAAATCGTAAAATGACACACAAATGCGTTCCCGGCCTTAATCAGTTAAAAAACATATATATTCAAAGAGTTGCACAAATTTTCACAATCTTACAAAAATAGCAGATCTACTGTACACGCTCGTATCGCGGCACTCTATGAGCTTGTAGATCTGCTATTTTTTAATAGCCAAAGTATAAAATAATGGGCATAGCAAAAACATCTAAAATGACGCAGTGTGTGCGTGCCCTGATTGAATGGGTAAATTGCAGCAGTCCTGCCCCTCCCTCCCTGTGTGTTGAAATGGTTTGTAAACATCTGTGACATTTCACAGCAGAGTGTTAACTTACACTCTGTCAGACTGCAGTGACATCCTTGTTGAGTCAACGTTTTGAACCTTGCTTTACAAAGAGAGGAGAAGCCTCTATCAGTGGCGTACCCACTGTAGAGGCAGGGCAGGAGGTCGCCTGCCCAACTAAGATCTTGCCTCCCCTAGAAAACCCAAATAACCTGAAAATGCGCTCAATGTCCTCAAAGTCACGCATCCAACAGGCTTTAAACAGAGCAAATTGGACCTTCTGTTCCAGAGATAATGACCAAAACATCTTGAAAACGGACACTTTCGTCGGTTTTCGATTGAGTTGAAACTTCTTTTTTTTTTTTGGGGGGGGGGGAAAAAAACTTGCCTGCCCTAAATGTAATCCCTGGGAACGCCACTGCTCTCTATATACAGTACATTCATTTGAGAGGCTCTTATATATATTTGTATGTATTTGGATGTTACTGTTCTGTTCTCCCAGTTTCACTTCTCTGTGGTTATTTTAATGTGACGATTGATTGATTGATTGAATATTGTATTACATTATATTACATTACAGTCATTTAGCAGACACTTTTATCCAAAGAGACTTACAATAAGTGCATTCAACATAGGTAGGGAACGAAACTACTAATCACCAGAAGTCTGAAGTGCATTCTCTGCAAAAACAAGCAACCAAGAGCATACCTAGCGCTGAGGTAAAAGTGTAATATATCAGCTAATTACTTTCTTAAACAGATGAGACAAAATAGCAAAATCAAATGAGCAAGAGCTAAAACAAATAAGTGTATCTACTAAACAAGATCCATTAGACAGAATTAGACAGAAATGTAAAAACAGCACGAGTAACAGTCAAACACTTTGTCTAAAAGGATAACTCCCAAAAAGTCCTTGCGGTCTAGTTTCCATTTGGGTCCAAGGTATTCAATTCATCAACAAATGAAATAGCACCAAGCATTCAATATCATTGGAGGGGGGGGGGTATGGGTTAAGAAACGGCGGGGGGAGTGATAACTACCCCTCTTTGGCCTCCTGAAAGGTGCATTTTCAGGGCTGTTTTGAAGGAAGCCAGCTATCTACGGTACATGAGCTCTGACACCCTCTACTGGTAGGATATTGTAATTCCAAGCAAGACTCACAGCATCCTCCCCTCTCTCCTCTCCTCTCCTCTCCTCTCCTCTCCTCTCCTCTCCTCTCCTCTCCTCTCCTCTCCTCTCCTCTCCTCTCCTCTCTCAGTACTTTAAGTATGTGTTCCCAGACGGGGTGGACACTGTGATCGTGAAGGTCAGCTCTGAGATGACCTTCCCGTGCTCCGTCATGTCCATCCAGGATATCCAGGTACACACAACCCAACCAGCGTTCATTTAAACAACACATTTTGATTTAGTTTCAGTCATATAGTCTTTTGAATACAATTCCACTTAGTTTTAGTCATATTTTAGTCATCTGAAATGTTTTAGTTTTCGTCTAGTTTTAGTCGACTAAATATCATTAGATTATAGTCGACTAAATCTACAGTTGATTTAGTCGACTATAATGTATGTTGGCGGTACCTTGATGGCGTCGTAATGGCTGATTTTACACTTGGTTGCATGCTGAAAATAGCTGATCTACAAGCTCTACGAGCGCGAGCGCAACCAAACATAAAATGACTCGTTGTTTAGTTCTACTGGATCTCTTCTCCACTCGTTTAGTCTAGTTTTTATTTGTTTGACAAAATTGTCAATATATTTCTTAGTCTTAGTTTAAGTCATCCTAGCTTTGTTTTAGTTTAGTTTTCGTCAGTGAAGCTAGACATTTTTCGTCATAGTTTTAGTCAACGGAATCAACACCGACACAAACCCACCGTACGTAAGATTTACATATTCACATACCGTAATGTGACGTAACGGTAAGGTGCTGCAAATCTACAAGCTCACAACGTGCGACGCGTGGATTTGCTATTTTCACTACTTACAGCTGCAACGATTTGCATCTGATCACTTTGCTCTTTTTTTCTGCGTTTTATTTCTCTCTCTCTCTCTCCCTCTCTCTCTCTATGTCTCTCTCTCTCTCTCTCTCTCTCTCTCTCTCTCAGTGTCCTGTGTATGATCTTGACAACAACGTGGCCTTCATTGGAATGTACCAAACCATGACCAAAAAAGGTGCCATCACTGTGCAGGTACGGTAACAACACACACACACACACACACACACACACACACACACACACACACACACACACACACACACACACACACACGGTTTAACCCATTCAATCCAGGAACGCATCTACACATGTCTTCTAAATCCTATTTTTTTTGTCAAGGACCCCCCAAAATTATATGTATTTGTCCGTGGACCCCCATCTCAAAATATTTAGTTCCAGGGACCCCCACCTGAAGCAAAGATTTGAATTAAAAATGTTCACTTTAAAAAAAAAATATATATTTTCAAAGATTTGCACAAATGTTCACGATTTTTTTCAAAAATAGCAGATCTACAAGCTCATAGTGCGGCACTTGGTGCCACAATATGAGTTTGTAGATCTGCTATTTTTTAATAAATCTGCGCACTAAATGACAAATACACACGTGTGTTAGTGTCTGCACACTAGATAATCCTAGCAGTGCTGTTCTGGATGTACAGGAGTCTTTTGAAGGCTCTTGCTAGGGATCCCGATGAGAAGTGCGTTGCAGCAGTCCAGCCTGGAGGAGACCAGGGTGTGGACAAGTTTGTTGGAATGTGCTAGCTTGAGTGTGGGGCATAGTTTTGAGATATCTCTCTCTCTCTCCCCCCCTCATCAGAAGAAGGACTTCCCTCTGAACAGCTTCTATGTGGTGGTGGTGGTGAAGACGGAGGACGAGGCGTGCGGGGGCCCGCTGCGCTTCTACCCGCTCCGTCCCGACGAGCTCATCGACGCCGGGAACCGCACCAAGGAGGTGGACGTGATCGTGTCCCCCGCCATCGGCTGTACGTATATATATATATATATGATACACTTATCACATAATCCACCTCACATCATTTGACAATAATTGCAATCATTATTTTGCATACATTTATGCCTGGACTACTGCAACTACCTCCTCGCTGGTGCTCCGGCATCTGCCATCAGACCTCTGGAGCTTGTTCAGAAAGCTGCAGCTCGTCTGGTGTTCAACCGCCCCAAGTTCTCGCACACAACTATCCTTCTCCGTTCTCTACACTGGCTCCCCGTAGCGGCTCGCATCCAGTTTAAAACCTTGGTGCTAGCCTATAGGGCAGTGAAAGGAACAGCTCCTTCCTACCTCCGGGCTATGGTCGATGCTTACACGACCACTTCGGTCTGCCACCTCGGGGCGACTGATTGCCTCGTCACTCAAGGGTCCTTCTGGCCAATCCACACGGTCACAACTTTTTTCTGTTCTGGCCCCACAGTGGTGGAATGAACTTCCCACTGATGTCAGGGCAGCAGAGACACTGATGTCAGGACAGCAGAGTCACTGATGTCAGGACAACAGAGTCACTGATGTCAGGACAGCAGAGTCACTGATGTCAGGACAACAGAGTCACTGTTGTCAGGACAGCAGAGTCACTGATGTCAGGACAGCAGAGTCACTGATGTCAGGACAACAGAGACACTGATGTCAGGACAGCAGAGTCACTGATGTCAGGACAACAGAGTCACTGTTGTCAGGACAGCAGAGTCACTGATGTCAGGACAGCAGAGTCACTGCCCATATTTCGCCGCAGGCTGAAAACCCACCTCTTCAGGAAACACTACCCTCCCTCTTTGCCTGGCCTACTTGTTAACTAGTTGTACGAACTCTTGTTTTATTATTGTTGTATTGTTTTATTGGATCTTGTTTAGTCGATACACTTATTTGTTTTAGCTCTTGCTCATTTGATTTGCTATTTTGTCTCATCTGTTTAAGGAAATAGGTAGCTGATATATTGCACTTTTACCTTAGCACTAGGTATACTCTTGGTTGCTTGTTTTTGCAGGAAATGCATTTAAGACTTCTGGTGATTAGTAGTTTTCGTTCCCTACCTATGTTGAATGCACTTATTGTAAGTCGCTTTGGATAAAAGCGTCTGCTAAATGACTGTGATGTAATGTAATGTAATTTATAGGTGGGGTACAGATACATCCGTATAGATTTATCTGTTGAAAAAATACGTTAGGGGTAGGTTAAGACTTAGAGAGGGGACATTTACGAATTGCAGCCTCCTGAAGGTGTGTTTTTAGGGCAGTTGTGAAAGTGAGTAGGGTTTTACACTCCTTTACTCCTTTTGGTAGGGCATTCCACATTTCTGTTGAATAGCATGAGAACGAGTTCATTCCCTTTGTTGAGCCAAATCTGGGTTGAACATGATTCGCGGAGCTGCCTCTGGTGTTGTGATCGTGGACTTAATTTACGTTTTGGAAGTATTTAGACAAATACAGGGGGATCCCAATGTTGTGGTGTATCTTTATTATCACTGTTGTGGTCAGCAGTCATATAAAGTAGAGAGCAAACAGGACAAGGATACCAGGCAGGATACCAGGCAGACAATGAACCTACTGCAGCATCCTGTCTAAAATAACAATGTGCTTATAATGTACATAATATTGAAAACACACGAACAAGCTATTTGTGCTAATAACACATAGCTTAGCTGAACCAATGTAAACATGGATTGTGTAATAATGTGTTGTTTGTGTATCTTCACAGCGGATGTGTATGTGATGGGCATGCTGTTCTGTCTGGGAATCTTCCTCTCCTTCTACCTGATCACCTTCATGGTGGCCTGTCTGGAGAACAAGAAGTAAGACCTGTCTGTCTGTCTGTCTGTCTGTCTGTCACCTTCACACACACACACACACACACACACACACACACTCACACTCACACATACCGATGGAGGAGGAAACCATGCAAGGCACCAACCTGCTCATCAGGAGCGGTTAGGGGTTCAGGGTCTTGCTCAAGGACACTTCGACAGTAAGACAGGATCGAACCGGGAACCTTTCCGACTGCCGAGCAACCGCTCTATACCTCCTGAGCCACACTGTCACCCATATAGATAGATCACCACTAGCCTGGTTCCAGACGAATCTGCCTTTGCAAAATTGCATCGCACTTTAGCCCTCGGCAGATTATAGGTCTGGCCCCCCTCAATAGAGATTTCATTTCTCTCCCTCCGAAGTCGTGAGGGACCAATCAGGGCCCAGTATCCAAACGTGGGCGGGCTTATCACCTTATTTGGAGCAATGACGTACAATGCAGGAGACTCATTTTGAGTTTTTCAAAACAAAGATGGACGCCGCCATAGCATCGGTAGTAAAAGCGTTAGAAAATAATTATTTTCTAACAGACGAACAAACAATTCCCCTTAAAGCTTTTGTTGGAAAGAAAGATGTGTTAAGAATAGTTTCATCTGGTTACCAGACTAAATACGAGTGGAGCTAGCTTTCATTGTTTACTATTTCAGCACCGGTGCTTATGTGTGACGTAGCAGGGAGCACTGCTCTGATTGGTTTTAGGTCTAACCAATAGAGTCCGTTTGGATCTTTTTCTAACCGCCCCTTGGAAAAAAATGTATCGCTGAGGTACCAGACTAACATCCACGCAGTGTGTCGTGTGATATTGTCTGGCCACACGAGGCTAGATCACCACCATTATGTCATTCTCTGCATTCCTAAAGGTCAGAGGAGCGTGCTTTATGGCCCGAAATGTTTTCAGGTTCCATTCCCCCAGACCAGCAGAACAAATCTAGGGGTAGGGATGGGACTATATGAAAGATTTCATGTCACAATTATTGTGACCAAAATAATTGCGATTTACGATATTATTGCGATAATCAAAATAAGCTTAAAACGGGGCGGCAGTGGCCCAGTGGCAGCAGTGGCTCAGGGGTACAGTGGCCGGTAGAGCGGCCGGATGGCATCCGCGAGTTTCCCAGTTCAATCCCGGGCTCCCCTAGAGTTAGTGTGGAAGTGTCCTTGAGCAAGACACTGAACCCCTAATTGCTCCTGATGAGCAGGTTGGTGCCTTGCATGGTTTCCTCCTCCATCGGTGTGTGAATGTGTGTGTGAATGTGTGTGTGAATGGGTTAATGTAATGCACAATCTATGTAAAGTGCTTTGGATAAAAGCGCTACAAAAATGCACCATTTATAAACTCTTAAAATGCCACTTTTGTTTAACCACTTGAACCCCGGGATCCATAGTCTGGGTGTGGAACATTTGCCAAAAATAGCCGATCTACAAGCTCACAACACGTCGCAACGCGACGCGTTGTGAGCTTGTAGATCTGCTATTTTTGCCAAAGATATTTAGAAAAGACTACATTAAGTATGTTTCTTTGATCGCAGTGTATGACGGAGGACAATTTCACTATGAATTGAAATCTCTGTGATCTCTCAGTGTTAACCGTAACACCATCAGGTTATATGCCTGCCCATTCCTCACACAGGTTTACTTGTACTGCTACTAGTTTGACCCGGTGGGTTTATAAGGTTCTCTGATGGCATTTTATCTCCATTCATCCAACAAAGATGTGCTGCTGTTAATCTGTGTGTGTGTGTGTGTGTGTGTGTGTGTGTGTGTGTGTGTGTGTGTGTGTGTGTGTGTGTGTGTGTGTGTGTGTGTGTGTGTGTGTGTGTGTGTGTGTGTGTGTGTGTGTGTGTGTGTGTGTGTGCGTGCGTGTGCGCGTGTGCGTGTGTGTGTTCGTTCTACAGAATAAGCCACAGAGAGCTGCTGGTGAATCCTACTGACATGTCACCTGCAGAGACAGGTAATGCCACCACCTATACCTACAGGCCTGTCTCAATTATTACAGAACATCATTTCAGATCAGCACAATCATTTTTTGCATAATCGTCAGAATTGTTCCCATTCATCTGTTGAAAATTGTGGAAATTGACGATCTACAAGCTTGTTTGTTTGTTTGTTTGTTTATGTATTTATTATCACTTACAAGAACACTTAAAAATTATACTCAAAGATTCAGTAAAAATGTGAAGGAGAATGCCTAAAAACCCTCCAGGGGCTTGAGAGGTGGCATTCTCCGGGAATATTTGTACATTCATAGGATAAAATTAACATCAATGTGGAATATACACATCCATTACAGTTTAAACACTAATAGACATGTGATACAGATGAAGAAACAGAACAGAAAAGACCAATATGGACACTGTTACAAAAAAAGAAAGAATCAGCAAAAACATGTTACAACAATAAAAGTCAGGGGAACCAAAACGTAAACCTCTAGGGGAAAATGTTATATTATATTAGGCAGACCATATGGAAAGTATTTGGTTGTTAAGAGAAGCGATTTTAGAACCTTTTTAAATTGGAGAAGACAACTTCCATAGATGTAATGGCAGATAATTCCATATTTTTGACCCTCTGAAGCCTATATTAAACTGGGTTTGAGAGGTACGGGCCTGGGTTTGTACATCTGCTATTTCCACAATGATTGAACATTTTAAATCAGGGGTGGGCCCACTATATTTCCACACACACACACACACACACTCCAGAGGGTCACGTTGCTGTCAGGAAGACACCTCTTACCTCTGTATTTTAAACTTCTTTTGTAAATTTATACCATTTGCCATTCTATGTCACACAAAAGTGGCAAAAATAGCCGATCTACAAGCTCAAAACGCGTCGCAGTGCGACGTGTTTTGAGCTTGTAGATCGGCTATTTTTGCTATTTTTGAATTGGAATCCCAAAAAGTAACATTTTTATTTAATTTCAAATACATTTAGTTATACTTATTTTAACTTTTACGAGTCATTTAAGCTACTATTATAGACTGAAGTAATTAAAGTGGGTCATGTTTGCATGTTTGGAATTGTAAACAGCTGAAATCAATAATATATCACTATTCTGATATTAACCTGCGGGCCGCACGTGGCCCCCTGGGCCGCCAGTTGCCCATGTATGTTTTAAAGCATAACATTATTTAGTCTGTATATACGGCCTGTTTTGGCCGTAGTACATTATTTATTTTGATTACTGGTACACTGCTCAGTGTCAGTCATTTCTTTGTATGTTTCATATGCCCTGTGCAATTGTTGTTTACAAAGCCTTTACAAAGACAAACAGAAATTGTTTGTCTTTTTTTATTTTCCAATGTTCAATGTCAAAAACACAACCGTTAATCACAATTAATCATAAAACTAAAATGTCATGATTGTGTGACAGCCCTAAATGACAGACTTATCAACATGTCATGATTGAATCTATATTATGCCATAACATGACAGTTGTTAAAGGACGACTTCACTGATTTTCAACCTATCTTCATATAATTGGTCCTCATTAATACTCATGATAAAATGGTAAAAAAAAAATCTACTCGGTCTGTGTCTCACAGGAGGGCTGTGGACAGTTCAGAGTCCCGTCTACCAGTGACATCATCAATGGGGAATCCAAGCTAATAGAAACTGGAGGCCTTCTATTCCTGGAAAGTTGCAATGCAATAAAAGAAGCCATTGTTCTCGTGTTAATAAAAATCGAAATAAAAAGTGTGAAATCTTGAAAAAAAATCATGCCTAACGATGATGTCACTGGTAGACGGGTTTCTGGACTGTCCACAGCCCTCCTATGAGACACAGACCAAGTAGGAAAAAAATGTACCATTTTATCATGAGTATTAGTGAGGACCTATTATATGAAGATAGGTTGAAAATCGGTGAAGTCGTCCTTTAAATGTAATGATGAATATTTCATGTTAAATCATTGATTTCTCTTATATTGATTGTGTGTTCCCCCCCCTCTCTCTCTCTCTCTCTCTCTCTCTCTCCTTAATGCTACGTACGGTAATACATCACACAGCCTCTCTACTTGGTAAGAGACAGTAGCGGTAGCAAAGGGTACAGCTTTCCTTGGAACTTACACAAGCTAAATGCTAACAAGCTAACAACATGTCACAGAGTTATTTTACGCTATTTTACTCTTCAGCCCCACGGCCCACATACTAACATTATTGCATTAACACTTTCCATGGACCTAGAATTCATTCTAAGTTCATCACAGTTTTTTTCTGCCAACTGACCAATTTTCCAGCAAGACGCTGTTTGTAAGAACAGTTTAATGCTGTTTAAATTAACAGCATGAAACAATGAAAATTCAATCATTAACCCTTTAAGACTATGTCATTTTAGATTTCTTTGGGCTATTAAAAAATAGCAGATCTACAAGCTCGTAGCGCGGCACCGAGTGCCGCACTACTGTACGAGCTTGTAGATCTGCTATTTTTGGAAAAATCTTGAAAATGTGTGCAAATGGACAAGGACCCCCTGTCCAATGTCTGATAACACACATTTATAACATGAATCCAAGTGGTGGTGGGGGGTCCCTGCTTCATGTCTCTCTCTCAGCTAAGGGGGGGCCTTGGCCTGAAAAACGTTGAAGACCCCTGCTGTAGGTAGATAGATCCACAGCAGGTTTTGTGTGGGGCGGGGGTAACACTAACCCACTAACAATGCTGTCAGACCCTCTTCATGCCTGTCTGTCTGTGTGCGTTGAGAAGTTGTTAACATTAATGTTTTACAGCATTTTACATCAGAATCAGCTTCATCAGCAGAGCCTCCATGTTAACCTTGTGATGTTTTGTAGTGGTGTTGTGTTGTGTTCACATCCCTGCACGTCCCCAACAACACTGTGTTTCCTTCCCTCACTCTCTGTGTGTGTGTGTGTGTGTGTGTGTGTGTGTGTGTGTGTGTGTGTGTGTGTGTGTGTGTCTCCAGGAGTGTAGTGGAGGGGGCGAGTGGCGCTCCCTCACTTCTCTAACTGCTGGAAAATATATATTTTTATTATTTAGTGAAATTCTTTTTTATTTTGACTTTTTAATTTGTTTTAAAGAGTTATATATATTTTGTTTTAATCATTTGCAAACCCTGTGGGGGTTTATAAAGTTAATCTCACCTCATTTAACAAATACAGGTCTTATACATTGCACCTAGCGTAGCGTGGCGCAGTGGGGCTTCAGAGGTGCGCTCCCCCACTTCCAAAATTAGCACTACAACACTGTGTGTGTGTGTGTGTGTGTGTGTGTGTGTGTGTGTGTGTGTGTGTGTGTGTGTGTGTGTGTGTGTGCGTGTGCGTGGGCGTGCACGTACATTCTCTCTGCAACGCTGCAGTCACATGCACACTGGACAGTCTAACCTGCACGGTAACCTCCTTGCATTAGTTGTGTGTTGTGTGTTTTACATTGTGGTGTTATTATTATCTGTGTCCACAGGAAAGACTCCAGCCTCTCCCTATGAATATGGATCCTTTGGTGAGTTATTGTGTCTGATATGAAATAAAGTCCTTTCTAAAACTGATAGTCTATCTATGGAACATCTTAGTTACAATGAGATTGAGCTAACGGTTAAAGTTGTGTTTCTCTATGTGTACTATTCATTCAGTTTGTCAACTTGTCTCGGTCAGGAAGATGTATTGAACTGTTATCAACACATTAAGACCAGGAACGCATCTGTGTGTGTCATTTTAGATTTCTTTGGCTATTCAGAAATAGCAGATCTACAAGCTCATAGCACGGCTATGAGCTTGTAGATTTGCAATCTTTTTTCTTATCTTGAAAATTCATTCCAATCTTTGAATATTATACATTTTTAAAGCAAACATTTTAACACAAATCTTTGCTTCTGGGGGGGGTCCCTGGAACAAAACATTTTGAGATGGGGGTCCGCGGCCAAATACATATCTAAAAATGTTTTCTAAATCCGACACTGATGTTGCTACAGAAGGTGACTTTGACCAGTTTCACTATCAAAACCCTTGCATCATGCATGTCACACAAACAGAATGCGGCACACACACGACACCAATGGTTTTAATAATGTGGATTGTGGAAGTTAAATGGTGGATTTGTAGATAGGACTTCAGTCTTTAGTCTAACCCCATCCCTCAAAAAAATGCAGTTCGCTGGGCTCATTTAAAACAGCCCTAAAAACTCATCTTTCTGGAGGCCATAAGAGGAGCTAGTACCAGTTTCCCTGTAGACAGACGACCCCCTCCCCTTTTTTTTGTATATATTTTTTATTTTTCATGCTTTTTTTTTGTACATAGTGGTATTTTTTCTCTGTTTTTTGTTGTTGTTGATTTGAACTGTTTGGTTGCTACTATATATGTCTATGAAATTAATTCAAGGACCCCAACGGAAACAAGTCCGCAAGGACTTTTTTGGTCGGAACTTTTAGACAAAAGCATTATAAATGTAACTGTGTTGTTTTACATTCTTTTGCCTAATACAATTTTCAATCAATTTGAGTCAATAGGACTCTTATGTGAACAAACTTGTTATATCAACAAAATGCATGGCATTCTGTTTGTGTGACATGCATGATGCAAAGGTTTTGAAAGTGAAACTGGTCCAGCGGTCCAATGGTCTCTCAGCCATTGTAAAAATCTTACGGTAAACTGCGACCACTAGTGGCTCATTGCTTTGTGAGGTCAATGTGTTTCATGAGTAGTGGTATTAGAACACACAGTGACCAGGCTTCTATCTAAACACACAGTGACCAGGCTTCTATCTAAACACACAGTGACCAGGCTTCTATCTAAACACACAGTGACCAGGCTTCTATCTAAACACACTGAGTGACCAGGCTTCTATGTGTCTTTACAGCTGACAACGGCAGCATAGTGAGCTCTGAGGCTGTTACTGACAGCGCTACGTCAACCGACAACAACTACGGATACATGGGTACTGACACACACACACACACACACACACACACACACACACACACACACACACTGACACGCACGGACGCACACACACGCACACACACACACACACACACACACACACACACACACACACACACACACACACACACACACACACACACACACACACACACACTGGTACACACTGGCACACGCGCGCGCACACACACACACACGCACACACACACACACACACACGCACACACACACACACACACACACACACACACACACACGCACACACACACACACACACACACACACACACACACACGCACACTGGCACACTGGCACACACTGACACACGCGCACACGCCCGCACGCCCACACACACACACACACACACTACGGATACATGGGTACACACACTCACACACACACACACACACACACACACACACACACACACACACACACACACACACACACACACACACACACACACACACACACACACACACACACTCAGTTACTTAAGGCATTCCATTATCACTACCTCGTTGTCTGTGTTTTTTCTTTGTCCATTAGACCGTTCCTCATTGGTTGTCTTTGTCTGTACTCTGTGTTAGTGTGTTAGGACGTTCCTCATTGGCTGTCTTTGTCTGTACTGTGTGTTAGGCCGTTCCTCATTGGCTGTCTGTGTGCTTCTCGTCCATTAGGTCACGAGCCGTTCAAACGGCGGCCGTTCCTCAATCACCTTCACTACCTAGCCATCCGCATGGGTGACTCACTCACTCACTGACCAATCAGAGCCGTCCGCCACACACCACACCAACCAATCAGCACCATGCTAATCATACTCACTGACCAATCAGAACCGTCCGCCACACACCACACCAACCAATCAGCACCATGCTAATCATTATGGAACATGATTATTCTTTTATTTAACCCATTCAAACCGGGAACGCATCCGTGTAACTACTTTATCCATATTCTATACTTTGGCTATTTTTGAAAATATCTTGAATCTTTGTGCAAATATTTGAATATATATATTTTTTTCAAAAAGATTATTTTTAACTCAAATCTTTGCTTCTGGGGGGTCCCTGGAACGAAATATTTTCAGATGGGGGTCCACGGCCAAATACATATCATTGTGGGGGTCCTTGACATGGAAAAGTTTAAGCAGCACTGTTTATAGCAACATACGTTTTTCACAAAACTGTTAGGATTTAGAAGACATTTGTAGAATTCCCACAGAAGCAACGATTTGAGTTACACATGTTTGCTTTAGAAATATATATATTCAAATATTTGCACACATTTTCACGATTTTTCAAAAATAGCAGATATACAAGCTCATAGTGCGGCACCGAGTGCCGCGCTATGAGCTTGTAGATCTGCTATTTTTGAATAGCCAAATAAATCTAAAAATGACACAGATGCGTTCCCCGGATTGAATGGGTTAAAACCACTTAAAGGGGGATGAAACTGACCTTATAGTACACCATGATGTAAGACAGTGGTTCTCAAAGTGCGGTCCAGGGACCCTCATATGGTTCCTGGGGGGGGGGGGGCGGGGGGGGGGGGTAAATTGACCCTTACAAGTCTGTAACTCAGACAGCATACGAATGGAACGGCTCCATTTGTACACTGACAGAGTTAAGGGGAGACCTTGAAATGTAAAAGTTTGAGAACCACTGATGTACCACTGTAGTTTTTAAAGGAGAGTTCCAGTCATTTTAGGTGTTTGCTTTGATGTGCCGCTAATCACTCACCAACATACCAGCCTGGGCAGTTGACTGTTGTCCATTGTGGAGACCCCTTCCACTGGCATAATGGAGTAATGCGGATAAACAAAAAACAGCAGCTCCAAAGTTCGTTTTTTTCCCACCAATCCTCATTATGCAGTGTACTGACACTCAAACATGCACTGAATGTCCCTTATGAGCTGCCGTTCATGCAGAACGACGTGGAAGCTAGTCCTCGGTATTACCATATTCTGTGAGAGAAACAAGCAACCAGCTCCATGTCGTCCATAGTATTTATTTTTATTTAACCGCATTACTCCATTATGCCAGTGGAAGGGGTCTCCACAATGGACAACAGGGGCTTCTATGAAAAAAGTCAACTGCCCCTGGTATGTTGGTGAGGGATTAGCGACACATCAAAGCAAACACCTAAAATGACTGGAACTCTCCTTTAACCTGAATTGGTAAACAAACAACAACAAAAAAACGTCTACATTATCCTGCCGTTTCATGCCTCTTTAAGCCCTAGATTTTATTTTTTACATTTTGGTAATCTTTTGAAAATCTTCGCCTATAATGACCCATAAACAGCGACACCAGGTTGAAAGTGGTTAATCTTTAATGAAGGCGTGTACTTTATGTAGTTGCACGTTGGTCGGCCTCCAGATCCAAGTGGTTTGATGAACACAGGAACGAAACCCAGAAGAAACCAGATCTCTGCACGACGTGTCCCATCTCAGAATAAAACGCTCTAATTCAGTGCTTCTCAAAGTCCGGTCGATCCTACCCCCAGGGGGGGGGGGGGTCCTTGGGTGGTGGGGGGTTCCATTTTTTTAACCCTAATTTCATCGTTTCGGCTTTTTGAAAGTAGCCCATCTTCATGCTACGAAACATTTTGAAAAAATCTTGAAAACCATTTGAAGAATTTTGAACACAAATCTCCTCTTATGTCCCTGGCACACTGTATTTTTCAAATGGAGGTCCACGGACAAATACATATTATCAATTTGGTTGGGTCCTTGACATTAAGACGTTTGAGAATCACTGCTCTTAATGATTCAAATACCGGTTATGGCAAATGATTGATACACGGAGATGTCTTGACATTTATTGGACAGAAAGAGCCGTTCAACCCATTAAGACCTGGAACGCATCTGTGTCACTTTAGATTTATTTGGCTATTTTTGAAAAATCTAGATTTTTTTTTAACTCTTTGACTGCCGTCGACGCGTTATCGAGTCAATTGCTCGTTTGTCCAGTTGGCCGTCGACGCGCTAGACGCGCGTTTGTAATTATTGTTATTTTAGAGAAGATCACGGTCTGATCTTGAATCCGAAGGGAGCAGTAAAATTGTAGCACAAACGGATATGGAAATAATGGCTATAGCGTCATTCCGTTCCTGTCGACTCCATGTTTGTAGTTTTTTTTCTTTCGCCTGTATCTCTGTTCTTTTTTTTTGTCCATTTTTCCAAGGAGACGCGTGTTTCCAACGGCCTGTAGTGAAGGGGACACTATAGCTCCGGATGCAATGTTTTGCATACGGAGCAATAGTCAGAGACTCCTGCTCCGGAAACACACAGTGAATCGATCGATAAATATGGATCTAAACTTTTATGACAACTTTAAAACTACTAAAAACACGAAAATCGATCAAAGAGTTAAAAAAAAAACTGTTAGGATTTAGAAAACATTTTTAAGAATGGCCTCCTCAGGTCTTAATGGGTTAAATCCCCACCTGGCTCCAATCTGACCGCTGATGATTCTCTCTGTGTACGTTGAGTTAAACGCATAGAAAGTGTTATAGCTTGAATCTATGTATCTGTTTGTCCAATCAGAGCGCTCGTTGGAGAGCGTTGGGCGGAGCCGACAGGAGTCGCTGAGTTCCGTCGAGGAGGACGACTACGATACGCTGGCCGATATCGACTCCGACAAGAACATCGTGCGCACCAAGGTAACGCGCACACGCACACACACACACACACACACACACACACACACACACACACCAGTGTTGATTTTAGACAGCTAATTTTGATGTTGTTTTATTCGTAGTCTTTTTAATAAAATTCAGTTTTAGTCATATTTTAATCATCTGAAATGTTTTAGTTTTAGTCTAGTTTTAGTCGACTAAATATCACAAGATTATAGTCGACTAAATCTACAGTTGATTTAGTCGACAATAATGTATGTTGGCGGTGCCTTGATGGCGTCGTAATGGCTGATTTTACACTTGGTAGCATGCTGAAAATAGCAGATCTACAAGATCACAATGCGTCGCACTGCGACGCGCTGTGAGCTTGTAGATCTGCTATTTTCAGAGCGCAACACCCGTGCGCAACCAAACATAAAATGACTTGTCTTTTAGTTCTACTGGATCTCTTCTCCACTAGATCCCTCACTAACATTTTAGTCTAGTTTTTATTTGTTGACGGAATTGTCAATATATTTAGTCCTTGTTTTAGTCATACTAGCTTAGTTTTTATTTAGTTTTTATTTAGTTTGTCAGTGGAAAAAAGGTAGTCGACGAACATTTTTCGTCATAGTTTTAGTCGACGAAATCAACACTGGTTCTCACACACACACACACACACACACACACACACACACACACACACACACACACACACACACACACACACAGCGCTGGTCCGCAACGACCTCAACGCACTGGTGAGACACACACACACACACACACACACACACACACACACACACACACACACACACACACACACACACAGAGCTACTTTTCTCTGTCTCCTATCCTGTTCACTATAGCTACTGTATATGATTAACTCTCAGTCGCTTCTCATAAAAGTAGTTGATTTGATTTGATTTGATAATTTCTGGTACAAATTCACCGAGGTGCACAGTACAGTATATATCAGGATATCACAAAAAGTCCAAGGACTTATTTCCGTTGAGGTCCCACATAAATGATTACATCATGGTTTCTAACTATCAACACATTTGCCATTTTACCTTAACTAAATTAAAATCATTGCAACACAGCACTCAACAACATCGACGTTCTTCAATAACCAATAAAATAAATAAATAAATAGAACATTACATTTATCACATCCAATACCAGTCATACAACAAACAAGACCAATGCAGACCAACAGGGTCCCTGACTCTAATTTAACTTGCCCATCAGCCAATGTTTCAACATATTTTTAAAACTATTTAGTGACTGTGCAAATTTTATTTTGTGTGGGATTTTATTCCACTCCTCCGCCCCTGTGTATTGGAATGAGCTCTTACCTACCTTGTTTTTTAATGTTGGTGGTTTAAGCTACACTGGCCCTTGTATTCACACTATGGTAGTCACTAACGCTCTGAAAATAACCTTTAAAATAATTTGGACATTGGTCTTTTAAAATGTTATAGACCATTATAAGTCTCAGTTGTTTTATTCTGTCTTCTACGGGGAGCCCATTTAATTCTTTAAAATGGTTTTGGCCAATGTGGCTTCTTGGGGAGAGATAAAGGACTACCCTCATTCATTTATTTTGGGCCGTCTGTAGTTTGTCTTTTTTTTTTTTTTTGATATGCCACTGTACCATGTTAGGCAGGTGTAATCAAAATGGCATTGGACTAATGCTGATGCCAGTGTCCTCATGGTGGATTTATCAAGGAATGTGGCTATCCTAGCTATGAACTTAGTCCTTGCATGGATCTTTCCAATAACTGAAAGAGCCATCGACCATTTATACTCTGTTCTAATATACAGCCCAGATAGGTAACTGAAGTTTTCTCCTGTAATTGTAATAGAGTTAAGCTATTGTTGACTGTGTTCATTAAAGTGTGCTTGATTTTCTCCTGCTCCAGAAGTTCCTGTGTGTGGCTGACTTGGCCCGCAAGGACAAGAGGATCCTCAGCAAGAAATACCAGATCTACTTCTGGTGAGTGTTTAACATTTATCATGCTAGAAATGTGTTTTTGTTAGAGATTTGGAGATCGTATGACCTCGTTCCCCCAAAATTCAGCTCAAACATGCATGGGTAAAAATGCATTCTTCTATGCTGCCACCAAAATCTGGAATTACCTACCAAAACCCATTAAAGGGATAGTTCACCTCCAAAATGACGATTAGTCACCCCATGGAGACTTGAATTCATGGATATTTTTTAGTTTTTATCTCATTCCTAAGCCAATAATTTGATGACCGGCAGCGGTTCTGGTAGGAGTCACAAAGAGTCTCCTTTGTGTCTCCTACCGGAACCGCTGCCTACCGGTCCGCTGATTTACACACATACAGTACACAGTACACAGATATGCAGCAACAATACACATAGCACAAAACTCAGCAAAACATTAAAGCACTGTACATTATCATTAATCACTTATTTAAAAATGGTAACAGATATTAATTGTGTCATTGTGTGTTCAGGAACATCTTTAATATTAATGTTGTTATTGTTGTCATTGTGTGTTCAGGAACATCGCCACCATCGCTGTGTTCTACGCCCTTCCAGTGGTCCAGCTGGTCATCACCTATCAAACGGTATTCATTCATTAAGCTAGTGATAATCAATGGGTAGTGGGTAAACCCTAACAAGGTGATTAAGCACCTGAAGGTGTTTATTTATCAATAACAATACAAATGGAAAAATATTGAAAGTCTTGCGACTAAATAATTACTACATAGGATGCATTGGAACAGGGTTTTGAACTTCTACCTAACAGCAACTCTCTCTGTCTCTGTCTCTGTCTCTCTGTGTCTCTCTCTGTCTCTCTGTCTCTCTGTCTCTGTCTCTCTCTCTCTCTCTCTCTCTCTCTCTCTCTCTCTCTCTCTCTCTCTCTCTCTCTCTCTCTCTCTCTCTCTCTCTCTCTCTCTCTCTCTCTCTCTCTCTCTCTCTCTCTCTCTCTCTCTCTCTCTCTCTCTCTCTCTCTCTCAGGTTGTTAATGTAACAGGGAATCAGGACATCTGTTATTACAACTTCTTTTGTGCTCACCCACTGGGAGCTCTGAGGTAGGACTGTGTGTGTGTGTGTGTGTGTGTGTGTGTGTGTGTGTGTGTGTGTGTGTGTGTGTGTGTGTGTGTGTGTGTGTGTGTGTGTGTGTGTGAAAATGTTCCCACAAATACTGGACTTTGGTAAATAGACATTGTTCCTGTTTTTTATCATATTTTTAGACTTGCTTTTAGGAAAAGACTGTGGTTATGGTCAGATTCAGCGGTTAGGGTTATCGACTATTTTCAAAAATAGCAGATCTACAAGGTCATAGCGCAGCACCGAGTGCCATGCTATGAGCTTGTAGATCTGCTATTTTTAAATAGCAAAATAAATCTGAAAATGACACAAATGCGTTCCCAGAATTTAATGGGTTAAATGGAATTCATGAAATCGCCTCACAAGTCTGGTAATATAAACATGCTGAGTGAAATCTCTCTCTCTCTCTCTCTCTCTCTCTCTCTGTCTCTCTCTCTCTCTCTCTCTCTCTCTCTCTCTCTCTCAGTGCATTCAACAACATCCTCAGTAACCTAGGTTACGTGCTGCTGGGCTTGCTGTTCCTCCTCATCGTGTTGAAGAGAGACATCGTCCACAACCGAGCGCTGGTCCGCAACGACCTCAACGCACTGGTGAGACACACACACACACACACACACACACACACACACACACACACACACACACACACACACACACACACACACACACACACACACACACACACACACACACACACACACACACACACACACACACACACACACACATTTGAAATATGTATTTATGTTCACATAAACAGAAGTACAAGAATGCCTTGTCCAAAGGACATAAACACTGCCAGTCCAGTGCAGTCAGATAGAGGGAAAACAGCCAGTTACAAAGTGCATATAAGGCAGAACATTGTTACATAAAAACAAATGTTGGCATACTTGTCAAACACAGCAGACAACAGGTCCTTCATAACGTGTGTGCATTGGCCTCCAAGTGGCCTACAAGTGGGCAGGCCTTAGATCCGGAAGCAAGCCGTGCTTTAACCAATCAAAACCGATTCAGTCTCCACGGACTTTCTATGTCTGCGATGCGAAACATATGGTCCGCATATGGAACGCACGTCAAGGTTTCATTAAAATTTGTTTCGTAATCCACACAAGTGTGTTTATAAATACCGTGTCAGTTATATCCGTTGGTAACTGGTGTGGTTGTCTGTCTTTGAGAATGATCTCCCCGGCGTCTCCGCACGGTAACGTTACATCGCGATCTAAATTTAACTCCGCGAGGGTAGACAGACGGAACCAAATGGATCCGTGGACCCTCTCTCTCTTGGACTAACAAAAACAGCCAAAATGGCTCTTTTAAGCCACCCGCTCATATTGAACATAATTCCTAAGTAAATTGTGTATGGAAAGAGCTAAAAGTGAAAAACGCTGGGGACGCGGTTTTCCTTATTATTTGAAGATGAGTTCCCAGATTGGGGTAAAGGAAACAACGCCTCCTCCAAATTGAGCGGCTTCCTATAATAGCTGATATTGAGCAGTACCTTGCTAATTCTTTAGCCCTCCTTTTGGAGAGGCCGGCCATTTGCAGGCCCCTCACAACCAACTTGTGCCCTATAGGCTATCAAAGATTAAAAAAAAGACAAAAGTTTACATCTGTAGCCTATAGCTGTGAAGATGGTCAGCTCTAGCTGATGATATTTTAGCACTTTGGTTAGGAAAGCTGTTATCAAAAGTACAGGCGACCTCAAGAATGAACACCTCCCTATGGTTTTCATTAACAACAATAATATCAGGGGTGTTAGAACGCACGCATGCACACACACACACGCACACACACACACACACACACACACACACACACACACACACACACACACACACACACACACACACACACACACACACACACACACACACACACACACACACACACACTGTTCAACTGGTCGAACAATGATAATACCTAAACATCATAATTCTACATATTGTGATAACTGTTAACTCATTGAGTGCCATTGACGTGTTTTACCGCTATGGCGCAACGTGCCAATGACGTGTTTGACGTGTTTATGAAGAAAAAAAAAATGGGGAAAAAATGTTCAGAACCCAAGATATCATTATCTGAAGATTTGCAGCTCCATCCACTCCTTGTTTAACTTATAACTGAAAAAGGCTGTATCTCGCTTCCTAAGCACTTTTGTTTTACTTTCATGCTGTTTCACAAATCACAGATTGGGACTTGGCCTAATATTACATTTCAGTCGTGAATGTTGTATTTTGTTGCTTTGTCTTTCTAGGAGTGCGGCATCCCCAAGCACTTTGGTCTGTTCTACGCCATGGGCACAGCTCTGATGATGGAGGGCCTGCTCAGTGCCTGCTACCACGTCTGTCCAAACTACACCAACTTCCAGTTCGGTAAATAAACACCTCCTCCTCTCCTCTCCTGGCTCAGAGGATAGACGTATAGGGTAGAGCAGGAGAGATGGAAACAATAAAAACCATGGAGCTTTGTACAAAACATCATTTCACCCACTTGTGACAATAATTAGGGATGTCCGATTTTATCGGCCTCCCGATATTATCGGCCGATATTAGCATAAAAATTGATATCGGGAAAATATCGGTATCGTTTTTTTTTTTTTTTTTTGCTTTATAAATAAGTTACAGGAGTTCTTACTGTATATGGTGTGTGTGATATGAAATTTGAGCTTACCCTAATCACAATAATCCCCGCATATATCGGTATCGGTTGATATCGGTATCGGTAATTAAGAGTTGGACAATATCGGTATATCGGTTATCGGTAAAAAAGCCAATATCGGACAACCCTAACAATAATGTTCTCTGTTTTTTGTTATTTCATTCGTTTTAGTTCAATTTAATAAGCCTGGTGTGTGTTTCTGTCAGTGGTGTAAAGTAACTAAGTACATTTACTCTAGTACTGTACTTAAGTACACTTTTGAGGATTTTTTTTACTTTACTGGAGTGTTTCCAATTTTCAGTACTTTTACTCCACCACAATTATTTGAACACTTTAGTTACTAGTTCCTTTAATTATCATAACAAAACATACAGTAACCACTTCAGCCCTATATACATTTGGGCCATTTGAAAATAGCAGATATACATGCGACGCATTGTGAGCTTGTAGATCGGCTATTTTCAAAAGATTGTATACATTTGAAAACTTGAAATGGGGGACATTCTGCATAATGACTACTTTGTACTTTTGGTACTTTAAGTACATTTTTTAGTCTTTTGAATCAAATTCCATTAGTTTTAGTCATATTTTAGTCATCTGAAATGTTTTACTGTTAGTCTAGTTTTAGTCGACTAAATATCATAAGACTTTAGTTTACTAAATCTACTGTTTATTTAGTCGACTAAAATGTATGTTGGTGGTGCCTTGATGTCATCATAATGGCTGATTTTACACTCGTTTGCATGCTGAAAATAGCAGATCTACAAGCTCACAACGTGTCACAGCGCGACGCGTCGTGAGCTTGTAGATCTGCTATTTTCAGAGCGCAACACCCAAGCGCAACCAAACATAAAATGACTTGTCTTTTAGTTCTACTGGATCTCTTCTCCACTAGATCCCTCACTAACATTTTAGTCTAGTTTTTATTTGTTGACGAAATTGTCAATATATTTAGTCTTAGTTTCAGTCATCATAGCTTAGTTTTTATTTAGTTTTCATTTAGTTTTTATTTAGTTTTTATGTAGTTTTCGTCAGTGTAAAAAGGTAGTCGACGGACGTTTTTCGTCATAGTTTTAGTCGACGAAATCAACACTACTGTGTATGTTATAGTTATGTTATGTTCTAAATGTATGTTTCTCTGGACAGACACGTCCTTCATGTACATGATAGCAGGGCTGTGTATGCTGAAGCTCTACCAGAAGAGACATCCAGACATCAACGCCAGTGCCTACACTGCATACGCCTGTCTGGCCGGCGTCATCTTCTTCTCTGTGCTGGGAGTGGTGAGCACGCACACACGCACTTACACGCACACACACACATACTCACGTGCACACACACGCACACAATGAGGAGCATAATAGCACTTCCAAAAACATACACAGAATGATACAAGATATCACAGAGGATAAAAACACAAGAAAGCCCTAAGGTTTATCTCCATTGTGGTCCTCTATGAATACATAAAAACAGCCAACATATAACAACTAAGAAACCCATTAAAAAAACATACAGAACACAGCATACAAACCAGTAGCAGGAAAAAAACATACTTTTTAACACAGATGTCATCCTGCAGAACAACATAAATGCTGATTGGCTGTCGAGACATTAATTGATAAGTGAACTTTCGCCTCAGTTGGGATTTTTCAGCCAGAGCAAAGACTCAGAAAGTGACAAAAACACTTAATTGGCGTCGCCCCCCATTCGCCTGGCTCTAGCCGCTCGATGCAACGTTATGACAAGTCGTGTAACCGCGCCGCTCGGCCAAATATCTTCGCAAACATTGTGAACACACCTTTAGGGGTTATTTCTGGTGTTCTGACGATTGTTGTTCACATGCAGGTGTTTGGGGAGAGACAACACTGTGTTCTAATGCTTGTTGTTCACATGCAGGTGTTTGGCAGAGGCAACACTGTGTTCTAATGCTTGTTGTTCACGTGCAGGTGTTTGGGGAGAGACAACACTGTGTTCTAATGCTTGTTGTTCACATGCAGGTGTTTGGCAGAGGCAACACTGTGTTCTAATGCTTGTTGTTCACATGCAGGTGTTTGGGGAGAGACAACACTGTGTTCTAATGCTTGTTGTTCACATGCAGGTGTTTGGCAGAGGCAACACTGTGTTCTAATGCTTGTTGTTCACATGCAGGTGTTTGGCAGAGGCAACACTGTGTTCTAATGCTTGTTGTTCACATGCAGGTGTTTGGCAGAGGCAACACTGTGTTCTAATGCTTGTTGTTCACATGCAGGTGTTTGGCAGAGGCAACACTGTGTTCTAATGCTTGTTGTTCACATGCAGGTGTTTGGCAGAGGCAACACGGTGTTCTGGATCGTGTTCTCAGTCATCCACATCCTGGCCAGCATCCTGCTCAGCATCCAGCTGTACTACATGGGCCGCTGGAGACTGGGTGAGTCCCACTACTATACTATACAGGACAGTACAGTACATTACATTACAGTAGTCCCTGGACCCCACTTTAAGAACCACTGCTCTACATACACATAAGTAGAGAAAACAGAATGCCTGCAACACGTTACACTGCCAAGAGCCAAATAGAGAGTCTTTAAGTGCAATGAAATGACAAAACAGACAGCACTCATTAATGTCCTTTCAATGATGTATTGGTCTCACCCCACACACACATGGATCAGGGCCCTCTTGAAAATCTTGATATGTTATCATTAACATCATTTTTGGGGCGGTGTAACCGCCCCCTATAAGTGAGGTTTGGACACTGACCAATCCTGCACCGTGATTGGCCAATAGTCTACAACGCAGTCTACAACCCTAACCCTTCCACAGTCAATGCAAATCTATACTTTTGCAAAGTCAGCCAATCACATTACAGCTTGTGTCATCACCACTAGCTGTAATGTCAGGGACGCGGGAAGTGGGGTGCTGAGGGTGCTGCAGCACCCCCTGCCGTTGTGAGGGGAAAAAAAAAAAGGCTGAACGCGTGCGTGTGTGTGTGTGTGAGAGATTTTCCCCGGTGGGCGCGGCTCCCCCAAAATAATTAAATCACATAACTCTAATCCAACCCTAACCCTAACCCTAAAACCGAAATAAAGTAACAAAAAAAGTAACTTTATCCGCGGGAAACCCGAAAAAAATCGCGCGCGCGCATGTGTCCCGTTTACCAGCACCCCTTGCTCTAAAGTACTTCCCGCGTCCCTGTGTAATGTGATTGGCTGACTTTGCAAATTCAGGACTGTGATTGGCTAGCGAAACACATGACACATGTGCAGCCCTATGAATAGCAGTATGGACTTAAAAGAAACACTTTTATGTTTTTTTTTTAAGTGAATCACTTCCATCACTGTGATGACCACTGTGACCACACCGCCCACTTCACACTGGGTGTGATTTTTTAGTTTGTAATTCCAGTAATCTAATGTGGGTGTGTGTGTGTGTGTGTGTGTGTGTGTGTGTGTGTGCGTGTGTGTGCGTGTGCGTGTGCACCAGATTCTGGAATCATGCGCAGGATAGTGTACGTCATGTACACAGATTGCATCAGACAATGCAGTGGACCCATGTACATTGTGAGTACTGTACTACCAGCACCATGTGTCAAACCATTCATATTGATATACTAGTTTATAGTGCACAAAAAACATCACTGCCTTACATAACCTGGTCCTCTCTCCCTCCCCCGTGTGTGTGTGTCTGTGTGTGTGTGTGTGTGTGTGTGTGTGTGTGTGTGTGTGTGTGTGTGTGTGTGTGTGTGTGTGTGTGTGTGTGTGTGTGTGTGTGTGTGTGTGTGTGTGTGTGTGTGTGTGTGTGTGTGTGTGTGTGTGTGTGTGTGTGTGTGTGTGTGTGTGGTAGGACCGTGCGGTGCTGCTGGTGATGGGGAACATAGTGAACTGGTCTCTGTAAGTTCTTCTCGCTGTTGTTATTTTCTGCAGTGTGTTGCATAGACCATAAGTCCAAAATGGCCGCCGTGTGAATATGGTCGATGGCCCGAAAACAGCCAATGCGTCACAAAGCTTTGCGAAGCTTCGTGAGCTTGTAGATCGGCTGTTTTCCGCCGAGCGACAGCGTCGTACGACGATGTACAAATCAGCCTTAACGATGCAGCTAAATAGTGAAGGTTTGATTGAAAACTTTATTTAAAAGGCTTGGTCAGAAAATGCATGTCAAATGGGGTAATGCACTATCCGCCCACTTCTCTGTTAGTAATGGGGTACGCCAAGGGGGGATTTTGTCTCCTGTTTTATTCAATGTTTATATGAATGATCTTTCAGTTGCAATACGGGCTGTTTGGTTGGTAACTCTATCATCAATCATCTGATGTATGCTGATGACCTGGTTGTACTTAGCCCGTACAGCGGAGGGTTACAACAGCTACTAAAAATTTGCTCCAAGTATGGCACAGACCATGACATTATATATAATGCAAAAAAAAGTAGTATCATGATTGTGAGATGCAAGGATGACAAGACATTGTTTTTCACAGCCTTTTCTTTAAGCAACAGTCCTTTATCATTGTGTCAGGAAATCAAGTATTTGGGTCATATATTTACTGATAATCTACAAGATGATAGAGATATCTCCAGGCAGTGCCGCATTCTATACGCACAGGCCAACATGCTGCTTCGAAGGTTCAGTATGTGCTCTGATCCTGTTAAATGTGCTCTATTTAAAGCATTTTGTACTCCCATGTATACAGCCTTCTTGTGGTGCTCATATAAGAAGGGTAGTATGCGGAGGCTCAAGGTGGCATATAATGATGCCTTGAGGATTTTACTTAAGGTCCCCAGATGGCATAGTGCCAGTCACCTATTTGTGTCATGCGGTATACACACCTGTGAGGCTCTCTGAAGGCACTCCATGTTTGGATTCATGTCTCGCTTGGATGAGTCCAGGAACAGTATAATTGAGGATATGGTCAATCCTGGGAAAAGCTGTCTCAGGTACTCATCTAGGCTAAGGATTCACTGGAGAAACAGCCTCTACGTGTGACTTGTATATAATTGTATGTTCTTATTTGTTTTTGATTCTTTTTATTTTTTTACTTCTATACTGTATGTCTTATTTGTATGATATATGGACCCCCTGCGTGTCTGAAATATAGTTTTGAATTGAATTGAATTGAAATCGGTCACCCCTGCTTTAAACTTGACTTAGGAACCTCAAGTTTCAACTGGCCCCGCAGACCACAGTGACCTTGGGGGGAGGGTATACACCTCTAGAAGTTCAGAGAGATACTTAGTTGAACGCCCATTATCTCTCCTCTCACCTCTCCTGTCCCTCCCTCTTCTATCCTATCCTCTCTCTCCTCTCCTGTCATCCCTCCCATCTCTCTCTCTCTCTCTCTCTCTCTCTCTCTCTATCTCTATCTCTATCTCTATCTCTATCTCTATATCTCTCTCTCTCTCTCTCTCTCTCTCTCTCTCTCTCTCTCTCTCTCTCTCTCTCTCTCTCTCTCTCTCTCTCTCTCTCTCCTCTCTCTCTCTCTCTCTCTCTCTCTGTCTCTCTCTCTGTCTGTCTCTCTCTCTCTCTCTCTCTCTCTCTCTCTCTCTCTCTTCTCTCTCTCTTCTCTCTCTCTCTCTCTCTCTCTCTCTCTCTGTCTCTCTCTCTCTCTCTCTCTCTCTGTCTCTGTCTCTGTCTCTGTCTCTGTCTCTGTCTCTGTCTCTGTCTCTCTCTCTCTCTCTCTCTCTCTCTCTCTCTCTCTCTGTCTCTGTCTCTGTCTCTCTCTCTCTCTCTCTCTCTCTCTGTTCTCTCTCTCTCTCTCTCTCTCTCTCTCTCTCTCTCTCTCTCTCTCTCTCTCTCTCTCTCTCTCTCTCTCTATATCTCTCTCTCTCTCTCTCTCTCTGTCTCTGTCTCTCTCTCTCTCTCTCTCTGTCTCTGTCTCTGTCTCTGTCTCTGTCTCTGTCTCTGTCTCTGTCTCTCTCTCTCTCTCTCTCTGTCTCTGTCTCTGTCTCTCTCTCTCTCTCTCTCTCTCTCTCTGTCTCTCTCTCTCTCTCTCTCTCTCTCTCTCTCTCTCTCTCTCTCTCTCTCTCTCTCTCTCTATCTCTCTATCTCTCTCTCTCTCTCTGTCTCTCTCTCTCTCTCTCTCTCTCTCTCTCTCTCCTCTCTCTCTCTCTCTCTATCTCTCTATCTCTCTCTCTCTCTCTGTCTCTCTCTCTCTCTCTCTCTCTCTCTCTCTCTCTCTCTCTCTCTCTCTCTCTCTCTCTCTGTCTCTGTCTCTCTCTCTCTCTCTCTCTCTCTCTCTGTCTCTGTCTCTGTCTCTGTCTCTGTCTCTGTCTCTCTCTCTCTCTCTCTCTCTGTCTCTGTCTCTCTCTCTCTCTCTCTCTGTCTCTCTCTCTCTCTCTCTCTCTCTCTCTCTCTCTCTCTCTCTCTATCTCTCTATCTCTCTCTCTCTCTCTGTCTCTCTCTCTCTCTCTCTCTCTCTCTCTCTCTCTCTCTCTCTCTCTCTCTCTCTCTCTCTCTCTCTCTCTCTCTCTCTCTCTCTCTCTCTCTCTCTCTCTCTCTAGGTGTGCCTATGGTCTGATAGAGAGACCCAGTGACTTTGCCTCATACCTGTTGGCCATCGCCATCTGTAACCTGCTGCTGTACTTTGCCTTCTACATCATCATGAAGGTGTGTGTGTGTGTGTGTGTGTGTGTGTGTGTGTGTGTGTGTGTGTGTGTGTGTGTGTGTGTGTGTGTGTGTTTTTAAACGCTCCTAGATGTTCTAGTCGTAGAGAAATTAGGAATGCACGGTATTGACATTTTAGCCAATATTTCCAATTAACTCATTCACTGCCAAGGAATTAATTCATTAATTCCTCCGTCTACCGTCCCCTTGCCAGCAAAAAAAAAAGTACTGTACCTTTTGAAAAATCATGGAATATCCGTGCTCCGTGCACCGCCGTCCTCACAGAGATCGGCTCATTACACGCACAGGGGTCCGGTAGAATCGGGAAAAAAATAATTGGCCGGCCGCGATCCTCCATTCCAGAGCTATGGCCGTTTGAATGTGGCTTTTATTTTGAAAAGCACTTAGAAAACAACAGAAATCAGAGAAAATTTGACTTTAACATGAAAGGAGGCTTTTTTTTGTTTGTGCTCATATGATTTCTCTGTGTTGTCTTCTTCGGTGGTGCTTGGATCATCTTTGAATATATATTAAAGCGAACATTTTTAACTCCGATCTGTGCTTCTGGGGGGGTGGGGGTCCCTGGAACAACATATTTTGAGATGGGGGTCCCTGGAACAACATATTTTGAGATGGGGGTCCCTGGAACAACATATTTTGAGATGGGGGGTGCCTGGAACAACATATTTTGGGAACAACATATTTTGAGATGGGGGGTCTGCGGCCGAATACATATCATTTTGGGTGGTCCTTGACATGGACAAGTTGGAGCACCACTGATACAACAACATACACGTTTTTTCAAAAAACTGTTTGGAGAATATATATTCAAAGATTTGCACAAATGGTAACGATTTTTCATAAATAGCAGATCTACAAGCTCATAGCGTGGCACTCGCTGCCGCGCTATGAGCTTGTAGATCTGCTATTTTTTATATATATCCAAAGAAATCTTAAAATGACACAGATGTGTTCCCGGTCTTAATGGGTTACGGCCGATCTTGCCGATACCGATATGATGACACTGTGTGTGTGTGTGTGTGTGTGTGTGTGTGTGTGTGTGTGTGTGTGTGTGTGTGTGTGTGTGTGTGTGTGTGTGTGTGTGTGTGTGTGTGTGTGTGTGTGTGTGTGTGTGTGTGTGTGTGTGTGTGTGTGTGTGTGTGTGTGTGTGCGTGCGTGCGTGTGTGTGTTCGTATGTGTAGCTGCGGAGTGGGGAGCGTATCCAGTGTTTAGCGTTGGTGCTCATTCTGTTCACGGCGGTGGTTTGGGGACTCGCCCTCTGGTTCTTCTTCCAGGGCCTCAGCACCTGGCAGGTCAGTGTCACACACACACACACACACACACACACACACACACACACACACACACCTCCTAGTGTGAAATCCGCCCCTTTTTTTGAGGAAATTCCGATGTTGGTTTAAACCAAGCCAGCTGGTGGAAAGTAAATAAGAACGCACATGGAGTGTGCGTTTTTTGGTGCGTTCTCTTTGAACCGTCCACACAAATTGAATCCATTCTGAATGTAATTTGAATACACACATTAATCATGTTACCAATGATTATTGCCTTCTTTCATCTTAGAAATATTGCGCGGATTAGAGCCTATCTGTCGTTGGACGATGGCAAAAACGTTGATCCACGCTTTTGTTTTCTCTCGGCTTAATTACTGCAATGCACTCTACTCTGGCCTGCCAAAGAAAACAACTGACAGATTACAACTTGTTCAAAATGCGGCAGCCAGAATATTAACTAAAACTAGGATGAGAGAACATATCACTCCAGTTCTAGCTTCACTACACTGGCTCCCGGTTGTTTTTAGGATTGATTTTAAAATTATTTTACTTGTTTTTAAAGCTCTAAATGGGTCTGGCAACTTCCTACCTCTATGACTGCCTAGAGAGATATGTTCCAAACCGGCCCCTCAGGTCTTCAAGTGCTGACCTGTTGGGGTGCCTACAATGACATATGAAAAACACGGTGAAGCAGCATTCTGCTTCTACGGACCGACAGTATGGAATAAACTCCCATTACACCTAATACAGGCAGTCTCTGTGGACAGCTTTAAAGCACAGCTCAAGACCTATTTCTTCACGCTTGCTTTTAGTTGATTTTTAAATCTCTGTGTTGTTATTCACGTCCTCACTGTTTTTCCTGATTCACTGCCTTTTGCTATTATTTTAATGTTGTTTCATGCTTTTGCTTAGCTTTTTTTGCTTTATTGTTAAATTAGTTGTACTTCTTCTGTAATTGTATTCTTGCTCTGTAAAGCACTTTGAGCTGCATTTCATGTCATAAAAGGTGCTATATAAGTAAAGTTTATTATTATTTTTTATTATTAGGTGAGTCAGTGGTTCATTATGTCATGTTGGCTAAAGTAACGTTGCAGTATTTATTTTGTCTTGCACCAGCGACTCCAGGATATGCACAACAAATACGGTAGCGCGATACTGTAGTCCTACACGCGTCTGATGGGTTGTGATCAATTAAAATAAGCAGTCTGCCATCATGTGTAGTTTTCTTGACGGATTAATTGCTTTCAAATGTTCTCAAAATATTCATACGGCTCCACTGAAACGCTTTGCATTGTAGCCTCCTATTTGGTCGTGAAGACCGATGTTCTTTTTATATAAAACAAATTTCGCTAAATATTCTGCAAATTGGTTGAGTTAGAGTTCTCAGCTCTCTTGAGAACTAGACCAAAGAAGTTATGTGCACCCCTGTTTATAACCTAGAAGTAAGAACTGCACACAGACGGCACCTTAAAAGCATCAGGGACCAGTTAACAAAGTGTTTAAAGAAGATCTCGGCCTACCTTTTTCTTACCGTTATATGATATTATTATAAAGTGTCAAAAAGTGTCAAAACTCAATTTTTTAATAGCTGATGTTCATATTGACAGAAACCTTGCCACAGTGTTTTTGTCCTAAATAGGCCGCCATAGTGTTTTCAAACTGACTTGGATGAAATCTCGTCTTGCGAGACTTCATGAGGGGAGCATCTAACACAAACACTGGAGAGTTTTCTGTTAATATGAACGACCTGCCAAAAATGTTTTTTACTTGAGCGATTCAAATACGCGATCTAGTGCATGGATTGTCGGTATGGAGTTATGATTTTTTTCTACCATACCACACGTCCTATAGGATATAATAATATCGTATAAGGTAAGAAAAAGGTAGTCCGGAATTCTCCTTTAACAGTGCCGCTGTCCTTTGATGATTCCTCTCCATGTGTTTAGAAAACTCCTGCAGAGTCTCGTGAACACAACAGAGACTGCATCCTGCTCTCCTTCTTCGACGACCACGATATCTGGCACTTCCTGTCTTCTATCGCCATGTTCGGATCCTTCCTGGTACGTACGCGTGCGTGTGTGTGTGTGTGTGTGCGCGTGTGTGTGTGTGCGCGTGTGTGTGTGTGTGTGTGTGTGTGTGTGGGTGTGTGTGTGTGTGTGTGTGTGTGTGTGTGTGTGTGTGTGTGTGTGTGTGTGTGTGTGTGTGTGTGTGTGTGTGTGTGTGTGTGTGTGTGTGTGTGTGTGCGTGCGTGCGTGCGTGCGTGCGCGCGTGCGCGTGCGCGTATAAGTTGCAGATTTAGATTATTATAAGCCCGGATATATATTTCATCCATTTGACAATTAGCCGATCTACAAGCTCACAATGCGGTACATTTCCCTTTCGTTACTTTCAAGTACATTTTGATGCCAATACTTTTGTACTTTTTACTCAAGTACATTTTGAATACCGTACTTGTAACAGAGTATTTCCAGATTGTGGTTTTATTGATACTTTTTTACTTTTTACAGGTCCTCTTGACCATGGACGATGACCTGGACGCCGTCCAGAGAGACAAGATCTACGCTTTCTAGATCCCCCAGAGAGACCAGATCCACGTCTTTTCTAGATCCACAAGATCTACGTGTTCTAAGATCTATACCTGATCCGCTTGCAAAGAAGCACAGCTCGGGAGCTCCAACTCACTCACACAGAGATCGGTTGCACTGAACGCATCTGCGACGCAACAAGCCCCAACAAGACTCCATTTCCCATGATACCTTGCAGGAATGTGGCTGACAGCAGCAGGGGGGAGTGCCGGTTTCCTGCTGCTGCTGCTGCTGTTGTTGTAGTTTGTTTGACTTGCGTTGGGAGTGTTGACTCCCTGAAAGAGAACTACAAAGGACAAAATGGCCGCCGAGTGCGGTCAAGCCGTGGGCGCTTCTAGTTCCTATAGAGCTTCACAGTCGGTTTACACTCGTTCCAGCGTCCCTCGTTCACCTTTTCTTTTTTTTTCTCCATTCACCTTATTCTTGGTCCTTCTCCGGGCGGCGCCATTACCAGGGGTGCACATAACTTTTTAGCTCTAGTACTCAGAAGAGCACCTGCAGATGTGACTTGGTGCGCACCAAATAAATGGTCCCGTCCCGTTTTGTCAAGGGGGGGTTCAGCACGGTGCCCACCGGGACAGTTTTGTCAACGGGGGGGGGGGGGGGATGCTGCGCGAGAAAAAAGGACGCTCTGCTTCCAAATTCCGCTGATCTTCGCCGTTTTCTTTTCTTCTCACGCGGTTTGGTGAACCCCCCAAGGTTGGTGCCCTGTGCTGCCCTGCTTTTATCCGCCAGATTGGGACGTTCACGGCACATTTTGCACCATTAAGGTGCGTTCATCATCGGTGACGAGTGCCTCTAACAGCCGCTGCTGGCTGCGAGTCGCAGCGTGTCTGTGTGTCAATGCATGCTGCACTCACACAATCACGCGCAGCATGCATCCCGTCCCCCTGTGCCTAATGGCTGTACATGGGGCCGACGTGTGCTTTAGCGTGATTGTGTGAGTGTGGCTTCAGGAAGTAAATTCCTAGCCTCGATCTCCAGGCTTTTATTTTTTAGTTTTGCTAAAAAATAAAAGCTTGGAAATGCCTGTCCCAGCTGTTGGTACGCAAAAGCGCCTCGCGTCGTCTGATGTGCCGCGCATTATTTATTTTGGGTGCGCATGCGCACCTGCGCACCAGTTATGTGCAGCCCTGGCCATTACCCTTTTCTGCTGCTTCATTCAATATGTGAACACTTTCTCCCTAGCAGGCTACAGGTGTAATGCAGGTAATCAGTGTGTTGCCAGATGTTGCAAGAGAAACAAGCGGACAGGTCTATGAAAACAAGCCCTCCAAAAAGCGACTAGGCTAAGTTGTTACCACTTTACATCAGCTATTTGAAAATAGCAGATCTACAAGCTAACAACGCGTCACATCGCGACATGTTGTGAGCTTGTAGATGTGCTATTTTCAAAAAAATATTGGGGGGGAAAAGTGAGATTTTTTTTTATATATTTGAAACATTTTTAACAAAAAAAATCTTGTCCCTGGCACACAATATTTTCAGATGGGGGTCCGCGGACAAATTCATATTAATCTGGGGGGTCCTTTAGGAAAGACATTAGGAAGCAAGCCAAAATAAGTAACTACACTTAAAGGACAACTTTGTTTTTTTACAACCAATGTTTATGTTTTAGATTGTAATTAAAGTAAATAAAAGATGAGTGTTACAATTTTTAAATTTACTGCTTTCTATAGTTTTAGCAATTTTCACAATCTTTTTTTACAGTGTTTTTACAGTGGGCGGGGGCATTCTGTCCGGTGGCTAAATATGTATTTTTTGAACACATTAACCCGGCGTTTTCTTTATTATTATTTACAGTAGCTCTTCTAGCCCCAACTAACTCACATCTGGCCATCTCAGACAGCCGGACCTTTTTTATTGTGTAAAAAAGGCATATTTAGCCACCGGACAGAATGCCCCCGCCCACTGTAAAAAATATCGCAAAAAATGCTAAAACTATAGAAAGCAGTAAATGAAAAAAAAATTACACTCATCATTTATTTACTTTAATTACAAGCTAAAATATAAACCTTGGTTGTAAAAAAACAAAGTTGTCCTTTAAGAATCAAGCCCAAAGTCGCTTATTATAAGCAGACATGGCAACACTGGTAAACAGGAAACCCCTTGATATGGGCCCCCCCCCCCCCCACACACACTTCCCCTACCCTCCTACCTACTTCCTGGGCGTGGTCAGGAATAAGGTGAATAGAGAATTGTATTATTATCAGAGACAACGTCATAACAACCTAACGTAGACTTACCACTCTGTGTTGTTAAATGTGTTCCTAAAGAATAGTTTGAACCCATTCAGAACTGGAACGCATCCGCGTCATTTTAGATTTCAACCACATTAACCGTTATCTCATACTTTTGGCTATTCAAAAATAGCAGATCTACAAGCTCACAGCAAGCTTGTAGATCTGCTATTTTTGAAAAATCGTGAAAATGTGGGCAAATCTTTGCATTTATACATTTTTAACTCAAATCTTTTGCTTCTGGGGATTACAAACTATTTTGAGATGGTGGTTGGTGGCCAAATACATATCATTTTGGGGGGTCCTTGACATGGAAAAGTTTGAGCACCACTGATATGATAGCAACATACGTTTTGGCCTTAATGGGTTAAGAAAAACACTTTAATTTGCAATGTCACAGAAGAAATACTTAACTACCCCGCAAACCAGCGACATCTCTCACAATCATGAAAAACATCATCGGAAATCACTACCAATCAACTATAATATTTAGTATTTTAACACTATTAACCAATATACAGTAAAGACTATAATAAAGACAACGGTTAATGTTAAGAAGAAGCAAAGCTAACCGGTCGTTTTGGCTGCAAGCATGGGAACGGTGTTCGCAATGGCTTGTGGGAGAAGTAGTTCCTTCATTCTTAAAATATGTACGCAGACCTTTGCCTTTTCCTCGTGTTTTCCAATCATTTTGGTGAACATAATCTAATGTTTTATGGTCATGATTCACTAAGAGCCTGGTTGGCCTGCTGAAACTCTTAACACATCGGGTGCCGATCACGGTCTGGACCGTGTTTTCACATAGTAGCGCTCTGGTGCCGTTCACGGTCTGAACCGCGTTTTCAGTCTTTTTGTTTTTTTCGTTTTTCTCCACACGGGCGGGGCTAGAGCAGCTCTGGGAGTACCCATTGTGATCTTGAGAAGGAACTGCCAGATAGATCACCGGAAACAAAAACATGGCTTCCATCCGCTTCCTGTCTATTAACTTCTTTAAAACGCCTATATCTCCGAATCTGTTTCCGGTGTGGAAAACCGGTCATGCGCGATCCGTCCCCGTTGTAACTCGCGAGTGAAATGTTATCGATCCAGGCTGTAGCCAGGGTCATCGCTCAACATGAATGGATGCTTTTTTTTACGTGGATTTGCTGGTCACGGAGTCTAAAGCTTTAAACAGCAAAGCGCAGTCAATGGGGAGAATGCTGGCACCCAACGTAAGTTGTTATGAAAAAATGCTGGCACCCAATGTGTTAAAAGGATTCCTGGCTACTAAGCCAAATATGCCTTATATTATAATTGCCCTAAATTCCCCTTTTAATTGACCTAAAATTAAAAATTAAAAACACCTTCAATATTTTATTTATTTTAGAAATTCAAAATTATTTTAGAAATTGTTCACCTTTTTCTGAAGGGGGGCAATGCCCGTCACCAGTTGATGATGTCATTTGTCCATGTGTGGTCCAGCCCTATGGAATGCATGTGCTAATAGAAATGTATTTAAAATATTGTTTTGATGGTCATATTAACCGTAGGAAGAATTACGTTGTTTTTTATTAAGACACGCTAATAACATTCCTCAGGGCTGGACCACACAAGGACAAATGACATCATCAACGTGCGACGGGGCGTTGTGCCCCTATTGAGTAAAAGATGAACTGTTTCTAAAATAAATACAAATATTTAAGGTGTTTTTAATTTTTAATGTTAGTTATCGAGGACAATTACAATGTATTAACCCATTAAGACCTGGAACGCATCTGTCATTTTTTTTTATTTGAGCTAAAAAGCATTATTTTACACCTTTGGCTATTCAAAATAGCAGATATACAAGCTCATAGCGCGGCACTGAGTGCCGCGCTACGAGCTTTTTTCCCTCTACACCTATACCTCTTTGCCAAAATAGCCGATCTACAAGCCCACAACGCCTCGCAGCGCGAGGCGTTGTGAGCTTGTAGATCTGCTTTTTTTGGCTAAATTTCTCCTCAGAAATACTAGGTTTCGAGTGGTTATGGTAAAAAGAAAAATCATATCACATAAAGATTTGGCGGACCCCCTGTAGTAACTCTGAGGACCCCCTAGGGGTCCCGGACCCCCTGTTGAAAACCCCTGCTGTAAACTGAAAAAAAAAAAAAAACCTTTTTTTCTTTTTTTCAAAAGGGCACTTCTGGTCAAGAAGGCAAAGGGCAGGTGCTCTAGCACCACCTAGAGTCTATCTGTGCACGTCCCTGCTCTATAGGCTGGCGCCCGGTCAAAGTTAAAGGACCATGAAACCAACAGGCTGATTTTTGTAGTTTGTTTTCCACACTTCAGGTTAAAAAAAACTACAGCCGGGTAAAAACATGGCAGGCTGCATAATCACTGTACTAACAGTACACAGTGATGTTGTAAGCCAGCGGTTCTCAACCGTGACCCTCCAAAATAATCATATTTGAACCAGTGACCCCCCCCAGATAAATATTGTGAAAATAGCAGATCTACAAGCTCACAACCGTTGTGAGCTTGTAGAACAGCTATCAGCTATTTCTTATATTATTTGACAATTTGGCCAACGTTTGACCAGTTTTTATAATGTAGTTTGTTGATTACTTTTGATGCTGTAATGTTATATTTTTTTTAGGTATTAACACAATGGGTGCGTTGAGTGCCAGAAATCTCACTGTTTGCACCGCTGTTTAGAGCTGTAGGCTCCATGGCATGGCGAGCACACGCACGTAAACAATGCATGCGTGGACGACGATGGATGGTCCTGGCTAAAGACTGGAACAACAACATGTCTCACGTGAGTCACTGTTGAGGAGCAATCGAGGACTCGTTTTGCCCACTGTAAAAAGTTAAGGAGATACAGAGGTTTTTAGCAAGGAGATAGAATGGAAGCGGATGGGAGCCAAATTTGTTGCCACGGTGATCCGTCTGTCCCTTACTTCTTAGAGTGTTCATGGGTGATTCCAGAGCAGCGCTAGCCCCCCCCCCCCCCTTGTGGAAAAAAAAAAAAAAACTAAAATACTTAAAACATGGTCTGCACCGTGTTCGGCACCAAATCGCTACTCTGTGAAAACACGGTTTGAGCCGTGTTTGGCACCCGATGTGTTAAAAGTCCTTAAATTGTCACTTCACTGTCATCTGGGGACCCACCCCCCCAAAAAAATAAAATCCTGAGGGGACCCCCCTTGAGAACCACTGATGTAAGCAACACAGCTGCAGCCAATCAAATGATTAACGGGCGTGTTAGATTGTAGGCGTGTCAGTACTGTCCATCATGCTTGCTCATTGGCCCTTGTCTCTGGAAGCCGATGTCTGCCATGTTTGTAGTTTTGAACCTGAACTAGAAAACAAACTACAACATCATCCTGGGGTTTTAATGCCCCTTCAAGTCACGTTGAACCCTGAAAACGTCCACACGCTTCAGCGCCGCGAGCGCTCTGCAACGGGACGCTCCGCCCCCTTTTCCTCCCAAACAGGACGCGAAGGAGGAAGCGTAGACCCGCGTGGGACGCGTCTCCAAGCCAATGTGTGAGCGGGGGGGTCCGTCCTTCCTCTTTCTGCCTTATTGCTGATGATCTGTCTCTCTGGCTCCACCTGCTGGCCAACAACAAGCCAAACGGTTTTCCCCCAAAAAAAGAACGGCTAGCGGCCAAACGGACAGCCCTCATTGGCCGGCCGTAGCACAGTGGCCGCGAAGTCGCGTCTCAGCCTTTCACAGCCAATGGACGAGCGAGGGAGAGATACTTGAGCCCTCCCTTTTTTTTTTCTCCCCTCCCCCCATTATGGACACTTGACGTGCCAATCAAGATTTAAAAGGTGGACCACTGTTTCTCAACGTAGGGTCTGGGGGCCCCCAGGGGTCAGAATGGACCCTTTTACAGGTCTGTAACTCTGAGAGTGTACAAATGGAACCAAATGGACCCTTACAGGTCTGTAACTCACTCAAAGTTAAATGAACACTGAGGCTTTTACAAGTATAGATTGGGGGGTTACAGAGTTAAAAGCCATATACAATGGGGGTCCGTGGTCTAATGCATATCAAACTGGGGGTCCTTGAAATGAAAAATGGCTGGGAATCACTGAATTAAACTGGACCCCCAGAATACACTGTAAAATACTCTGTTTCATATTTTAACCAAATGGACCCTTACGGGTCCGTTTGGTTCCATTTGTCTCAGAGTTACAGACCCATAAGGGTCCGTTTGGACCACCCGGCGGTCCCCGAACCCGATATGGAGAAACGGTGAGGTTGCCACCGTTTGCTGTAACTGTTGTAATCGATGTTTACGTATTAACGATGACGACAAAGATAACGACGACGTATACCAATAATAACGCTTAAACACGGAAACGAGATCGTTGTTGGGAATTAACTTATTTTATACTGCCGGCATTAATGTCAACAATGCATTTTGAAACGTCGCTGTTGTTTGTACTATATGCTGTAAGTTTATACGCTATTACTGTGTGTGTGTGTGTGTGTGTGTGTGTGTGTGTGTGTGTGTGTGTGTGTGTGTGTGTGTGTGTGTGTGTGTGTGTGTGTGTGTGTGTGTGTGTGTGTGTGTGTGTGTGTGTGTGCGTGCGTGCGTGCGGACAGGGACGTATTACTATACTTGTGAGGTTTAAATGTGAAATATGGTAGAATATGAGAAATAGACATTTTGAGGACAATTTTCTTGGCCCTCACAAGAGAAATGGTTATTTTATGGTTCGATTTTTTCTTTTTTTGAGTTGGGTTTAGGGCTTAGGTTTAGGGTTTAGGTTTAGGGCTTAGCTTTAGGGCTTAGCTTTAGGGCTTATGTTTAGGTCTTATGTTTAGGTCTTATGTTTAGGGCTTAGGTTTAGGTCTTATGTTTAGGTCTTATGTTTAGGGCTTAGGTTTAGGGATTAGGTTTAGGGCTTAGGTTTAGGGATTAGGTTTAGGACTTAGGTTTAGGGCTTATGTTTAGGTTTAGAGCTATGCCGGATTTATATTGCACGCTGGTGCCGTGCACCGCAAATAGACGATCTACAAGCTCACAACGCGTCTAGTAAAATGTCTGAATCACTATGAACAATGAAAGTGTATCATTTATTACATATCGTCAAACTTCTCCAGCTCCTAATAATCTTCATTGGCGAGGCTGGTTTCTGGCTTTACGGTTAGAGTAAAAAAAATGGCAAGAAATAATAAGAATTGCGTTTATAAAATTGCCCTCGTAAAATAATGCTATCCTCACAAGTATAGTAATACGTGTGTGTGTGTGTGTGTGTGTGTGTGTGTGTGTGTGTGTGTGTGTGTGTGTGTGTGTGTGTGTGTGTGTGTGTGTGTGTGTTTGTGTGTGTGTGTGTGTGTGTGCGTGTGTGCGTGTGCGTGCGTGTGCGTGCGTTGCGTTATTCTAAATGTTCAGATTGTCGGTGGCCTTGAATGTTCTAATCTTTAAAAAAAAAAAGGAATCTGATACTGTACTCTGATTGGTCAGAATCCCCCAGCTGCCCCGCCTCCTAGGAGGATGGCTACGATTGTATTTCCTGTGTCCTAACCACCCTTGTCTAACTGACGACATATTTTTTGCACTGTATCATAAAAGAAATAAGATTATAAAAAATCAATTATTTAAATGTTGAGAGTAATGTAAAGGCTTGGTTACTGAATAAAGGGTTTCTTTTCTGATACACTCGTTGTCTGTACTTACTTATTTGATGTATTTATTTCAGGGACAGTGCATGTTAATGAACACGCATGATTTCATGTAAGAACATGCCGGATTTAGCTGGGAGCTTATTTTCATCAGTGTTGATTTTGACAGCATTTTGATTGAGTTTTAGTCATAGTCTTTTGAATAAAACTCCATTTAGTTTTTGTCATATTTTAGTCATCTGAAATGTTTTACTGTTAGTCTAGTTTTAGTCGACTAAATCTACAGTTGATTTAGTCGACTAAAATGTATTTTGGCGGTGCCTTGATGGCGGCGTAAAGGCTGATTTTACACTTGTTTTCATGCTGAAAATAGCCGATCTACTAGCTCACAACGCGTCGCACTGCGACGCGTTGTGAGTTAGTAGATCGGCTATTTTCAGAGCGCAACACCCGAGCGCAAACAAACATAAAATGACTCGTCTTTTAGTTCTACTGGATCTCTTCTCCACTAGTCCCTCACTGACATTTTAGTCTAGTTTCTAATTGTTGACGAAATTGTCAATATATTTAGTCTTAGTTTTAGTCATCATAGAATAGTTTTTATTTAGTTTTCGTCAGTGAAAAAATGTTCGTCATAGTTTTAGTCGACGAAATCAACACTGATTTCCACCCGTAGTCCCACATTACATACACCACAGTGACATGACAAATAGAGAAAAACAACTGCAAATAAAAAATACGGTACCTTATTTAGGCCTAACTAACAACCTAAATACCCACTGTTTAGTCTAATACCTAGCCAATAGAAAATCAAAACCTATTTTGAAAATGTATCGAAGTAGCAAGCCAGGAGGTACAGTATGCGGTCAGCTTAGGCTTGACTCAGGGAAAAGGACGCCCCCTGCCATGCATAGTCCCATGAGAGGCCTGCCATTCAATAGGAAGGCGACTCTTGTGACTAATTGGGAATGACGCAAGCTCTGGGCTGATCACCCTGTTCCCGGCCACCTTTGGCCACAATATTTGCGTCTGAGAAGTAGTGGAGTAGAAGTAAAAGTACTGGAAATTGGAAATACAAAAAAGAAAATACCTCAAATCTTTACATAAGTACAGTACTTGAGTAAATGTAATTAGTTACTTTACACCACTGTTGTTCTTTAAATGTAATTATTATTATGACATTGATTCATGTCAACAATGCATTTTGAAACGTCGCTGTTGTTTGTACTATATGCTGTAAGTTTATACGCTATTACTGTGTGTGTGTGTGTGTGTGTGTGTGTGTGTGTGTGTGTGTGTGTGTGTGTGTGTGCGTGCGTGCGTGCGGACAGGGACGTATTACTATACTTGTGAGGTTTAAATGTGAAATATGGTAGAATATGAGAAATAGACATTTTGAGGACAATTTTCTTGGCCCTCACAAGAGAAATGGTTATTTTATGGTTCGATTTTTTCTTTTTTTGAGTTGGGTTTAGGGCTTAGGTTTAGGGTTTAGGTTTAGGGCTTAGCTTTAGGGCTTAGCTTTAGGGCTTATGTTTAGGTCTTATGTTTAGGTCTTATGTTTAGGGCTTAGGTTTAGGTCTTATGTTTAGGTCTTATGTTTAGGGCTTAGGTTTAGGGATTAGGTTTAGGGCTTAGGTTTAGGGATTAGGTTTAGGACTTAGGTTTAGGGCTTATGTTTAGGTTTAGAGCTATGCCGGATTTATATTGCACGCTGGTGCCGTGCACCGCAAATAGACGATCTACAAGCTCACAACGCGTCTAGTAAAATGTCTGAATCACTATGAACAATGAAAGTGTATCATTTATTACATATCGTCAAACTTCTCCAGCTCCTAATAATCTTCATTGGCGAGGCTGGTTTCTGGCTTTACGGTTAGAGTAAAAAAAATGGCAAGAAATAATAAGAATTGCGTTTATAAAATTGCCCTCGTAAAATAATGCTATCCTCACAAGTATAGTAATATGTGTGTGTGTGTGTGTGTGTGTGTGTGTGTGTGTGTGTGTGTGTGTGTGTGTGTGTGTGTGTTTGTGTGTGTGTGTGTGTGTGTGTGCGTGTGTGTGTGTGTGTGCGTGTGCGTGCGTGTGCGTGCGTTGCGTTATTCTAAATGTTCAGATTGTCGGTGGCCTTGAATGTTCTAATCTTTAAAAAAAAAAAGGAATCTGATACTGTACTCTGATTGGTCAGAATCCCCCAGCTGCCCCGCCTCCTAGGAGGATGGCTACGATTGTATTTCCTGTGTCCTAACCACCCTTGTCTAACTGACGACATATTTTTTGCACTGTATCATAAAAGAAATAAGATTATAAAAAATCAATTATTTAAATGTTGAGAGTAATGTAAAGGCTTGGTTACTGAATAAAGGGTTTCTTTTCTGATACACTCGTTGTCTGTACTTACTTATTTGATGTATTTATTTCAGGGACAGTGCATGTTAATGAACACGCATGATTTCATGTAAGAACATGCCGGATTTAGCTGGGAGCTTATTTTCATCAGTGTTGATTTTGACAGCATTTTGATTGAGTTTTAGTCATAGTCTTTTGAATAAAACTCCATTTAGTTTTTGTCATATTTTAGTCATCTGAAATGTTTTACTGTTAGTCTAGTTTTAGTCGACTAAATCTACAGTTGATTTAGTCGACTAAAATGTATTTTGGCGGTGCCTTGATGGCGGCGTAAAGGCTGATTTTACACTTGTTTTCATGCTGAAAATAGCCGATCTACTAGCTCACAACGCGTCGCACTGCGACGCGTTGTGAGTTAGTAGATCGGCTATTTTCAGAGCGCAACACCCGAGCGCAAACAAACATAAAATGACTCGTCTTTTAGTTCTACTGGATCTCTTCTCCACTAGTCCCTCACTGACATTTTAGTCTAGTTTCTAATTGTTGACGAAATTGTCAATATATTTAGTCTTAGTTTTAGTCATCATAGAATAGTTTTTATTTAGTTTTCGTCAGTGAAAAAATGTTCGTCATAGTTTTAGTCGACGAAATCAACACTGATTTCCACCCGTAGTCCCACATTACATACACCACAGTGACATGACAAATAGAGAAAAACAACTGCAAATAAAAAATACGGTACCTTATTTAGGCCTAACTAACAACCTAAATACCCACTGTTTAGTCTAATACCTAGCCAATAGAAAATCAAAACCTATTTTGAAAATGTATCGAAGTAGCAAGCCAGGAGGTATGCGGTCAGCTTAGGCTTGACTCAGGGAAAAGGACGCCCCCTGCCATGCATAGTCCCATGAGAGGCCTGCCATTCAATAGGAAGGCGACTCTTGTGACTAATTGGGAATGACGCAAGCTCTGGGCTGATCACCCTGTTCCCGGCCGCCTTTGGCCACAATATTTGCGTCTGAGAAGTAGTGGAGTAGAAGTAAAAGTACTGGAAATTGGAAATACAAAAAAGAAAATACCTCAAATCTTTACATAAGTACAGTACTTGAGTAAATGTAATTAGTTACTTTACACCACTGTTGTTCTTTAAATGTAATTATTATTATGACATTGATTCATGTCAACAATGCATTTTGAAACGTCGCTGTTGTTTGTACTATATGCTGTAAGTTTATACGCTATTACTGTGTGTGTGTGTGTGTGTGTGTGTGTGTGTGTGTGTGTGTGTGTGTGTGTGTGTGTGTGTGTGTGTGTGTGTGTGTGTGTGTGTGTGTGTGTGTGTGTGTGTGTGTGTGCGTGCGTGCGGACAGGGACGTATTACTATACTTGTGAGGTTTAAATGTGAAATATGGTAGAATATGAGAAATAGACATTTTGAGGACAATTTTCTTGGCCCTCACAAGAGAAATGGTTATTTTATGGTTCGATTTTTTCTTTTTTTGAGTTGGGTTTAGGGCTTAGGTTTAGGGTTTAGGTTTAGGGCTTAGCTTTAGGGCTTAGCTTTAGGGCTTATGTTTAGGTCTTATGTTTAGGTCTTATGTTTAGGGCTTAGGTTTAGGTCTTATGTTTAGGTCTTATGTTTAGGGCTTAGGTTTAGGGATTAGGTTTAGGGCTTAGGTTTAGGGATTAGGTTTAGGACTTAGGTTTAGGGCTTATGTTTAGGTTTAGAGCTATGCCGGATTTATATTGCACACTGGTGCCGTGCACCGCAAATAGACGATCTACAAGCTCACAACGCGTCTAGTAAAATGTCTGAATCACTATGAACAATGAAAGTGTATCATTTATTACATATCGTCAAACTTCTCCAGCTCCTAATAATCTTCATTGGCGAGGCTGGTTTCTGGCTTTACGGTTAGAGTAAAAAAAATGGCAAGAAATAATAAGAATTGCGTTTATAAAATTGCCCTCGTAAAATAATGCTATCCTCACAAGTATAGTAATATGTGTGTGTGTGTGTGTGTGTGTGTGTGTGTGTGTGTGTGTGTGTTTGTGTGTGTGTGTGTGTGTGTGTGTGTGTGCGTGTGTGTGTGTGTGTGCGTGTGCGTGCGTGTGCGTGCGTTGCGTTATTCTAAATGTTCAGATTGTCGGTGGCCTTGAATGTTCTAATCTTTAAAAAAAAAAAGGAATCTGATACTGTACTCTGATTGGTCAGAATCCCCCAGCTGCCCCGCCTCCTAGGAGGATGGCTACGATTGTATTTCCTGTGTCCTAACCACCCTTGTCTAACTGACGACATATTTTTTGCACTGTATCATAAAAGAAATAAGATTATAAAAAATCAATTATTTAAATGTTGAGAGTAATGTAAAGGCTTGGTTACTGAATAAAGGGTTTCTTTTCTGATACACTCGTTGTCTGTACTTACTTATTTGATGTATTTATTTCAGGGACAGTGCATGTTAATGAACACGCATGATTTCATGTAAGAACATGCCGGATTTAGCTGGGAGCTTATTTTCATCAGTGTTGATTTTGACAGCATTTTGATTGAGTTTTAGTCATAGTCTTTTGAATAAAACTCCATTTAGTTTTTGTCATATTTTAGTCATCTGAAATGTTTTACTGTTAGTCTAGTTTTAGTCGACTAAATCTACAGTTGATTTAGTCGACTAAAATGTATTTTGGCGGTGCCTTGATGGCGGCGTAAAGGCTGATTTTACACTTGTTTTCATGCTGAAAATAGCCGATCTACTAGCTCACAACGCGTCGCACTGCGACGCGTTGTGAGTTAGTAGATCGGCTATTTTCAGAGCGCAACACCCGAGCGCAAACAAACATAAAATGACTCGTCTTTTAGTTCTACTGGATCTCTTCTCCACTAGTCCCTCACTGACATTTTAGTCTAGTTTCTAATTTTTGACGAAATTGTCAATATATTTAGTCTTAGTTTTAGTCATCATAGAATAGTTTTTATTTAGTTTTCGTCAGTGAAAAAATGTTCGTCATAGTTTTAGTCGACGAAATCAACACTGATTTCCACCCGTAGTCCCACATTACATACACCACAGTGACATGACAAATAGAGAAAAACAACTGCAAATAAAAAATACGGTACCTTATTTAGGCCTAACTAACAACCTAAATACCCACTGTTTAGTCTAATACCTAGCCAATAGAAAATCAAAACCTATTTTGAAAATGTATCGAAGTAGCAAGCCAGGAGGTATGCGGTCAGCTTAGGCTTGACTCAGGGAAAAGGACGCCCCCTGCCATGCATAGTCCCATGAGAGGCCTGCCATTCAATAGGAAGGCGACTCTTGTGACTAATTGGGAATGACGCAAGCTCCGGGCTGATCACCCTGTTCCCGGCCACCTTTGGCCACAATATTTGCGTCTGAGAAGTAGTGGAGTAGAAGTAAAAGTACTGGAAATTGGAAATACAAAAAAGAAAATACCTCAAATCTTTACATAAGTACAGTACTTGAGTAAATGTAATTAGTTACTTTACACCACTGTTCTTTAAATGTAATTATTTTGCTGCAAACATTTTGGCACTGTTGTGAAAACGTGGCTTAAAACATGGTAATTTTTACCATAACCCACGGGTGTCAAAGTGGCGGCCCGCGGGCGTTTTGCGCCCTGCGGAAAGGTCCATGGCAGCCCGCGAATAGATTTGAAAAAACACCTTTTCATACTCTAAGGGTAAAAAAGGAGAGAAAAAAAAGACCAAAAATAACGGCGGCGGCAGGCACGGCAGGCAGTTATCCCCCCCCAACCCCCCTTGCCTCGGGCTGTGAAGGTCTAATAGGATGAATGGATGTGTATTACGTTATTTGTCAGCCTTAAGTATAGGGGCGATATTCATAGTAAATACACAAAAAGCTGTCTGGAGGAGGGAAGGCACAGTGTATTCTAGGTAAGGCACGGGCCTGACTTGGCCTACAGTGCGTCCGCCCCTGGTCCTCTGTCTCCGTTGACAATTTTAATAATGCAAATGATAATCCGTTTAGGAAACTCTTAAAAACTCCCTGCGAATGAAGGACTAGTGTCGTCTAGCATGACATCTTCGATGTGCGCTGTCTTCTCAGTCTATCGTTGCCGAAAATGGCAGATCTCAAGCTCACTACAGTGGTGCTAACAGACGCGCCGTGAGCACACATTAACCAGTTAACAGTTTCGTCAATATTATTTTCCAAAAGTAAAAAGGTCACTTGCCTTCTGTCTGTTAGAAAAGTACTGTATTTGAAGACCCTAGTAAAGTGTAGTGCAAGTGATATATTTTGGCCAAAACAAAGACAAAAGAATAGAAAAAATAAATATGCATTTTGATAAAGAGCTGAAGAGACATGGAGATGTTATAGTAATTATTACAGTAGGCATACTATTCATTATATAAAGCCATTTAACACTTATCACTTATTACTTAGACCCTCCAGAAAAACGCGGGCAAAAATCCTTGATTATGCGGGCTAAAACTCTTGATTATGCGGGCTAAAACTCTTGATTATGCGGGCTAAAACTCTTGATTATGCGACGAAATATGCGTTTTTTTTTGCAATTTTATGCGGTGAAATTGTGGGAAGTTGCGAAATATGAGGAAAGTTGTGAAATATGCGGCAATATGCGAAATATGCGAAATATGTTAAAAGTTGCGAAATATGCGGAAATATGCGATGCGAATCGCATATTATGCGATGCGATGTGCGTGTTATGCGATGCGATGCGCATATTATGCAATGCGATGCGGCCTTTTTGAAAAAGCGTTACCCCCGCATAATTATGCTCCATTTTGCTGATTATGCGGTAAATTCTGCGATCGCATAAACGCATTTTTCTGGAGGGTCTAATTACTAATACTTAATGATAGGAGAACATATGTTTTACTTTAGTCATCTTCATTTAATTTTAGATGGTGGTCAGCCACAAACACAGTGACAACTGGCCAATAAAAAAAAGATACCGGTTCTGTTCAGAATTTGTCCTCTCACGTCTTTCCACAAATAATAGAAATTTGTACTAGAAACACTTAGACCCTCTATACTTAAAACAGACTTATATAAACACAGTGTCTTTATTTATTAAGACACTTCATTATAACTGACTAATGGTAGTTATAATGTGCTGTTCTGCAGAGCTTAAAGGAGTAGTTCACCCAGAAACATTCTTATGTTCTATCATTTACTCACCCCATGAAGCATTGAATTCATAGAGATTTTTTCGTTTTCGTCGCATTCCTAAGCCAATAGTTTGATTACCGGCCGAAAGATGCTAATGTATCCGGTAGGAGACTCAAAGGAGTCTCTTTGAGTCTCCTACTGGAAATATACCCGGCCATCAAATGATTGGCTCAGGAATGCATACAAAATGTAAAAAATGTCCATGAATTCAATGCTTCATGGGGTGTGTATTTGATTTAAAAATATATATATATTTTTGGTGAACTACTCCTTTAATAATGTAGTATGACCAGCACTTAAAATACTTCATACACCTTGTTATAAGTTGCATAAGTATACACATTCATAACGAGTGTTATGAAGCCTTATCATGCATTGTAAATGTGATTATAATACATTACAGACCAGACCTTTATGTAAAGTGATACCAAATACAACACGTCTTTGTCTTTGCATGCATCTCTTTATTCATTCAACAGCTTGGATTATGTATTTATTTAAGAGCCCTGCCAGGCCACCACTGTAATATGTAATAGTAATTATGTGATACAAAACAGATATCTACTGTATGAGTTTAGGATTAAACAGAGTCCCAAAGAGAAAATAATAATAATTCAAACCATGAAATAGAGTAAATATTGCATCGTGCCTTTTAAAAACATATGCATGTGAACCTAAACATGTTTAAGGAACACGTCTGATCTTCATCGCTACAGCCTTCAGGGAGTAATAATGACCCTTCCAGTGGTACCAGTTTACACCTGTTCCAAAATGAGACTGTCCCCAAAGGTAAAGACCATTGGGATTAGCATGGTGACAGTCCATGTACCAAAATGCACCGGAATAACGACTTGCACAGTTCTCGGCCGACACGTCCTGATCTTTGTCAAAGGTTGAGAATTTCATTCCATTGGAATGTGCCAGTGAGTCTCCTGCTCCTCCATCCTGGAAGCCAGCAACCTGCAGCCTGTAGCCATCAGCCTCAGAACCCACAGAGAAAGAGGAGTAAGAGGCAAACACTGTGCTTCCCACAAAGTCCTCCATGTCCACCCTCAGCTGGTACGTTCTGTTCTTGGTAAGGAGATGCATGTTCTCCAGTCCCAGCCAGTACTCGCCTGATGCGTCTCCAAACCCGGCCTTGTACTGAGCCCAGGGTCTGTAGAAGTTCACGGTGCCGTCCACTCTTCTCTGGATGACCGTCCACTTCCCTCCATCCGTGTCCATGTCACAGTAGACCTTGGCAGGTGTAGTAGTGGGGTAGATGGTGTACACACCACGCTGTGTGGAGACGTTGTTGTAGATTTCCTCACAGTCCAGATCAGACAGCAACAGATCTGCAATAACAAGTAAAGGTGACTCTCAACCAAACAGACTACTTCAGATTACAACAGGCTGGTAGTCTGTTGGCAAAAGTTGGCATTTAATTCAGCTCAAGCAGTCGGCTGACGGCACATTGTTTTGCACGTCCGTTAAGAAAATCAGACACCATAACTCTCCACACCAGAAGGCGGCAGTAGTTTGTAATACTGGTCTGCAACAATGTGCCAGTGTTGCCAGGTCTGCTCATTATAAGCGACTTTGGGCTTGTTTTCCTGTAAGTCGCTTGTAAATAATCACAGTTGCGGGTTGCTTTTGTTTGGGCTTGTTTCTGAAGTGTAGTTGAAAATAGCTAATGTAATAGGGCTCAAGTGGTGAAACCGGTCGCTTCTTTTGGGCTTGTTTTCATAGACCTTGTAGTAGTCCAGGCGTTTCGGGCCATATTTTGATGGAATCGTGCACTTTACGATAAAAGCATGAAATTTGGCACACAGTTAGAGCATGCCATAAGGAACATTTTTGGCTATAGGGCCATCGCAGATTTTTCCTGTGGTAACCATGGCAGCCATTTTCCAAAATGGCCACCACCTGCTGTTATTTTACCAATAACTCAGGTTCTAGACCACCTAGGATCTTGATTTTGGTGACTAATCCTACATGTTCAAGGATGAGGAATACAGTGGTACTATTTAGATTTGTCCTGTGGTAACCACGGCAGCCATTTTCCAAAATGGCCACCACCTGCTGTCATTTTACCAATAACTCACGTGCTAGACCACCTAGGATCTTGATTATGGTGACTAATCCTACATTTTCAAGGATGAAGAATACAGCGGTACTATTTACAACATGCTACTACATAACTACATATTATATCTGGCATTCAGTTAATTAAATAATAGTAAACCCATCAAAATATGTAATGGTGTAGTACAGTACATGTTTTCAAACTGACACATGAGAGTCAAGAATGTTTCTTTTATTAGTAGTAGTATTGCATAATTATTTTCAATGGACTATAAGACACAACAAAGACAGAGTACTCATGAGTCATAGCCTAATGGCATATAGACCAATTATTTGTTCACCAACATTGAGACTGGACGCACAGGTGATTGTTTCACGCAATAAATTCTCAACCTGTTGTTTTGGGGTGCGCTGATTTCAGCACACCCCAACCCCCTCTTGTGTGTTGGCTAGTGAGGAGCGTCCTAGCAAGACCTGATAGAATGGGTTTCATTGCGCTTACTGGTTCCGCGCAGACTGGTTCTTATCAGTGTGACGTCGTCTGTTAAGGGGTCTATTCAATAAAGCCAGACAATCTACACAATGTTAGTTTCACAGTCCACCACAGTAGCAAAGGGCAGTACACTGAAGTCCTGCCTTAACACATCTGCATTGTCCACTGCATCCCTTTTTGCAACCACAGCGGAGGAGTTCTCGACAGGCCAGGCTCGCTTCTGTGTGGTCCAGTGCACTTCCCATCCTCCTGTCAAAATTAGAATCAGCTTTATTGTCAGATCACGGGTTTACAGTGTAAAGAAGTGGATTAAATTATTTGTATTCACCTGTCTCCTTCCTCTTCCACCCCCATTCACCTGGGGATGGGAGTTCAGGGGCTGCAACCCCAGCAGTGGCCAGCTTGGTAGGCTGCCCTCTTTGTATGTTGAATCAGTGCAGCTTGGGGGAGTCCATCAATTGTTCTACCCTTCTGGGTGAATAGCTGCTTCCGTGCCTGATTCACTGATGCCTGGCCGCTTGTGCGGTCATAGAGCAATACCACAAATCGCTCCAGAGGCTCCATCCAGTCATCTATTTTGTCTGGGGTAGCAGCTAAGGAACTTTTCCCAGTTCCAAAAGCAACCCACAGCTCAGTCAAGTGGAGGTGTTGGGCTGACGTTACTGCCAGGACCAGCACATCCGTGTCTACTGTGCGTATTGTCACCTTGCTATACCCTTCCTTCATAGCATCTTCTAGGTGTAATATGACGCGAGTATCAGCCTCCTCATGTACTGTAGTTAGTTAGGTAGTTACTAGCATGTTGTGAATAGTACCCCCGTATTCCTCATCCTTGAAAATGTATGATTAGTCACTAGAATCTAGATCCTAGGTGGTCTAGAACCTGAGTTATTGGTAAAATGACAGCAGGTGGCGGCCATTTTGAAAAATAGCTGCCATGGTTACCACAGGACAAATCTGCGATGGCCCTATAGCCAAAAAAGTTCCTTATGGCATGCTCTAACTGTGTGCCAAATTTCATGCTTTTATCGTAAAGTGCACGATTCCATCAAAATATGGCCCGAAACGCCTGGACTATAGCTTCTTTCACTCACAGAATCTGCCAACACTCTCAGCTCGACCAAAATATGCACTATCGTAGTCTACTACTTTGCTTTGGAGTTGATCGATTGGTATTGGAGTTGAGAGTTGAGATTGAGAATATTGTACCTAATTAAAATGTGCGACGGACATATGCCTCTGGCTTATTCAGGGCTGCCGGCTGTCAGAATACAGGAGATTTCTTTTTTTTTTTTGGGCGGGGGGGGGGGGGGGGGGGGGGGGTTTGGGGGGCCACGCCTCCCCCCAAAAAGGGTGCAGTGTGGGAAAAAATGACGCTTCACTGGCGCGTTTCACTGTTATAGCACTGTTTTTTGCCGCTGCTTCTAAATTTCGTCCCTTTTTGGCGATAGTTCTGTCTTCTTTCACTTTCTCCCCATCGTTTGGTGCCCCCCCAAGGTTGGTGCCCTGTGCTTCAGCACCTAAACACTTATGTTAAGCCGGGGTTGCCCAGTTCCCTATTTGGCTATTTGAGTAAGCTGAGATGTCTGGCTTTTGGAATAACAGTAAACCAGGTCGTCTGTGGCAAAGCGTTTTGTTTTAAATGCTGCTAACACAGTGCTGCTGTTGGCCTGTCCTGTGGCATTTAGGCTTGCTTTCTGCACCAGCAGTAGCAGACGAGAGGTCCACATACGGAGCCTGTCTGACCAAACACGCTAAACAGCCATTCAGGGTGCTCTACAGCAGTGTTTATCAACCCTGGCAAACGTCCCAATTTTGGTCCGCGGTTACTGCTGAGGTGTGCCGGCACCGTTTGAAGAAAGTGGAAACCCAGCCCCTCGAGAACAATAGCGGCCATCGTCCGTCAATCGATACGGCCATCATCCGTTTCACACTCAGCCACGGCCGAGTCCATTCAGTGTAGCAACCATCACCCATAGGCAGTGGCGTCGTTAGGGGTGGGCTTCGGTGGCTATAGCCACCAATGTTTTATCCAAAGCCACCAATAAAAAAAATAAAAAAATAAAAAGTTTTTTTTATTTTTTTTATTATATATCTATCACCCTAACCTAACCCTACCCCTAACCCTAAAACCGTAAAAGTAACAAAAAACGGGGAAAAAAGCACCCAAATCCGCGAAATCCGCGCGTGCATGTGCCTGTTGCCTGCGGGGCTAAGCCCCCGACCTATTAGAGACCTAGCGACGCGTCTGCCCATAGGAATGCAAATATGTTGTCCTGGTACTGTATAACAAGGGCACAGGGTAGGCCTACATGCTTTGGCACTCAGTATTACTAAGTGGGTCGGAACGGGTCGATACGGCGGACCTGAACGTACCTGATAAGAGAGGCTGTCCTGTTCCAAAAGCCCATGTTATAACCTGCCATGATGAATGTCCAACAATAAAACAACACATAAGTGTTAGTTTTCTTATAAAGTGCTTCTAAATCACTCCAGTGTGTTTGTGTCAACGTAATTCGTGTAGTTTGTGTTGTGGTGTTTAATTACTCCTCCACGGAGAGAATCTCTTTCAACTTCAAGCCGTTGATACAACCGGAAAACTCGCCCCAAAACACGCTCGCCCCCATTTCTTTTCGCGGACCAGCGGTTCTTGTATTCCTGTATTTGTTTTACTGAGGATAAGGTTAGAAATACGTTTAGGGTTAGCCATATTATTAGTTATACTGAGGTTACGTTTAGGAATAAGGTTAGGTTTAGGCATAGTTTAATGAGGTTACGTTTAGGAATACCAGGTGAATATCACCGGATTTCCCCGTCGGTGACTGTTATGGGGCGAGAGTTTTGGTGTTCGTCTGTAGTGGGCAACAGCGCATGCGTCCGCAATATTGCTATCAGGATCATATTAGTAGATATTATTATCAGATATTAGAAGTATATCGGGTACCAAATTACCAAAGAAGAACTTGAAGTGTTCTTCTTTGAGATTGAGAATATTGTACAAGTTCAAATGTGCAACGGACAAATGCCTCTGGCTTATTCAGGGCTGCCGACTGTCAGAATACCCGAGATTTCTTTTGGGGGGGGGGTTTGAGGGGCCACGCCTCCCCCCACAAAGGGTGCAGCGTGGGAAAAAATGACGCTTCACTGGCGCGTTTCACTGTTATAGCACTGTTTTTTGCAGCAGCCGCTGCTTCAAAATGTCGGCGCTTTTTGGCGATAGTGTCACTTTCTCCCCATCGTTTGGAACTCTAATTCCAATCCCTAAACGTAACCTCTAAGACACCTAAATGTCTAATCCTGACCTGAATGTATTTCTAATTGTAAACGTATCTCTAAAAAAGTTTTTTTTAACTATGTAAAACAACCATTTGTCTTGTGAGGACCAGGAAAACGGTCCTCACAATGTATATTTCTTCAAATTCTACTATACTTGGTCCTCGCAAGTATAGTAATACAAACACACACGCACGCACACACACACACACACACACACACACACACACACACACGTGCGGTCTGGTGTGTGTACCTGTCATACAGCGAGGACTCTCATAACCCGGGAGACACTGACACTGGAAGGACCCTTCGGTGTTCCGGCAGCGCCCGCCTTGCTGGCACGGATTGGCACCTGAAAACATCAATCAATACGAGCATTGCCATGTTTTATGTTAAGCTTATTCAATGCAAGTCATACAAATAAAAACAATATTAATTCACCAAAAATACACAAAAGGTTAGAACAGGGAGATAACAAGGTTTCCGCCCGACAGCAACGAGACACAGGTCGATTCCAGTGGTGTAAAGTAACTAAGTACATTTACTCAAGTACTGTACTTCCAATCGTCAGTACTTTTACTTCTACTCCACTACATCTCAGCGGCAAATATTGTATTTTTACTACACTACAATTAAATGAAAACTTTAGTTAGTCTAGTTACTTTGTAGATTTTGATTATTATTACAAAATATATACAGTAACCACTTCAGCCCTATATACATTTGGGCCATTTGAAAATGGCCGATCTTCTATTTTCAAAAGATATCGATCCATTTTGAAAACTTTAAATGGGACATCTCTGCATAATGAGTACTTTTACTTTTGGTACTCTAAGTCTATTTTGATACCCATACTTTTGTACTTTCACTCAAGTCAATTTTTGATTCTGGACTTACAGAGAATTTCTACATGTCAGTATTGATACTTTTACTTAAGTAAAAAAAAAAAAAATGTGAGTACTTTTTCCACCACTGGGCGATTCCCAAGAATCCACTTACCCACAGTGCACTCGTTAATGTCCACGTTGCAGGCTGAGCCGGTGTAGCCGGAGGGACACGTGCAGACGGCCCTGCCGTTGAGCGGGTTGGTGTCGCATTTGGAGCCTCTCGGACACGGGTTGCCGACGCAGGCGTCGCCGACGGGACAGAGCGGCCCTGAGAGCAAGAACAACAGATACGACTGAACCTCTGGATCTTTAGCAATGCGTTTCACTTGTGTTAAAGAGCTGGTGCCATGTTTTTGCACTTTTTCTGTTTTTATATATATATATATATTAGGCTACTATAATAAGAAGCCTTCAGCAAAAGTATCCACATCAACATATAGCCTAATAATGGCGAGAGAAAAAAGTATAAGTGTAACTTATAACTTTACCCTCCGTCCCCGGCTGTAGACTGGCCAACTGCCGCTCCGCAGCCTTCAGTCTGGCTTCCATGGCTCCAACCGCCATCAGAAATTCGCACGGTTCAAGCTGACAGATCTCTTCTGCGATCACCTCACTCATTTCACAGCAGCAAAACAGAAACATCGGTACAATTAGAAAGGCCTTCATTCTGTATTACTTTTGTTCTGTCTGGCCCTTAGTCAATACTTGTCCTGCTTCAAACCTTTATACTTGCTGGTGAGACTCCTCCTGGTATTACCCAACCCCAGTATAACCACATGTTGACTGAACTGAACAGAGCTGTTTTTTTTAAGCGTGAAAGGCCAGTGATTGATCTAGTTTATGGGGAAGTCCAAAGTGTGCTGTCCCCTGAACAGTGTTTGTGCCAAGTTTGGTGCCGATCGGAGCAATGGTGTGCCTCGCCAAGTCCAGATTTTACATTTGTGACATCCACCGTCGACCCACTATCTAGGCAATTTTATGGGGAGAGATTTGTCTCAAATATTCCATGATTTACAAATGTGTGTGACTTTTGCAAAAAAAAAACAAATGTGTAGTTTTTACAAAAGATAATTATACTTGTGTGTGCATTTATCATAAAACATCATTTGTAAACTAGAAAAAGTGCTCCTCGGAGCACAAGTCTCCACCAGGTCAGGTAGGTTATTACAGCCTCCTGGTGGTGCTATAATAGGCCAATGTTAAAAGGGTGCATTTCTTCTTAGGCCTTTCACGGCAATCGGACACTGCATTCATGATTTCAGGCATTTTGTTCCAAAAATGTGGTTTCTAAATTAGACCTGCTGGTGTTGCTATAACAATGTGAAAAGGGTGGCATTTTTTCCTCGGCCCAGTGGGATTACATTACATTACATTACAGTCATTTAGCAGACGCTTTTATCCAAAGCGACTTACAATAAGTGTATTCAACATAGGTAGGGAACGAAACTACTAATCACCAGAGGTCTTAAGTGTATTTCCTGTAAAAACAAGCAACCAAGAGTATACCTAGCGCTAAGGTAAAAGTGCAATATATCAGCTATCTACTTTCAAGCACATGAGATAAAATAGCCAAATCAAATGAGCACGAGCTAATCAATCCAATACAACAATAGTTCCTAAACTAGTTAACAACAAGTAGGCCAGGCAAAGAGGAAGGGTAGTGTTTCCTGAAGAGGTGGGTTTTCAGCCTGCGGCGAAAGATGGGCAGTGACTCTGCTGTCCTGACATCAGTGGGAAGTTCATTCCACCACTGTGGGGCCAGAACAGAAAAAAGTCGTGACCGTGTCGATCGACCAGAAGGACCGTTGAGTGGCGGGGGAGTCAGTCGCCCCTTGGTGGCCGACCGGAGTGGTCGGGAAGGGTTGTGGGCATTGACCAATACCCGGAGGTAAGAGGGAGCTGTTCCTTTCACTGCCCTATAGGCTAGCACCAGGGTTTTAAACTGAATGCGAGCCGCTACGGGGAGCCAGTGCAGGGAACGGAGAAGGATAGTTGTGTGAGAGAACTTGGGGCGGTTGAACACCAGACGAGCCGCAGCTTTCTGAACAAGCTCCAGGGGTCTGATGGCAGATGCCGGAGCGCCAGCCAGGAGGGAGTTGCAGTAGTCCAGGCGGGAGATGACAAGAGCCTGGATGAGCACCTGGGCTGCCTTCTCCGTGAGGAAGGGCCGAATTCTCCTGATGTTGTAGAGGAGGAATCTGCAGGACCGTGTCACTGATGCGATGTTAGCCGAGAACGACAGTTGATCGTCCAGGGTCACACCCAGATTCTTCGCAGTCCGAGTTGACGTCACCACAGCGTTCTCAATGGTGATGGCCATGTCTCGGTGAGGACAGCCCTTCCCCGGGATGAACATCAGCTCGGTCTTGTCCAGGTTGAGCTTCAGGTGGTTCGTCGACATCCACTCCGAGATGTCAGCCAGGCAAGCAGCAATGCGTGCCTCCACTTGTGTGTCAGAGGGGGGGAATGAGAGGATCAGCTGGGTGTCATCGGCATAGCAGTGGTAGGAAAAGCCATGGGAGCGGATGACAGCACCAAGAGATGTAGTGTAGAGAGAGAAGAGAAGAGGACCCAGAACCGAGCCTTGGGGAACCCCAGTAGTGAGCCTGTGTGGTTCAGACACAGACCCTCCCAGCTTCACCTGGTAGGAGCGACCCGTCAGGACAGGGAGAGTGCAGAGCCTGAGACACCCATCCCCTCGAGGGTGGAGAGGAGGATCTGATGGTTCACTGTGTCGAACGCTGCAGACAGGTCCAGGAGTATCAGGACAGAGGAGAGAGAGTTCGCTCTAGCGGCATGGAGTGACTCCGCCACTGCCAGGAGGGCAGTCTCTGTCGAGTGACCCATTGTGCTTGCAAAATAATGTCACGGAAATCGCACACTGCGTTGATGATTTTAGGAATTGTGTTCAAAACGGACCTATCCTGCAAACTTTGGAAGCCAATGTTAGCCAAGTAGGATGGAATATGAAATATCGGACACATCCATCTTCATCACATGACTATAGAGATACAGAATCTGAAGGAGTAAGAGCAAAAAAATATATATATTTACAAAAGTCAGCCTCCTGGTGGCGCTCTAAAAGGCACATGTGAAAAGGCAAAGGTTTTTCCTTGTCCTCTAGGGAGTGTGCGTGCAAAGTTTTCTGCAGATCGGTGCAGTAGGTAAAAACGTGAATCGGCCTGTTATAGCGCCACCATAAGGCTGATTTGAAAGTTTTCAAGTGGCATTTCTTCCTGGGCCAAGTGGGAATCAACAGTATGTGGAAGTTTTCCATGGAAACCGCATGCTGCCTTCATGATTTGAGGCATTTTGTTCAAAATTAACCAATCCTGCAAACTTTTGAAGACAATTTTAGCCAATCAGGATGGAATATGGAAAATCGGACAGATCCGTGTTGATCATGACTATAGAGATACTGTGTACCGATTTGCGTGTTTTTGGACAAAATCTGTAGGAGTAATATAAAATCACAATGCTGCTATTATAGGCATAATAGGCATAATGCTGCTATTATATACAAATAAAGGACAAACAGATCCAACTTCCGACAAATCATTTTTATTGAGTAAACACGATATTACAAACTGCATAATTTAATCTACTTTCATTAAACCCGGTGAAGACCATTTATTTTATGAATGGACATTTGACCAGAGCTGCTGCGGGTAATAGCGCCCTCTATAGGCTCGTCCCTCCACTGCGCACGCTGCATCCTCTCATGTTTACTAACAGGAAACCCGTCTATAGGTAGTGGCGGAAAAAGTACTCAAATTATTTACTTAAGTAAAAATGCCAACACTGCATAATAGAAATACTCTGTTACAAGTATAAGTCCAGAATTAAAAATGTACTTGAGTGAAATTACCAAAGTATTGGAATCAAAATGTACTTAAAGTACCAAAAGTAAAAGTTCTAAAATGTTTGAAAATAGCAGTGGTTAATGTATGTTTCATAACATCGTAATGTATATCTGCAAAGTAACTAGTAACTAAGGTTTTCAAATAATTGTAGTAGAGTAAAAGTACAATATTTGCCTCTGAGGTGTAGAGGGCCACCAAGTTTTTGATAGAATTTAGTGTTCCTGAAATAATGTTAACGTTAAAATTCTACATATTAATAGCAAAGATAAATGTAAACAAACAACAAACATCTAGCCTTATGAGACATATTGGCTTAAAAGCCTGTATTTTCTAACAAACGTGCTCTTTTATAACATGTTCATTTGGACAGTTTGTCTGCAATAAAGACATTCATTCATTCATTCATTCAACAGCCTTGTGCTGAACATTCCCTCCCAGCCCCCACCTTTTCATTTCTGTCAGACTTAATGCAATACTGTCACAATAAATGTACCAAAACAACATCGCAAGCTTTGTTGGACTGATGCACCCTCACATCGATCTCTTTTCAGTGCCAGTACCATTGCTCCCCGAATTCACGGAATTAATAATTAACAAAGAAGAATTTGCAGATCACTCCTCACTTTAGACCTTCGATTTTTACGTTGTCCCCAGAGAACAGCACACAATAGCAACGTACAATGACAGACAGCCGTGTGTGTGTGTGTGTGTGTGTGTGTGACTGATTGATTGAACATTTCATTTAGAGCAGGGGTCTTCAACGTTTTCAGCCCAAGGACCCCCTAGCTGAGACAGAGAGATGAAGCAGGGACCCCCTCTATAGTGTGTTTTAGATTCAACTTTTTTTGTTTACGTTTACTGTTCTTTTTTTCCCTCTATACCTCTTTGCTAAAAAATAGCCGATCTCGCGCCTCGCAGTGCGAGGCGTTGTGAGCTTGTAGATCGGCTATTTTTGGCTAACGTTCGGCTATTTTTGGCTAACGGATGCTATAGGGTTAAGGTAAAAAAAAAAATCATATCACACAAAGATTTGGTGGACCCCTGTAGTTACTCTGAGGACCCCCTAGGGGTCCCGGACCCCCTGTTGAAGACCCCTGATTTAGAGATTTGCAGAGAAAAAGCACAAGAGAGTACCGTTTAAATACAAGGTCAACTAAATAGGATTAAAAAACCCATGAAACGGCCTGTTTCAAATGGGGTCCTTATGTACTCAATTCATAGTGACATTAGATGACAGACATATATACACTACTATGCAGAACATCATATAAACAGTCTAGAATTGAAAAAGAAAGAAAAACGTAAATATGTAAGGGGGGGGGTTATGACTTTTACAAGGGCCAGTTTCGAATTAGACATACACAATCAGGCCTGTACAGTGAGGCGTGATTTGGGACCGGTCTTGTGGAATGTGCATCCGTTCGCTGTCAACTGTTTTTGTGAAAATACGCTAGTCTGTTATATAGGTTAATAATTGCTTGAATGGCCGTGCTCTCTCTCTCTCTCTCTCTCTCTCTCTCTCTCTCTCTCTCTCTCTCTCTCTCTCTCTCTCTCAGTCTCTCTCTCTCTCTCTATCTCTCTCTCTCTCTCTCTCTCTCTCTCTTTCTCTCTCTCGTCTCGAGCTGATGATGATGATGGTGATGGTTAAAATATGCTACGCTACAATAATTTTCGAAGTATTTTTACTTTACTGGAGTATTTCCTGTTTACTGTACTTTTACTTCTGCTCCACTACATTTCAGAGACAAATATTGTACTTTTACTCCATTACAAATATAAGAAAAGCTTAGTTACTAGTTACTTTGTAGATTTTGATTATTATTACAAAACATACATTAACCACTTCAGCCCTATATACATTTTGGCCATTTGAAAATAGCAGATCTACAAGCTCACAATGCCTTGCGATGCGACGCATTGTGAGCTTGTAGATCAGCTCCGGGGGGCGGGGTTTCCCCAATTCCCCAGTGAGGCCTATTTGTAAGGCGGTTCATGTTATTCCCAAAGCAAGCCCTTCTGCACCTGAGTGTTGTTTAGAGGTCAGTATAGGGTGAGGTGTTTGTGTGGCATGATGCCGTGTGATGTCCTTTTCTATTGAGGTTTCGATGTATCTGCCAGCTCTGCCAGGCTGGGTGACGGAGAACAATTAACTTGGCAGCGGTGCTGTTGATGCGAGTGAGTTTGTCCCGGTAGTAACAGATGTTAAAGAAGCAGGTGGAATAGTTAAGAGACAGCATTGCAAAGGTTAAGACCATCCATGAGCTAACGAAACTTCGTATTGTGGAGAACAACAGCATTAGTGCTAGTTTCGGCGAAGTCTGCACTGTATTGCTGCTTTTCCTAACCATACCAGTCACAGTGGCATCAGCCGAACGTTCCTTCTCGAAATTAAAGCTGATCAAAGGTTATCTGTGGAGTACTACGGGACAGGGTCATCTCAGTGGACTTGCCACACTGTCCATCAAGCATACCGTGCACGCCAGCTGGATCTGAAGGTATAGTATATAAATGATTTTGCAGAGTGAAAATCCCGGAAGGTTCACCTCTAAGGTAAGCAGAGGCAGAGCCTCTTTCATCTATTTCAATAATCGTTCAGAACTTTAATCTATTGTTGTGGTGCGCCCGTCACCAGATTTAGTTAAGAAGCCCATCTTCATTTATTTTTCTTCTCCTTTTATGCTCCTCTCAACCCAGAGACTCTGTCCAAGGTGCTGAAGAGGGCGGTGTTGAAGTGAAGCTTGGACATTATTGTGTTAATTGGAACTTAGCCTCGATCTCCAGGCTTTTGTTTTTCTTCGCGTTTTGCTCAAAAAGAGGGGGGGGGGGGGGTACCAGGGGGTCCCCAGCAAAATGTGTTAATATAGTGTCACAATCATTTTGTGTTGTTTTTGAGCCATTCCTGTGCCAATAATGTGATGAGCGGGTCACTGTGACACGTTGTAAGCTTGTATATCTGCTATTTCCGCAAAATTTTACATGGCCAGTCAGTCAGTCAGTCAGTCAGTCAGCCAGTGTGTATGTAATGTAACAGCACACAGTGAGAGGCAGCTCTGCTTCAGAGCTTGTTTGACGGAAGAAGAGCTTTTACAGTGAGTGAGGTCACTTTGGAGGCGGGCTTTAAGCTGCTCACCCAATCACAAGTTAGAAATGCTACTGTAGCCTATTTTCTGTGCTATTTCTCCATTGGCTGTACCTTTTTCTTCGTAACATTTGATTGGTGGGTGAGATGCACGTTTGGGGCCGACCCGATCTACAAGCTCACAACGTGAGAGCTTGTAGATCGGCTATGTTTGGCTAAGAGATTTGGTGTAGATGGAAAAAAGAACACACCAAGTACAGTGCAAACACATGTCTGTGTGACTAAGTATAGTATAAGTGGTTAAAATGAAGTGATATTTATGGATGAATTCCTAATAGGCCTATAAGCAAAGTATTCTGTGGCACCCTTGGACTTGTGTCAAGGCACCCTAGGGTGCCACAGCACCCACTCTGAGAAACGCTGCTCTATTGCATGCATTAAAGTTGTCAGTCTATCAGCTATTTGAAAATAGACCCAAAGATCTACAGAGAAGCCAGGCAGCGGCCATACTATAGAGTGGAAACCTTCTATGTGCAAAACTGTTACTTCTGTATTATTGTTCTAAAACACGTTTAAAACAGTGAAAACAGCTGATCTGTGTGTGTGTGTGAGTGTGTGCTGGCGTAGTTGCTCCTTTTGGGCTTGTTTTCGTTGACCCGGCTGCTTGTTTCTCTTGCACAATCTGGCAACACTGGACTCTCCTCCCAGTTGAGGTTTAGCCCTCAGGTGAGTAAGAGACAAACAGGGGACTGTAGCCACACCCACACTGTAGCCGCACGCACTATGACATGAATACAAGATCATAGATACACAGTAACCATTTAGACACTATTAGAACTAGATACACACATACAGTACACAGATCAGAAAGGTCCAGACTCCATTGTGAACAACATTCAGGTTAATGTAGGGTAAGTGATGTTTATTCTGTATTCTACAACTAATGCATGTAGTCTGGTGTTCTGAAAGCTGATGAAGTGTGTTTGTTTTTTCTTTCTTTCTTTGTCTTTTAAAACAGCCCTCAAAACCCATCTCTTCAAACTTGCCTTCCCTCACCTAATCCCATTGATGCATGCTTTATTACTATTCATGTATTTATTATGTTGTGGTTATGTGTTACTGCAAAGTGTCTTTGAGAACCTAGAAGAGTATTATATAAGTCAGATGTTTTCTTTCTCACTCCTCCTCTATGGTTAGTGATTCCCTCCTGTGTATTATCAGCTGAACGAATGTAAATGAGAAGAAAACGACAAACACAGCACACATATAACATAAAACAAGCAATGCTTTACAAAGTTAGTAAGTAAGTAGTAAGAGGAATCCCCTCATCTGACTGACTAGGCCTAGAATGTCTGTGATCTTACATACATTTCATGTATTCCAAGCACACAGCCATAGATCGGTCCTATCCGTGCACGGTTAGCAGACTGATCTCCGCGGCAAGACTTGGAGTCAGATACTGTCCTCTAGTTTCATATCCATTTGACAGTTCTGCCAGAAAACGTGTGTTTAGTAAAATATCTCCACTTCTCCACGAGATTCACACGGACGACTTTCTGTCCGGGCGAGGGGCCAGAAATGTGTGCAGGACTGAACATATCAAAACGTCCTTTGGGAAGCACAAATGTATGGGGCACACAATTGGCAGGTGGTGTGATTCATTACCCCGCACCAATCGTACGCACCTGTCAATTGTGTGACCCATACTTTTGTGCTTCCCAAACGTGGACTGTTTCCAAAGGAAGTTTTTATATGTTCAGTCCAGCAGTCATTTCAGGTCCGGCCTCGTCGCTGGCAGACAATGTTGTCTGTGTGAATCCTGGAGATATTTGACTAAACACACGTTTTCTGGCAGAACTTTCAAATGGATATGAAACTAGAGGACAATATGTGACTCCAAGTCTTAGGAATTAATTATTGGGTGAGTACACACGCAGCACAGAGAACTTTGATGCTGTGGAGATCAGCCTGCTAACTGTGCGTGGATGGGGCCGATCTATAGTTGTGTATTTGGAATCCTTTGCCATGCACTTGTTGCCATGCATGTAGCCATATATATATATGTATATTTTTGTCATTCATATTTATTGATTGATGTAATTCACATTTTAATGCTGTTCATAACATATATAATGTAATGTTTTCATATTGGTCAAGGTGCGCTGTCACAATGTTTTCATATTACGTCTGCATGTTTTTATAGTGTGTGTGTGTGTGTGTGTGTGTGTGTGTCCGCATGCGTGACTGACTGTGCGTGCATGTGCGCATACGTGTGTTATAGGGGCGCTCCCCCACTTCTAAAAGTAGCACTACAGCACTGCCTGTCTGCCTACTACTGAGTCCTGTTGACAGACAACTAGTAAACTACCTGTCTGTCTACTACTGAGTCCTGTTGACAGACAACTAACTTGTCTGAAACGTTCTGAACGACTGAAAGCAACAAGCTGCTTGAGGTTGTAACTCCTGGTAGGCTGTAGTTGCCCCATAAAACCACCAGGTGTCATCAGAAAACCCTTTCAAAGACCGATAGACTTTTAGACAGCTGAAGTCTGTATTTTGTGTGTGTGTGTGTGTGTGTGTGTGTGTGTGTGTGTGTGTGTGTGTGTGTGTGTGTGTGTGTGTGTGTGTGTGTGTGTGTGTGTGTGTGTGTGTGTGTGTGTGTGTGTGTGTGTGTGTGTGTGTGTGTGTGTGTGTGTGTGTGTGTTTGTGCAAGTAGCAGGCTTCTTTCTTTCTGCACTGTGCTGTGCAGCATATTGCACACTGGAAATAGCTGATCTACAAGCTCACAGTGTGAGAGCTTGTACTGTTTGGTACCCCTCAAGGCGATGGTTATCAAAGTGGGGTCATGGGGGGGGGGGGGGGGGGGGGTACCAGGGGGTCCCCAGCAAAATGTGCTAATATAGTGTCACAATCATTTTGTGTTGTTTTTGAGCCATTCCTGTGCCAATAATGTGATGAGCGGGTCACTGTGATGCGTTGTTAGCTTGTAGATCTGCTATTTCCGCACATTTTACCTGGCCAACCAGTCAGTCAGTCAGTCAGTCAGTCAGTCAGTGTGTATGTAATGTAACAGCACACAGTGAGAGGCAGCTCTGCTTCAGAGCTTGTTTGACGGAAGAAGAGCTTTTACAGTGAGTGAGGTCACTTTGGAGGCGGGCTTTAAGCTGCTCACCCAATCACAAGTTAGAAATGCTACTGTATCCTATTTTCTGTGCTATTTCTCCATTGGCTGTACCTTTTTCTTCGTAACATTTGATTGGTGGGTGAGATGCACGTTTGGGGCCGACCCGATCTACAAGCTCACAACGTGAGAGCTTGTAGATCGGCTATGTTTGGCTAAGAGATTTGGTGTAGATGGAAAAAAGAACACACCAAGTACAGTGCAAACACATGTCTGTGTGACTAAGTATAGTATAAGTGGTTAAAATGAAGTGATATTTATGGATGAATTCCTAAAAGGCCTATTATCAAAGTATTCTGTGGCACCCTTGGACTTGGGTGTCACGGCACCCTAGGGTGCCACAGCACCCACTCTGAGAAACGCTGCTCTATTGCATGCATTAAAGTTGTCAGTCTATCAGCTATTTGAAAATAGCCGATCTACAGAGAAGCCAGGCAGCAGCCATACGCTACTATAGGGTGGAAAACTTGTATGTCCAAAACTGTTCCTTCTGTATTATTGTTCTAAAACATGTTTAAAACAGTGAAAACAGCTGATCTACAAGCTCACAACACATCACGATGATGTGACGTGTTGTGAGCTTGTAGATCTGCTACTTTTATCTGACACTCGTAGGGAATTAACTTATGAAAACAACTTGTAATATGATACAAGGTTTCTGCCTGACAGCAACTACACGACAGACAGACAGACAGACAGACAGACAGACAGACAGACAGACAGACAGACACATACCTTCTAAGCGTCCTCTAATGCTCTTGGCATGGTGCCAGACTGCACCCATCTCTCTCTGTGTCAAACCAGTCCAACAGCAATATGTGGTTTACATGTTGAACTGAGGTTTCACTGGTGTTTTTTTTCTTTTTTTTCTGGGGGGGGGGGGGGGGGGATGGGCTATTTGTAATGAGGTCACGTGCACGCACTTGCACACGATTAGACTATCCTGACTACGGCTTCTGAAACGCGTTTGATCTTTCACTCCTTCATACCTTGCCAGAGTGGGCACTAGGGATATCTGGGCACCAAAACATACTAGGCACTATGGGGAAAATTGGCCACCAGGCCTCTGGAAAAGTGTGCACCTCGGAACAGTGGGCACTAGGGATATCTGGGCACCAAAACGTTCTGGGCACTAGGGAATACTGGAAGGAAGAAGGCATATACAGTTTATGACAGTGTTTTGCCACACATGCAAGCATAAGTGTGTGTTAAAACACTGTGGTAGACTGTATGCTTTATGGTTTAGACATAGTTTAACTGAGGTTATGGTTTAGGCATTATGGTTTAGGCATAGTTTAACTGAAGTTATGATTAGTGTTTCATCCCTAACTGGTGGATTAGGGGGTCGCTTTGGATAAAAGCGTCTGCTAAATGACTGTAATGTAATGTTAAGGGACAATAACATGTTTTCCAGTGAAAATAATGGAGGAAACTGATTGATATAATGAATTCAGTGTTTGAACAAAGACAGGGAAAAGGACTGGTGAGTGCCACATTAAAATACCATAAAACCAAAACCCTACCAACTACTGAACAACGACAATTACTTCTCTATACACAACTATCAACAAAACATACTACACTATCAATCAAACAAAAATACAGAGGGTGGCACTCACACCTAATATGTTTAAAGACAGGGTGCCGTGATTTTCAGTGGTATGTGGTTGCACTCTAGTTTAATGACGTAGTGCGCACGTCGCTTAACACCTACACTACAGGTCACACCATGGACAATTGATATGCATCTAGGCTCATTCCTATGTTAATCCTATGTTAAGCTTGTTTCTCTTGCACAATCAACACTGGACTCTCCTCCCAGTTGAGGTTTAGCCCTCAGGTGTGTAAGAGACAAACACATGACTGTACTCACTCTGTAGCCACAACCACTATGGACTGTAGCCGCACCCTCGATGATATGAATACAAAGACATAGATGCACAGTAACCATTTAGACACACTGATAGAAATACAACAACATACAGTAACTGCAGACACACAGAAAGGTCCAGACTTCATTGTGAACAACATTCAGGTTAATGTAGTGTAAGTGATTTTTATACAACTAATGCATGTAGTCTGGTGTTCTGAAAGCTGATGAAGTGTGTTTGTTTTTTCTTTTTTTGTGTTTTAAAACAGCCCTCAAAACCCATCTCTTCAAACTTGCCTTCCCTCACCTAATCCCATTGATGCATTCTGTTTAACTATTCATGTATTTATTATGTTGTGGTTATGTGTTACTGCAAAGCGTCTTTGAGTCCCTAGAATTGTATTATATAAGTCAGATGTTTTCTTTCTCGCTCCTCCTCTATGGTTAGTGATTCCCTCCTGTGTATTATCAGCTGAACGTATGTAAATGAGAAGAGGGGGAATACAGATCCTGCCCGGTCAACATTTGAGTCCACGCTACGCCAGTGGTTTTGGGTCACACAACACAACAGGCATGTTAAATATTTGACAGGTTTCTACATGTTTACCATCGTTGTCTGAGGAACAATTTGATACTGAGAGACAGTTTGATACTGAGGAACAGTCAGCCCTGAGGGCTTGTGTCCGTTGTGGTGAAGACGAACGTGTGTTCAGAGAGAACAAAGACGACTGGTCACTTCCAGGTTGGAGCACTTTTAGACATACTGTAGACATATAAAGGTAGACGCCTCCTCCGGCTCTGAGGCGTCTGTATCTCGGGCGCGCACCAGCTTCCGCCCTCAGTCGCGTGCGTCACAGAAGGGGACGTTCGGTAGGCCAATCAGAGGCCTACTGAACGCCCCCTTCTGTGACGCACGCGACTAAGGGCGGAAGCAATACAAGGGTATTGCGATACAGGTTGCTCCAATGAACTGCAGAGGCAAATGAGGTATCTAGGTTTCTATATCTATGCTTTTAGATCACATGGTTTTCGTCGTAGTTGAGTTGAGTTTGAGGAAGTGAATGTGAACAGAACAGCCTCACATGACCCACACACACACACACACACACACACACACACACACACACACACACACACACACACACATCACACATCATAGAAGGTGGATCAGAAGCTTATTTTATGTGAACATCATCTGTGTGCACATGAAGGTAAAATGTCTCTGAATGTATCTGAATGAGTCACCACTGTGTTAGCAGGCCGTCTATCCTCCTTAATGTGGTCCATGTGCACCATCTATTGGACAAACTGTGAAACTACACCACTTGATGTGTGATCTCTCTGCTGTAGTTTTAAAGTGATTGTCTCAGAAGTAGACTCACCACTTGGTTAGGTTTGACACCATTTAATGTAAGGTAGCTCTTTAGTAAACAGAAAATACATTTTCAGGTTGGGATACAGAGTTTATCCAATCAAGAGAGAGAACTCACAGAGGATAAACAAGTGACATTGGAAGTGATGACACACAGAAATGAGCAGACACACAATTGAAACTGGAACACTATAAACTTATAGCTGATAAATGTGGGTCTCTCCTGATTGGCTGAAATAAGCAACCCACTTGTATGTTCTGCTTATTTAAGAGATGGGGAGACATGGAGACTCCTGTTACTGAACAAACACTCTAGTAATGATTACTGTTAGCTCAAGTTCTGCCTTCTGTCATGCACCAGCCACTGTTTCACTAGGACATATGTCACAATGTTGAAACTCTATACTGTCAAAATGACATTGGTTACAACTGAGCAGAGTGCTGAGGGATTCTGGGTAACGTAGTCTATCTCTATTATTGTCTCCGAGAGGCCGAAAGGCATGCCGAGAGAGTCTGTTTTACCCCCTGTCCGTCCGTCCGTGTGTCCGCCCGTGTGTCCGTCCGTCCATCTGTTTGTGAGCAGCTAATCTCCGGCACCGTTGGCCCGGTCCCTGCAAAACTGTGCACACACACTCCCTGGATGCCAATTCAGAACCTCTGCCCCAAATCCTTCACATGGGCCTGTTATCGCGCCACCAGGAGGCCGATTTGTGCAAAACCCATTTTTGGATATTACTCCTACAGATTTTATCCAAATATCACGCAAATCGGTACACAGTATAGTCATGTGATCAAGACGGATCTGTCCGATATTTCATATTCCATCCTGATTGGCTAAGGTTGGCTTCCAAAGTTTGCAGGATTGGTCCGTTTTCAACAAAATGTCTCAAATCATGAACACAGCTTGCGATTTCCGTGAAAATTTGCATGCACATTCCCACTAGGCCGAGGAGGAAATGCCACCCTTTTCACATTGGCCTATTATAGCGCCACCAGGAGGCCACGATAACCTACCTGACCTGGCAGAGACCTGTGCTCCTTGGAGCACTTTCACTAGTTATATATATTGTTATTTTTTGACACTTTGAAACACTTTCAACCGTGAAAACCTTTTTCAACAAGCTTTACTTGTTGACAAAGTTTCTGACCTCCTTTGCTTTAGTAGCAAATAGATCCTTCTGAACAGATCTGTTTTTGGTCTTTTCCTGCTAAAAAATTAAAATGGACCACGGACATAGACAAGCCCTGCCACGGACACATTTGTCTGTGTACGGCAGTGGTGTAAAGTAACTAAGTACATGTACTCAAGTACTGTACTTAAGTACAATTTGTAGGTATTTTACTGGAGTATTTCCAAATGTCAGTACTTTTACTTCTATTCCACTACCAGAGACAAATATTGTACTTTACTCCCCTACAATTATTTGGAATCTTAAGTTACTAGTTACGTTTGAAGATTTTGATTATTATTAGAAAACATGCATTAACCACTTCAGCCCTATATACATTTAGGCCGTTTTAAATTAGCCGATCTACAAGCTCACAATGCGTCGCGATGCGACCCATTGTGATCTTGTAGATCTGCTATTTTCAAAATATATTTATACATTTTAAAACATGAAATGGGACATTTTGCATAGTTAGTACTTTTACTTTTGGTACTTTAAGTATATTTTGATGCCAATATTTTTGTACTTTTACTCAAGTAAATTTTGAATTAATTATTCATTCATCGTTACTGGTTACTGTCAACATGTGTGTTGTATGAAGGTGAAGCAAGGAACCACTGCACACATTCAGCAAAACCTTTCCCAGGGAAACAATTAGATCTATATCCATTCTACTTGCTCTGTTGTTTTATTTGTATTTTTTATAAACAGGTTATTGTTGCATCATGCCTACCTGAATGCCAAACTGACAGTTTCTACATCCCACCTGCACTGATACGACTAACTTCTTCTGCACCACAAGAACACAGGTAAGACTTGATGTGCTTGGAATAGAAAATATGAAAGAAATGAAAAAATATTTATATTCAACCTGGTTTATGTGTCGTTTAAACTGTGAGTGAGTTTAGGGGAGTTGAGTAACTACTTGTTAGTAAATGGAGTTCATCTCTAGTAGTGGGGTGCCTGGACAGTCAATCATTTCAAATTGAAGTGAAAGCCTACACGTATGGTAGGCTTAGGCATGTTTGGTCATTTCAAACAAGATGTCAAACTTCATATTTTTTTCTTCGTCTCTGGCTTCTCTGCCAGGCTGAACGGCCAAAGGCCAGAGATGTGTGTGTGTGTGTGTGTGTGTGTGTGTGTGTGTGTGTGTGTGTGTGTGTGTGTGTGTGTGTGTGTGTGTGTGTGTGTGTGTGTGTGTGTGTGTGTGTGCGTGCGTGCGTGCGTGCGTGCGTGCGTGCGTGCGTGCGTGCGTGCGTGCGTGCGTGCGTGCGTGCGTGTGTGTGTGTGTGTGCGTGCGTAAGTGAAATTAGTAAAATGTATCTTCTTCGTTTTTTCACTGTGTGGCAGGAAGCTGGTGCGTTCTACAGCCATTTGGATTGTTTCCTCCTTAAACACACCAGACAGAAGAGGTGAGCATAATGTTGTATAACTACAATTTTAATTAAACATATATATAGCAATACGGGCCCAAGCAATGCAATATGGGCAATCGGCAGTATGCAACACTGTATGTGCAATAAGCCATCGGATCAAAATAGAATATGAGAGAAAGAATCGTTCCACAAAGTAAAAAATACTAAATTTTTTACCCCCCTCAGATTTAGATGATGATACAACGTAACGCCCCCCCAAGCATTTGATCTGAGATTAATGATGTTCCTAACCAAGAAATATAGACAATCATAACAAAATACAACTAGGAGAATGTGGTAGCTCCAATGCAAGTCATGGGTTGCAGCCGTCTGGAAATATAACGTTAGAGGCCCTAATTATTGCATATGACATCATTATGATCTGGGCTCTCTCTATATGGATATAAAAGGGACACAGACAGGTACAGACCGAGATATATATGGACATTGAATGGGACAGACAGACAGACAGACAGACAGACAAACCAGTAATTATTAAGTATTATGACATTTGACCTTTTAAGTAATTAGCTACTGTATATATAACGCTTTATAATGTGTATGATTGCAATATGAGTGTTTATAACTGTAATTATACCGTCTTGTAAGCACATAATACATATCATGTATGACCTTTAGTGTACTACAATCTTTTAAGCTTCATGATTAGTGTTTAAAACAAAGGGGACTGTTTGTTTAAGACCAGGACCCGCCCTGGTGGTAAGAACTTAACCGAGATATCTAACCTGTGTGGTTTGAATGAGTCAACTAGTGCAGTGGTTCACAAACTGTTTTGTGCCATTTTGTGCCATGGACCCCCTGACGAGAAGATTAATGAAAAATTAAATCAAAATAATTCAAGATTCTCCTAAACGTCTTGGAAGCTCTCATCAGCTGTGAGCTTGTACATCTGCTAGTTCTGAATAGCCAACATATAAAGTGATTAAAATGATTGTGACGCTATGTTCACGATGATGAATACTTATGAGTTCTTATAACTATTCTTATACAGTGTGATAAGCATACTATAATGCACTGTAGATACGGGCTTGATAGGAAGTGTTACCGATAATACAGTGATATTAATAAGCAATACATAATGTTAAAATAGTACATACTGTATTAGAAATAATAGGCTATAATTATTCTGTCTATTCTATTACTTTCAGGGCATTAAAATGAGGAGAGAAAAAAAGCGTTTTGAAGGGACGATTGATTCGAACTATTTCAAAGGAGAGCACATGAGTTTGGAGGTTTTAAAAATGATTAAATCTCTACATGGAAACAACGGCTACCTGTTTAAGACAGTTCCATCTTATCCCAAAGTGGACTTCCACATTGCCAACATTTCTCACGTGACTTCCCAGTCAGCTCTTATAAGTATCATGGAGTCAAGTGGGTTCAAGGGAGGCCGAAAGGAAGCAGATTTGGTCTATTGGGGGTTACACGTTGACAAAAATGACATTGAAGCAGCTGAGAGTCGATATCTCAACAAAGAGTTCTCTGACTCCATTGACAAAACCACAGGAAAAGGAAAGAGACAGGAGCCTTTCCTGGAGAAATTCACCACGTCTCCAGCGTTTTCACCAAAATCACGCTATGGGAACTACAAGTTCACCTTTCCCATCAGGCGGCTTTTGGAGCTGTACCAAGATCAGTGTTGTGCTGGAGAGCAGCCCGTCATGAGGATCTACGAGACAGAGGTTTTCAAGCAAGCAATTGCATACACGGTCGTTGTTCACAGTCCAGCCACCGAGAAATTTGATAGTTACCCAATACTCAGCTGTGATGATGCTAATGCTGTTTGTGTTTATCAAAGTGATAAAGACATAATGCTGTGGCGTGCCCAGGCAATAAGTGAGACTCACAAATTTGAGATGATTGACAAAGAAAATGAAATAATCGATACAACCGGTATAGGAATGGAGTGGTACGTCTTTGATGAAGTGGCACTTGCCTTCCACCTACCAGAGGGTCAAGTGCTTGAAATTGAATATACAGAACTATATACAAGTCTCAAAGCATGTGACACGCAAACACCTTATATTGGCCCTGGTCGTCCTGATACCTTTGACTTTGCAGAAGGAAAAATCAGAGACTTCAAGCCTTCAAAATGTTATTCGTGGGAAATTCAGTTGTCATAGCAGCACCACAGTAAAGATGAAACAAAGATACAGGTAACAGTACAGAATACCTGAAAGTAGAGTAACAATATGATATAGAAAAAAGATAAGAAAAGGAAAAAAAAAAAAAAACAGTATAAAAATAAAAATAAAAGATTAAAAAAAAAACATGTCATGAAATGGCTTTTTTTTGGCCAGCTAATTTGTTAAATGAAAACAGAGGCGTGTTGTGCGTCAACCAGTCACAGTACCAAGCAGCAGCAACAACTGTCCTGTTAATTACTGCTCTGCCACTATAATGTGTAATGTCCTGACACCATCCATTAAAGGATGTGTAACACTTGTTTCTTTAAGACAGACAAAAAACATCTATCAGGAGACCAAAAGGGGAGATACATGTAACATCCCATCTCTTTTGTACATAATAGTGTTTGTATGTGTTGATGTGACATGGATTATTGTGTTAATTTGTGTATGCTATGTTGATGAATTGAATACATACTGTAGGAGCACAATGGAAACAAGTCCTCAGGACATGGTTATTATTTGTTTAGCTTTAATGTCTTACTGTACCACGTGCTGTTTACATTTCTGATTAATAAAGTGTTCAATCAATCACCAACTCTTTCACCGATCTTCATTTCTGGTGTGTACCTGCAGGGGGCAACGTTGTAAAACTAAAATGGGGCCTTGATTGGTAAATAGCATGTTTTTCCACCATGCATCACTAAACAGATTCAATTGCTTTCAGGTTAAATAAAATGAAAAGAAGGAATATACAAGGTAAAGAAGAAGTGTTTTTCAGCGGGGAGCACATGAGTCTGGAGGTGTTGAAGATGATGAGATCTCTACGGGGTAGTCGTTATCTGTTTCAGGACGTACCACCATACCCTGAAGAACTATGCTTCACTGTGGACAATGTTTCTCATTTTACCACCAAGAGTCGGTTGAAAGGAATTATACAGTCCAGTGCTTTTAAAGCGAGGGAAGGTACAAATTTGGCATACTGGAATCTAGACATTGATAAAAGTGATATTCAGGCTGCAGAGAAGAGATACATTGACAAGACATGTCAACCCCCTCCCTCATCCGCTGCAACAGCCAATGACAAAGCAGAGCCATGTGACAACACATCTCCTCCCTCATCCTCTTTAACAGACGATGACTATACATCACCATTTGCACTGAGTGACTTCACCACATCACCTGCATTCCGTAGCAACGCGTCACGATATGGAAACTACCAATTCACGTTCCCCATCAGGCGGCTCCTGGAACTGTATCAAGAACAGTTCTGTTGTAATAAAAAGCCTTTAATGAAAATATATGAGACGGTTGTCGAGTCTCAAGAGATCATGTATAAAGTGCTTGTTCACTCGCCAAAGTTAAAATCATCATACCCTGCTCTAGATGACCATGATCAGGCCATTTGTAGGTATGATCCACAAAGCCACAAAGTGACGTGGCGTGCGCAGGCAATATGCCACGCCCATGACAAGGAACTGGTGATCAGTGATCAGGGTGGGGAGACAACAATAAGGGTGAAAGAAAGTGAAGAAAAGTTCTACATGTGGGACCATGTGCTCCTGGCATTCCATCTGCCAGATGAAAAAGAGCTAAAGGTTGAACGTTCAGAGCTTTTTGAAACTCTCACTCCCTCCCGTTCCTTGTATCCGTTTCTTGGGGGTGAAAGGGATACTTATAGTGATGCAATAAACACTGTAAGGAATTTGAAGTACAAACAGTGAAATTGAACTGATGTTGAAATGTACATGGGTTGTACAGTGCAATAACCTTAACACAATCTTGTCAGATGTGAGGGACCAGAACTTAGAAGCACACACACACACACACACACACACACACACACACACACACACACACACACACACACACACACACACACACACACACACACACACACACACACACACACACACACACACACAGACACACACACACACACACACACACACGTTGTTGAATCATGCTCTTTCCTTTTGGAGTTGTCTACATGTTTTGAACTTTGCAATATTATAATCACCAATTCCGTTATTTTGTCTTTATATCATAATGTCTGCTAATGAGGAAACACACATTGAGCTCTTTAGAAAATACTTTTAGAGAAGAGAGACAAAGAGTTGATTACCCAACTATGTAAAACAGAAATGTTATACTTATTTTATAATAACCTTTTTTTACCATGTTTTAGAATCATTTTCACTATGTAAAACAGAAATACGTATTTTATAATAACCTTTTTACCATGTTTTAGAATCATGTTCACTTCTTTATGTTTATATTATGTTATAATAACCTTTTTTTTTTTACCATGTTTTAGAATCATGTTCAGTCCTTTTGAAGGAGACATTCTGCCTGATGTGTGTCTTTGGCCAGTTGTGGGCGGGTTCAGCATGAGGGGTGGGGTGCTACAGTAATTATCAGATAAAGGTAGGGTAAGTGAATTTTCGTTCTTTTGAAAATAAGTGTTAAATAGCTCTATATTCTGATACTCTATACTGAGTACTCATTGCTATAGAGTGTTTGTTCAGTAACAGGAGTCTCCATGTCTCTCCAGCTCTTTAATAAACAGAAAATACATATTCAGGTCGGGATACCAATTTCATCCAATCAGGATAGAGAACTCAGTCAGGATATAGATTAAACAAGTGAAATTGGAAGTGATGACACAAAGAAATGAGCAAAACAACATTGGAACTGGAACACTATAAAAATGAAGCTGATAAATGGTTCACCTACCTGAAGATGTATTTTCTGTTTATTAAAGAGGTGGAGAGACATGGAGACCCCTGTTACTGAACAAACACTCTATAGTAATGATTACTATCACAATATAGAGCTATTTAACACTGTTACTGAACAAACACTCTATAGCAATGATTACTATCACAATATAGAGCTATTTAACACTGTTACTGAAAAAAACACTCTATAGCAATGATTACTATCACAATATAGTGCTTTAACTTTTTAACAACAAACTTTTTGTGTTTTACCAAAAAAAAAAATTACTTACCCTACCTTTAAAGGACACAGGTGCAACAAGCCAGTTGATGGATGTCATGGTCTGGGCTCACAGGGGGAGTTATATTGTATTTACATGAACAAACTATGCTGTGATTCATTGGACTCTTAATAAATGGAGTTATATTGTATTTACATTAACAAACTATGCTGTGATTCATTGTTCTCTTAATAAATGGAGTTATATTATATTTACATTAACAAACTATGCTGTGATTCATTGGACTCTTAATAAATGGAGTTATATTATATTTACATTAACAAACTATGCTGTGATTCATTGTGCTCTTAATAAATGGAGTTATATTATATTTACACTAACAAACTATGCTGTGATTCATTGTGCTCTTAATAAATGGAGTTATATTATATTTACATTAACAAACTATGCTGTGATTCATTGGACTCTTAATAAATGGAGTTATATTATATTTACATTAACAAACTATGCTGTGATTCATTGTGCTCTTAATAAATGGAGTTATATTATATTTACATTAACAAACTATGCTGTGATTCATTGTACTCTTAATAAATGGGAACGTCACCCGACAGCAGTTTATAGTCTGGAGTCTGGAGGACATTTGATTATTGAACGTTTCCCTGTGCCCAGCCCAGAGGCTGAATGTTTGTTCAAGACATTACTACACCTTCTGGAATTCTACATGTTTTTATACTTATAAACATTATACATTTTATACAAACAGCAAACATTTTAAACACATGGGCTATTTTATAACTACTTGGCCAGGGGACCACGCAAGTTGAATATGCACCCGTCTGTCTGTCTGTCTGTCTGCAGTGGCGTAGCGCAAAATCGCAGGGCCCCGACGCAAGGAGGGGGGTGGGGGCCCTTTCGCAAATGGCAGTGGAGATGGTGCAGGGTACGGTGCGGTAAATGCCCCCCCCCCCCCCCCGCCCCCCCGCTAACTAGTCTCGCGTGGCCAGACTGTTGCCTCCCAAAATTTTCAAATGTTTCCCGTCATACAGTCTGGGACTCGGAAGCTCTGATCATGATTAGAATATAAAGCGGATGTGAAGCCTCCTCCACACTTACAGTCGCGCAAATTTATCCTGATATAAATCAAAATCATCTAAGTATATTTAGCTTGTTGCTTAGTAGAAATGGATATATATTTTAAAATATATTTTCAATATAAGTGCCAGTTTCCTCTCGGATTTGGGGAGGTGTAGTTCAGACTCTATATAGCATTCGGAGATTGTGGAATAGTTGTCTGGCTACGTGAGACTACTTGCTACCCCTCCGCTATGCCACTGTCTGTCTGTCTGTCTGTCTGTCTGTCTGTCTGTGTCCCTTTTGCACCCATATATGAAGATTTCTGCAGTGATGGAAGTAGTACTGACATGTTTTACTTAAGTAAACGTATCAATACTGCAATGCAGAAGTACTCCGTTACAAGTAAAAGTCTGGAATTCCAAATTTACTTGAGTAAAAGTACAAAAGTATTGGCATCAAAATGTACTTAAAGTACCGAAAATAAAAGTACTAAGATATTTGTCGCGATGCGACATATTGTGAGCTTGTAGATCGGCTATTTTCAAATAGCCTAGGTATAAAGTAGGGGTAGAGTGGTTAATGTATGTTTTATAATGTCATCATTATATCTGAAAAGTAACTAGTAACTAAAGTTTTCAAATAGTTGTAGTGGAGTAAAAGTACAATATCTGCCTCTGAGATCCTGTAGTGGAGTAGAAGTAAAAGTATTGGAAATACTCAATTGCACTCAATTGCACACCCCATGAAGCCTTCAATTCAGGGATTTATTTTTGTTTTTGTGGCATTCCTAAGCCAATAATTTGATGACCGGGTGTATTTCCGGTAGGAGACACAAAGAATCTACTTTGTGTCTCCTACCGGATACATTAGCCGGTAGGAGACGGGAATCAAATTATTGGCTTAGGAATGCCACAAAAACAAAAATAAATCCCTGAATTGAAGGCTTCATGGGGTGTGCAATTGATAGAAAATAAGTCATTTTTTGGGTGAACTCCTTTAAGTAAATGTACTTAGTTACTTTTCACCACTGCGCATCGTTGCATAATAGACCCAAAAAAAGCACACATTTTGCATGGTCACTGACCTATTGGCAAGCAAAGATAACAGCAATGCTTTGACCTTATAATGCACTCCATTCAATATCATCCCATTCAGTAAAACTATATAACTAAAGATAACTAGATATGGTACTGTATGTGTTTTGCTGTCTCCGCCAGGCCGAAAGGCATGGCCGAGACTATGTTTTGCATCCTGTGCGTGCGTGCGTGCGTGCGTGTGCGCGCGTGTGTGTGTCCGTCGCCCTGTCCCTGAGAAATGTGAAGAGCCCCCCTGAAAAGAAGTGCTGAGATCATATCCCATTCCACGAGAGAACAGGCATGTGTCTCCTTCACCTCCCTGTCTAAAGTCAATGTCCCAGAGAGTAACCTGTGCTCCTCGTGTCTCTCCACACTGAAGAACGACGCTTATAAAGGGGGAGCCATGGTGATCGGGTCCTTTATCTTGTTTCTGTTCTTTTCTTTTTCTTTGTTTATGAGGAAGTTTAAAGGCTAGTTTATACTTTGTCGAAAGGACCTTTTAAGCAAAGGTTGGAGAAGCTCCATTGTGTTCCTGTTGTGTTGCATCAGCTCTATTGATTTGATGAAATGTAGTGAAATAGTATTTCTGGTCAAATAGCTTTATGTAATGAGGCGGGGGGGGGGGTCTCCATATTGATGCTGTACAAACTGTACTTAGATATACATTTTCTATTAGACTGGAAAATAATCCCTTATGTGGGCAACAAACTGAGACACACATTAGTATAGATGCTTGGCACCAGACACCAGACAGACAAAATGACAGTCCTACTAAGTTGTGTAAAATCTGTGACAGTGTGTGAACCCACACCACGAAACCAAACTATACTTAATGCAAAACAATACAAGACTAATTGTTAAAAGACTCACAGAGAAATTATGTCATCTCAATCAACTCAATCAAATCATGATTGAATGGCCCACACAGCTGCTGTAGACTATTAACCACACCTACTTCACTCCTTCTGGTCGGATCCTCACAACAAACAATTCAGCCTCCCGACATCAGAACCTCCTGATCGTCACCAATTCACCATTCTCCAATCCGTCCATGTGTGCGTCTACTGAATTAAGTAAGTCCTTTGATCCGAACGCCTTTGATGTCGAGTGGGCCATCAGGACGTTTGCTCTCCCAACGGGGTTAATGAGGGCACATTAGGAGTGTGTGCCACCTTATTAGTTATTATATGGACTGGACTGGACTGCACATTATGTTTGAGTTGGATGCACCACTTGAGTAATTCACACCTGTGTATTCGTTTTCACCTGAGATTATGAGCAGTGCATTGACTTATGTTTATTACGGGGCCAGAGCTCAGCTCTGGACCTGTTTTGTTATTGGCAGTATTCTGTCACTTCTGCCACTTTTCGCAGTTCTGGCTGAACCGTGCAGTCGCTTTTTACGAAACTCGGCCATATGGTAGATGGTCATGAAAAACGATCAAGAAATAATTCTCACAATCTTTCGTCCAAAGGTGGCGCTATAGCACTCAATTGAAAATGGCAACTTTGAACAGGTACAACTCATGCCCTGTTTGACCTACAGCCATGAAACTTGGATACACATATGCGTCTCCTCATGCTGAACAACTTTCACCCTCTGACTTTTGACCTCTGACCTTTAGATCTCCCACCATTTTGAATTATATGAAAAACAGTCATTGGCTCCTAACTTCTGCATTTTTTCACTTATGGAAAATCCGTTGGAAATTTTTGTAGGCAGAGGTCCAAAGTTCAGGTGTTAAACGTTTCGTGCAGATTGCTCAAAAATCCCAGGAGGAGATAGATTTTAACTATTACAGTTTTATGAAAATTATTCATCTGTGCCTAAAACATACATGCAGACTCACATTTCTTTGAAACTTTGCAGAAATGTACAGGGTCATTCCAAATATCACTGAAACCAATCTTACTCCAATTGGCCAAAAGGGGGTGCTATAGCAATTTTTTGAAAAGGCAGACTTTAAACAGGCATAAGTCATGCCTCGTTTGGCCGAAAGTCGTGAAACTTGCTTACACATGTGCCTTGACTCATGAGGAACACACGTATCGATTTGACCATTAAGCTCCGCCCTTAGATTTTCCGCAATTTTGAGCAGTTTGAAAAATACTTGTTTTTGCCAGTTCTGGCTTAACCGTGCATACGCTTTTTACGAAACTCGGCCATATGGTAGATGCTCATGAAAAACTACCAAGAAATAATTCTCACACTCATTCGTCAAAGGGTGGCGCTATAGCACTCAATTGAAAGTGCCAACTTTGAACAGGTACAACTCATACCCTGTTTGACCTACAACCATGAAACTTCGATACACACATGCGTCTCTTCATGCCCGACAACTTTCGTGGTCTGACTTTTGACCTCTGACCTTTAGATCGCCCACCATTTTGAATTATATGAAAAACAGCCATTGGCTCATAACTTCTGCATTTTTTCACTTATGGAAAATCCGCCGCTTTTGTTTTGTCGGCAAAGGTCCTAAGTTCATGTGTAAAATGTTTTGTGCAGATTACTCAAAAATCCCAGGAGGAAATAGATTTTAACTATTGCAGTTTTATGAAAATGATTCATCTGCCCCTAACACATACATGCAAGACTCACATTTCTTTGAAACGTTGCAGTAATGTAGAGAGTCATTCCAAATATCACTGAAACCAATCTCACTCCAATTGGCCAAAGGGGGGCGCTATAGCAATTTTTTGAAAATGCAAACTTTAAACAGGCAAAAGTCATGCCTCGTTTGGCCGAAAGTCGTGAAACTTGCTTACACTTGTGCCTTGACTCATGAGGAACACATCTATCGCTTTGACCAGTAAGCTCCGCCCTTAGATTGTCCGCAATTTTGAGCAGTTTGAAAAACACTTAAACCCAGGATTTTTCAGCTATTTGCGTGAAACTGTATCATCTGTGTGATCTCCTTTTTCACAGTTACTTGTCTGTTGGGCCAATGGCGTCTCCCTTAAATGAATGCCTCACAATCTCAAGGTCGCCAGTACAAGCCTCACTTGATGCAGACTTAATTTAAGTTGAATTGCAAACAACATGACTGTATCAATGAATACATGTGCAAATGGTAAAGATAACCTGAAATGCTTATTTGAGAGTACGTTTTTTCAACGTATGACATACTTCATTCTGAAAATAGCTGATCTACAATCTCACAACTTTTCATGGTTTGTGAGCTTGTAGATCGGCTACGTTCACTAGTTTTGGTTCTGAGGAGATGTACAATTTCTTCATTGGTAAATGGTTTGTGAACGAGTGATCTTAGTGTTAGCGAAACAGGGGCTTGGTTCATGAAAGAAGGCAAGAGTTTATGATCTTCAACAGACAATATCAGCCTGGACAAAGCTATAGCACTATAGGTAGTGTTGCAGCCTATTAGTCTGAAGGTTGCGAGTTCGAATCCTGTTAATGGCAGTAGGTTGAGATGTCCAATCAAACCATTATGTTTCCATCTCTCTCTCTCATCAATCTATTGTTTCCATGTCACTCTCTCTCTCTTCAATCTATTCCGTTTCCATGTCTCTCTCTCTCTCTATTCACTGGCCCCGTATTATCGCTGCTTGCAGCTATATTTTCATTTTAGTTTATTACTTATTGAATATATAAAAATGAATGGCTTCCCTGCTTAAACTGTTGATTATATTTACCTTATTTGATCATTTAATTCATTACATGAAATATTGACTTCATTATGAATATTGACCCTATTATGTATTATTGCAAACCTTGATAAAACTGCTAGTTATTATTTTATTTATTGTATATCATTATTGATATACCCAATATTGTATCTATTCTTTTCTGTACAGCACACACATCCACACAATCAACAACTTCAGTAAATATACCCCACCGTGGTTAAACCGAGCTCTCCGTCTCTGCCTCCTCATTCTTCCTTATATGGTCTGCCTGACACGTGACCATTCCCTGGTCAGTGGTCACCCCTGTTAATTCAGCCTTGTTTTGGGGTGACACAGCACTGATTCAGTGTGGTGATTCAGTACAGTAATTAAAGGTGCTGTAAGTGATTTTTGGTGGTTAAAAAAAAAACTTGTTTCTGGTTAAACATCATAGGCATCAGAAATGCCTCTCCTCTCCTCTCCTCTCTTCTCTCAGCATGGTGAATGCCTCTCCTATACTCTCATCATGGTGAATGAGTCACCTTGAGTCCAACAGCTCCTCTTCCACCGGCTTCGAATGCTATCAATGCATTGAATGGGAGATTATCACGTTTTATCAGACCATTGAATGGGCGAGTAGGTGACGAGTAGGCGATACACGGACTTACCCGCGATTTGTCAGACCATTCATTGGGCGTAATCAGGAGCTACTGACCTACTTTGGAGGCGGAGCAGTCCCCACAACAATATTTACGATTCTGTGCCTATCGGTACATAACTCCAACGGCGCTGAGTAGGCTCAGGCGAGCGTCGCACCGCTCAGGACGGCAACTCGGTCGCTTTAGCTCCCTCGGTGGTCCTTCGCGGGGCTCCAGCTCGCCTGAGACTGCACGCCTCCGTCATGGTCCGAAACCAAAACAACCAAAACCAAAACCGAAACTGAACTATTTAAGTCATCTCCGTTGGTAGTATGTCTTGATAACACCCAATGAATGGTCTGATAAATCGCTGGTAGGTCAGTATGTCGCCTACTTCGCCCATGCAATGGTCTAATAAAAGGTGATAATGTCCCATTCAATGCATTGATAGCATCCGAATGAGGTGCCTCTTCTGCCTTAGCAGTGAGGCCACTTGTTGCCTCACTGGATCCTGCACCGAGTCCCACATCAGTGAAGTACGAGCTGAAGTGCTCGCTCAGTGCAGCGAGGTGAGCGGTGATTATACCTCTCTCACTATATCCACAGACAGGGCTGTTTTCGTGGAGAAACTCGGTCAGCTGGGGGAACATGTCTGTTACTCCGTCTTGTATTCTCCTTCTCCATAGCTCAGTTTTCTTCATGAAGGCGGCGATGTTGTCGATGACTTTGAAGATAGATGCATAGCCCCCTTTGATTGAGAGGTTGAGGTTGTTGAGCAAGTTGAATACGTCGGCAAGATTGATTGATTGAATATTTTATTAGACAGAAATGTAAAAAACAGCACGAGTACAGTCAAACACTAAAAGGATAACACCACAAAAGTCCTTGTGGTCTTGTTTCCATTGAGGTAGGTATTCAATTAATCAACATACTGTAAAATATCACCAAACAATATATATATATATATATATATAATAATATCGTGACAATATAAAAACACCATTTGTAGAGAGTAGGGGGAAAAAAAGTGGGGGGGGTGAGGGTAAAGAAAGTTCACCATGATGAGAGGAGAGGAGAGGCATTCACCATGCTGAGAGGAGAGGAGAGGTATTCACCATCCGTACAAACGGCGACACTTTTTTTCCCAGCTCAGTCCTGCTTCAGTCATGACCCACCTCAAAACCCACCTTTTCAGACTTGCTTTCCCTGACTACCAAATCTCCCTTTCTTTCTCTTAGAAATAATCCTAATAAAATTGTTTTTAAGCTGTTTTGTAAAGCGACATTGGGTACTTAGAAAAGTGCTATATACTGTACAGGTCTGTAACTCTGAGCGTGTACAAATGGACCCTTACAGGTCCCCTACATTGTACTTTGCTGTTGTTAGTCATTGCCCCCTATTTGTTTTGAATTCATCAAGTGTTCTCTAGTTAGTTTTATAAACACAATACAGTTAAAATTAGTTATATGTTTTCTGTAAAGCCTCATTTATATCTGTGTTTCTGTTAACTAAAATGTTTTCTTTCAATTCTAGTCTTTGTTATTTTGAGTAAATCAATCCAAAAAAATCAATCAATCAAAATGTTAGTTTCATTCCGATGTCTAAAGGATTATTGCACAATGCAGGGGGAAAAGAACACACACAAAAACACATTAAATGGATAGGTGTCAACTACCTGTCTGTCTGTCTACTACTGAATCCTGTTGACAGACAACTACCTGTCTGTCTACTACTGAGTCCTGTTGACAGACAACTACCTGGCTGTCTTACTGAGTCCTGTTGACAGACAACTACCTGGCTGTCTTACTGAGTCCTGACTTTAAACGTTCTGAACGACTGAAAGCAACAAGCTGCTTGAGGTTGTAAGTCCTGGTAGGCTGCAGTTGCCCAATATAACCACCAGGTGTCATCAGAAGATCCTTTCATAGACTGATAGACTTTTAAGACAGCTGTGTGTGTGTGTGTGTGTGTGTGTGTGTGTGTGTGTGTGTGTGTGTGTGTGTGTGTGTGTGTGTGTGTGTGTGTGTGTGTGTGTGTGTGTGTGTGTGTGTTAAGGTTGGGCGATATGATGAAATTTCCCCACCGCCCATCGTCAGCTAAAATATCGCCGATTGCCGATATATTCGCCAGAAACGAATGGGTTAATGGTTATGCAGCGCGCGCGCACACGCACCCTCCCCCCCACACACACACACACACGCAGCGAACGGCGCCGCCCCCACGGTGTTGAAGCGCACGCCGCACATGTGACTGAAGCCAGGTGGGAGAGGACATCGCCATTTTCACTGGATGTAAACATGATGGAAGTCGAAGAGGTCGTTCTTGTTGCCAAGAAAAAGACGAAATCCCCTATATGGGAACATTTCGGATTCGAGCCAGATGAAGCAGGCAAGCCCAAAGACACAATGAGGGCCATTTGCCGCCTTTGCAAGAAGCTTGTGCCGAGTAAAGATGCAAACACCACCAATTTGCATGAACATCTGCAGAAACGCCATCCCGCGGAGTATGCAAAACTTCCACCGAAAGAAACGGCCCCATCAACCGCAAGTGCAACAACAACACCCCCGCTTCACCAGCCCCAAATCCTTGGAGCCTTTTCCAAAAGTATTAAATACAAAAAGGAGAGCCCGAGATGGATAAAATGCACAAATGCTGTATCGAGATATATCGCCAAGGACATGAGGTCTTTCCATACTGTTGAGAAGGAGTCATTTAAGGAGCTACTGGCCACATTTGACAAACAGTATGAGCTACCTGCGAGGAAATATTTTACCAAAACTGCTATACCCGATTTATATAACAGAGTCAGGGCTGAAATAAATAAAGAGCTGGAGGCAGCGGACTTTGTCGCGCTGACCACAGATATGTGGTCAGCTCTCAACATGGTCCCTTACATGGGACTCACAGCCCACTACATCACGCCAAGTTGGGGATTGGAGGCCAAATGTCTTGAGACAACATACGTCCCCGATGACCACACGGCGGATGTCTTAAAAGAAGAACTAGAAGAATGCTGTAAAGCGTGGGGGATCACGAAGGAGAAAGTCTCATGTGTTACCACGGATAATGGCTCCAACATTGTTAGTGCCATGAACAAATTGGGATGGCCATGGCTTAATTGTTTTGGCCATAATCTCAATGTGGCCGTGAATAACGCCATCAAGAAGGAGAAGAAAGGCACAGACCATGCCTTTCAGACGTGCAGAGCTGTGAATGGTGCTTTTGCTCACAGCTGGCACAGGCGACGGGAACTTCGTGCAGCCCAAGAGGACCTCAAGCTGCCAGACCATTCTATGATAGCGGTAAGTAAAGCCCATGACATAGAGTTAAGAAATTGCCAAAGCGGAACAATACAATCAAAACAATGTTTGTACAATTAAATGCTAATAAAGAAAGCTGTTGCAACTTAGACTCTCTTTCTCTCCCCCTCCCCTCTCTCTCCCGAGTCTCCCCCTCCCCTCACCCAGTAGCCCCCCCCCCTCTCTCTCACACACACAAACAAAACATGCATATTTGTCACACGTATCTTTATAACGTTACTTACGATAGCCTATTATTTATTAAGCTGTGTTATAAAATTTAAATATTAGCCCAATTAACACATTTATTGTATGTGTTTGTTCGTTTGTTTTAAGGAGTGTGCAACTTGCTGGGGAACAAAACAAAAAATGGTGGAGAGAGTCATCGAACAAGAAGATGCCATAAAAAGGGTATTTGCTGCTGATAAGGGCAGACGCACTCCTCTCCCATCTTTAAATTGGCAAGATATGAGTGTCCTTAGGGCAGTGAATGCAGGCTTAAAACCAGTGGCAGATTTCACAGACATTTTGTCTGCGGAAAATTATGTGACGGTGTCCTCTCTGATACCAATGCTCCAACATCTCACTGACAAAGCTCTTAAAATAGGAGACGACGATCTCCCAATGACAAAGAGCATCAAACAGGAGGTTTTATCACAGCTGGAGAACAAATACGATAATGCCAAAACCATACTACTTCTGCGCACAGCCACTTTGCTTGATCCGCGGTACAAGGGAGACCATTTAATACCCGCTCATTTGGATCTAATCAAAACTCATCTCCAGAACGAGATGGTGGCGTTCTGGTCCAAAAAAAATGAGCCTGTTGCCCCAGCGGTGCGTGTTCGAGTGGAAGAAGATGATGAGGGGGGGGCGGAGGAGAGGGAGACCGTACGTCAACAGCCAATGAAGAAGGCCAAATCACTGGGTGGCCTCTTGGGGAGAGCAAGGCCCGTGGTGAGCCGTACCCCGCAGCAGAGGGCTGAGACAGAAATTGACACCTATCTCGGTGAAGAAGCAATTGATGGTGACGATGACCCACTACAATGGTGGAAACTGCACGGCGAAAAGCGCTTTCCTTTAATGGCCTACATGGCACGCAAATACCTCTGTATCCCAGCAACAAGCACACCCTCAGAAAGAGTTTTTAGCACCGCTGGAAATGTTGTCACCAACCTGCGCACATTGCTTAAGCCACACAAGGTCAATATGCTTGTTTTCCTGGCTAAGAATCTTTAAGCATGCAGCAAACCCACTGTTTGGTTTATATTTTGCTGCAATTTATTCAGATTTTTTCTTTTTCATTTGCACTGCATATTCATAAGGCTACATTGTCCTTGTTTATCTGTAAGCCTTAACTGTAGGACCAAGGCTTAACCTACAAATAAACCATACGTTGGTTTATATTTTGATCAGGGGATAACCTGCACTTTATTTGCATTTGTTTTTTGCACTACTTTATTGTATTGATTACATTGTTCATATTTGTAAGGCTTAACTATTGGCCCAAGCACAATAAACCACATGGTGGTTTATCAGGGATAACCTGAAATTTATTTAGGTTTATTTTTATTTGCACTAGGCCAGTATGCCTATATTTTTCATTTATTTATTTGTCTTAACTTGAATATAAATAAACGGGTTTATATTTTGCACAGAACAGCTATAGGCCTACTGTTTTACATTTTATTTTTCAATTATTATTTTTTAATTGTGTTAATGTTTACTTTTACAATAGAGGGTCTCAGAGGGAGACAGCTCAGGAACGTTTTAGCCATTGGTGAAACAGTTATGTCGCACTGTATTTGTTCATAGCCCTGCCTTTTGTTGTTGTTATTATAGGCTAGTATTATTGTGAGGCTCTTGTGTTGACCAAATATTTATTTGTGTTTGAATAAAATTGCCTTCACTGATCCTCTGACATCTGTCCTTGTCCTTAATATGAAAATCGAATTGTACTGAAAAACTATTCTGCAGCAGCGGGCGATATAATGGTGTTTTGATTCCACTACTTTACTGACTGTTTACAATCCATGCGTAATGTGCGTCATGGCCATAATATGAAATAGGAATATTTGGGACAAATGTGTGATTGTCGAAATTAATTGATTTAACATGCATTAATACAATAGCCCCGAGAGGATAAGAACTCAAGATAACAGTTTCAAAGTCAAATGCATTTATTCAATTCAAAGCAGTGCTGCTTGAACCGGAGTGTCGTGTCCTTGGAAAGTTGAATTGAGGCTATGTCTACAGAATTCATGGGTGAAAAAGATTAGGTATCACATTTAATTATGATGTGTCGGTCCTTTTTCTTGTTCCGCAAGGCACCTCTCGTCTCGTCAGGTAAGGCTTTGATCACGGCAATGAATGAACTTATGTAGGCCTACTAGGCTACAGGACCAGAGTTTTTTTTAATGGTTTGTCTTTTTAAAATAAAACATTATTTGCTCTCAACCGCTGGTAAAGCTGGTTAAACCTCCGCTTAATTCACTGTCACTCATTCTATGAAATGGTCGGACCATAGACTGTAGGTCAGTGTTGCCATGTCTGCTTATTATAAGCGACTTTGTGCTTGTTTTTCTATGAATTCTTTATATGTAGACACGTTGTGAGCTTGTAGATCAGCTATTTTCAATATATTTTATGTATAGATAGATAGGTCGGTCGGTCATGTGGCCTATTAGTCGCTTGTTTTGGTATTGTTTTACTTTTCATAGACCTGGCTGCTTATTTCTATCGCAATGAATCTGGCAACACTGGCCTGGGCGCTCCCCCCGCTGCTCACAGCAGCAGCAGCTGCTCGCTGGCCCAAACTGATTCGCATTTTGAGCACACTTTATTGCGCTGTACAGGCTAATTGGGATACAATTGATGAGTTAGATTTTCGATAAGGCTGAGTAGGAATAAAATGTGCAAAAAAACAATAAAAAAACTAAAAAATTAAATAATTAAATATCGCGGGGAAAATCGCCTAATAAAAATATTCGACGATAGGACTCATCCAATCGTCGAATAACGATATATTCGTCCAATCGCCCAACCTTAGTGTGTGTGTGTGTGTGTGTGTTTCTGCACAGTGCTGTGCAGCATGACAGGAAATAGCCAATCTACAAGCTCACATCGTGAGAGCTTGTACTGTTTGGTACCCCTCAAGGCATTGGTTCTCAAAGTGGGGTCCGGGGACCCCCAGGGGTCATTAAGGGGGGGTATCAAAAATGTTAATATAGTTTCACAATCATTTTAACCACTTTAACCGTGTCTTATACTTAGGCTATTTTTGAAGAATCTTGAAAATGTGTGCAAATCTTTGAATATTCATTTTAAAAAGCCAATTTCTTTAAACACAAATCTTTGCTTCTGGGGGTCCCTGGCACGAAAACATTTTCAGATGGGGGTCCGCGGCCAAATACAGACCAAACTGGGTCTGTCAGGGGGCCCCGGACCACACTTTGAGAACCACTGTGCTACAGGAATGTCAGCTGGTTGGGTTTTCATCTCCAGAATGAACACAAACACAACTAAACTATAGAGTGACTTTAGTGTTTGTATGTCAGTGTTTTCACTGTTCTCTGTCTGGCAGAGAAAACACACTAAGCCACACTTATCTCTATGAGTTGTTCACCCCAAACATAACTTATTTTATATTTATTATTACAGAGATTTTGTTTAGTTTGTGAGCCATTCCAGAGCCAATAATGTGATGAGCGGATCACTGTGACGCGTTGTAAGCTTGTAGATCTGCTATTTCCGCACATTTTACCTGGCCAGCCAGTCAGTCAGTTAGCCAGTCAGTCAGTCAGTCAGTCAGTCAGTCAGTCAGTGTGTGTGTATGTAATGTAACAGTCAGTCAGCACACAGTGAGAGGCAGGTCTGCTTCAGAGCTTTTTCAGTGAGTGAGGTCACTGGAGGCGGGCTTTAAGCTGCTCACCCAATCACAAGTTAGAAATGCTACTGTATAGAGCATCGCAGTTCCCGCCCACTTCCTGGTGCCGGAAGTAAATACTCAATGCATTTTTCCCATTGACTTTTCCAAAAATATTTATATAAATTAATTTAAGCCTAGAATCAAGCTATCCAGGATCCTGGTGAATCATGACCATAAAACGTTTTATTCTGTGAAAAAAAAAATTGAAAACGGCAAAACAAAGGGTATTTATTAAATATAGTATATCATACCATTAAATATAAAATAAAAAAAATCACAGAAAAAACGGTTTTATGGTCATGATTCACCAGGATCCTGGATGGCTTGATTATAGGCTTAAATTAATTGATACAAATATTTTTGTAAAAGTCAATGGGAAAAATGCATTGAGTATTTTTCAGTGGCACCCGGAAGTGGCCGCAACTGCGACGCTCTATTGTGTGTGTGTGTGTGTGTGTGTGTGTGTGTGTGTGTGTGTGTGTGTGTGTGTGTGTGTGTGTGTGTGTGTGTGTGTGTGTGTGTGTGTGTGTGTGTGTGTGTGTGTGTGTGTGTGTGTGTGTGTGTGTGTGTGTGTGTGTGTGTGTGTGTGTGTGTGTGTGTGTGTGCGTGTGCGTGCGTGCGTGCGTTGTTGGACTCAGTTTGTAGTGGGAGGCGGGGCTGTAGGCTGCCCACTCAATCAGCAGTCAGACATGCTACTGTGTATTTTCATGTTGTTTAAACCAGTGGTTTATTATGTTCATGTCAAGGACCCCCACATTAACATGTATATGTCTACTTTATATATCGCGATGGGTTGTGAGCTTGTAGATCTGCTATTTCTGAGTACTGAATAGCCTACATTTAGCTACTTTGGTATACGTCAAGTAATAAAGTATAGACCTATATGTTGATGCCAATACTTTTACACTTTTTACTCAAGTGAAAATTTGACAGACCCCCATCTGAAAATGTTTTGTGCCAGGGACCCCCCGTACCAGATTTGTGTTGTTAAAACGTTTCAAAAAGATTTAAAATCTTTCACTTTTTTCACAATATATATTTTAAAAAAAAGCAGATCTACAAGCTGCAACATGTTGTGAGCTTGTAGATCGTCTATGTTCAAATAGCCGATGCATAATAAGGTTTAAAGTGCTCATGTGTTAGTCGCTTCTTTTGGGCTTGTTTTCATAGACCTGTTTGCTTATTTCTCTTGCAAAATCTGGCAACACTGTGCAGGGACAGAGAAGCCAGGCAGCAGCCATAAGCTACTATAGGGTGGAAACCTTGTATGTCCTAAACTGTTACTTCTGTATTATTGTTCTAAAAACATGTTTAAAACAGTGAAAATAGCTGATCTACAAGCTCACAACACATCACCATGATGTGACGTGTTGTGAGCTTGTAGATCTTCTACTTTTATGTGACGCTCTTAAATTGAATTTATGAAAACAACATGTAATATGATACAAGGTTTTGCCTGACAGGAACTACATGATCCAGACACGCACGCGCACGCGCACACGCACGCGCGCGCATGCGCACGCGCACGCGCACGCGCACACGCACACGCACACACACACACTCCTTCTAAGCGTCCTCAAATGCTCTTGGCATGGTACCAGACTGCAACCAGTCCAACAGCAATCTGATTTCCATGTTACTATACAAACATTGTGTTACTCAGTGTCAGGGTTGTGTTGGTCATGGGACGGACTAACACGTCGTGCAACCACTATGTTGAGGAGGAGCATGCGCTCACAGATGCATAGATTTAAAATAACCTTAAATTCACACCTCAACAAAGTTAACAAAGGCTGCTGACCGCCGGTTGTCACACCAGCATGAATGAACATAGGATTAACATAGGAATGAAATGAAATAGAACGAAAGAGTGTGTCATGCGCTGTTAAGTTACACCTTTTTCCTGTTATCAATAACCAGTGTAAAATGTGCTCTATTGGGAAGTAAATGGGAGACACTTTATTGTGAAGGTACAACCGGAAAAATAAAGTAGTTGTTGCTGCTGCGTAGTGTCGCAGTCGCAATATATTTTAACTTTGTGGTCTCAGACAGAGACCACGGTCGGGTTATTTTAGATAAAGTTGTGTATTTAACAGTCAGTCACGCACAAGTTGTATCATTATGAGTAAGAATATGTCACATACACTAGGCTACTACAAGGGCACTTATGAGTAAATTTGCTATAGGCTACTGCAACTGTGGCATCCAGGTGAAACACGACGTTAATCATAGAGGTGGACCTATTTTTAACTCTATGTGAGGGGGCACATTAAAACGTTATCACTTTGAACTGAGTAGCTCTATGAGGAGACGACATTTACGACAAGATTCTCACAACTCATCGACTTTCCCACGGCTGTCCCAGCCAGATGCACGATGGCATCCACTGCCTAACTATACAGTATAACCTCCTGTGAGTGAGTAGTGGTCTATAATTTATTGCCATAACAGGTCAGCTGTCAGCTGATTAGAAAATGCGTTCTAAGTCTGCAATTGATTATTGAGAAACCATTAAGCATGCAGTGATGCAGCATGCGCAAATGGTAATTAATGTAATTGTGCCAGATGACCCTGCTGCTATATAAAATGCGTATATTACTCGTTCATCGGTTCATGTTCAAATAGCTCAATCCAAAATATAATGCTATAAGCCTAAGTGTTAGGCTGTATTTACGCATCTGCTTGCAATTAATGCATAAACATAATTATGACCGGTATTTTTATCAGATGTCCGATAAATTTGAATCATTCCGGACATTAGCACAGGCAGATTAAAATCCTAGCGTGACCCAAGGGTAAGTGCGTGTCAAAACACTGTCGCAGACTGTATATAGTATATACGTTCCTGCAACAAACACTGCACGAGTCTTCTTCTTCTTTTTGTTTTTTCATGGTGGTTGGCATTCGTGAACGTTGTATCAACGGCATCTACTGATCGGTGTAATGCAAATACACCGGAAACCCATTGATATGTTTCACACTCAGACTCTGTGAGTCTACCAGTGTTGCCAAGTCTGCTTATCATATATATATTTTTTCTTTTGTAAAGTCGCCTTTAAATATTGGTTGTAAGTGGTTGCAGTTTTTTGGGGAGCTTGTTTCTAAAGCTGCTTATTTGGCTTTGCTTCATCATGATGTTTAAGTGCTTCTCAAACATTTTCAAGGACCTCACATTAATATGAATTAGTCCTTAGACCCCCATCTGGGAATATTTTGTGCCAGGGACCCCATGAAAGATGTGAGTATTTAAAATAGCAGATCTACAAGCTCACAACACGTTTTATCGCAAAACCTTGTGAGCTTGCAGATGTGTGTGTGTGTGTGTGTGTGTGTGTGTGTGTGTGTGTGTGTGTGTGCGTGTGCGTGTGCGTGTGCGTGTTCTCATATGGCCTAGTTGCTCTTTTTGGGCTTGTTTTCGTTGACCTGACTGCTTGTTTCTCTTGTACAATCTGGCAACACTGGACTCTCCTCTCAGTTGAGGTTTAGCCCACAGGTGTGTAAGAGACAAACACACAGGACTGTAGCCACACCCACTCTGTAGCTGCACCCACTAAGACATGAATACAAAGACATAGATACACAGTAGCCATTTAGACACACTGATAGAAATACAACAACATACAGTAGATACACACTAACTACAGACACACATAAAGGTCCAGACTCCATTGTGAACAACATTCAGGTTATTGTAAGGTAAGTGATGTTTATTCTGTATTCTACAACTAATGCATGTATGGTTAGCCCTAGAATGTCTGTGATCTTACATACATTTCAAGTATTTCAAATACACAGTCATAGATCACCCTCGTCGGCGCGCTGTGTAGTGACGATCTGCGCGGCCGTAAAAGTGCTCTAAACTCCGTCTGTACTCACCCAATAATTAATTCCTAAGACTTGGAGTCATATTTTGTCCTCTAGTTTCATATCCATTTGAAAGTTCTGCCAGAACTATAGAGATATAGTCAAATATCTCCACTTTTCCACGAGCTTCACACGGACGACTGTCTGGATGCGCTAGGGGGGCATGATTTGAGTGACGGACCCATTTACTTGAGTGGGTCCGTCACTCAAGTCGCATGAAACTAGAGGACAAAATATGACTCCAAGTCTTAGGAATTAATTATTGGGTGAGTACAGACGGAGTTTAGAGCACTTTTACGGCCGCGCAGATCGTCACTACACAGCACGCCGACGAGGGTGATCTATGACTGTGTATTTGAAATACTTGAAATGTATGTAAGATCACAGACATTCTAGGGCTAGTAGTCTGGTGTTCTGAAAGCTGATGAAGTTTGTTAGTTTTTTCTTTCTTTGTGTTTTAAAACAGCCCTCAAAACCCTTCTCTTCAATCTTGCCTTCCCTCACCTAATCCCATTGATGCATTATTTATAACTATTCATGTATTTATTGTGTTGTGGTTATGTGTTACTGCAAAGCGTCTTTGAGAACCTAGAAGAGTATTATATAAGTCAGATGTTTTCTTTCTCACTCCTCCTCTATGGTTAGTGACTCCCTCCTGTGTATTATCAGCTGAACTTATGTAAATGAGAAGAACATGACAAACACAGCACACATATAACATAAAACAAGTCACCACATTATGTATACAGAGACAACAAGTGAATAACATACATCCTAACAATAATGAATAGCAAGCATTATAGTAATAATAAAAAAGTGAATAACAAACAATGAGACAATGATATGGTATGCTCACCAGACAATGAGGGTAAAATGGGGGAAGTCAATATCTGCTCCTTTTCATGTGACCAATGGTGTCCGTCAAGGAGGAATAATTTCTCCATTCCTTTTTAATGTTTATATGAATGATTTATCATTGATGTTAAATGCATGTGGGACAGGGTGTAGAGTTGGTGACTCGTTAATTAATCACCTGATGTATGCAGATGATTTGGTCATCTTTAGTCCATATAGTGCTGGGCTGCAACAGCTACTGAGGATATGCTCACAGTATGGCTTTGATTTTAATATAAAATACAACGCTAAAAAGAGTAAGGTCATGATTGTCCGAAGTAGGGAAGACAGACTATCTACCTTTCCTGACTTCTACCTGGCTGGCACTGCCCTTAGTGTGTGCAGTGAGATTACTTATTTGGGACATATTATCTCCAATGACCTAACAGATGACAAAGACATCTATAGGCAGCGGCGTAAGCTGTATGCCCAAGCAAACATGCTGTGCCGCAAATTTAGCATGTGCTCAGTACCTGTGAAGATCTCACTGTTTAGATCCTTCTGTACACCACTGTATACTGCCCACCTTTGGAGTCGCTTCAGGCAAGGCAGCTTCAGGCGCCTTACAGTGGCCTATAATGACTGCATGAGGCTGCTGCTGAGAGCTCCAAGAAGCTCCAGTGCAAGCCAGATGTTTGTTAGTGTTGGGGTACCCACCTGTGCTGCTGTGCTACGCAACCTTATGTATAGGTTTATGTGTAGAGCATCGGAGTCAGTAAATGACATAATCGCTGTCATAACAGACCCCACACGAAGCTCTGTCAGGTTCACCTCTAGATTGTGGAACCATTGGCGCACATGTCTGTATGTCAGAAACTGAACAATGTGAGCTATTTGCATTATTTTTATTTATTTTATTTTCTGTTTTTATTGTGTGGTGTTGTTTTCTTGTGATATGGATCCTCCTGGGTCTGAAATAAAGATTGAATTGAATTGAATTGATAACAGTGATATGCAGCAGTTAGTTTAGTCTGATGTACTCGACTCTTCTGTCCACTGGCTGTCCCTCAGTTGATGACAACTACACACACATTCTGCAGCTAAAGAGGAGCATTTAGACTCTTCTCTGCGTGCGTGCACTCACTCACTAACGATCTGGAAGGTTTCAATGACATATGGGCTGTTGAGGGGGTGTTGTGCGTACCACAGGAAGGGGGAGAGCTGGTTGCTGGTTCTTTGTTTCTAGTGGAAGGTTATATTATGTTTTCGGTGTTTTTGGTTTGGGTATAGTTGTATGATCTTGGGATGAATTGAATTGGTTAATCTTTGTAACGCTATATATGAGCTGAATTGGAGAGATGTGGTTTTAGTAAATAGCTTTTACAATAAATGGAAATCTCTCTCTCTCTCTCTCTCTCTCTCTCTCTGACCTGTTGTAACACGTTCAGAGCTGTGTTCCTACGTTCATATTTATGCCTCTTAAAACACTGTTGATACATGGAAAGTTTCAACATTATAACATTATAGACTACTGTAGTTTCACACATAACATTATAGACTACTGTAGTTTATCTTATAACATTATAGACTACTGTAGCTTATTTGATAACATTATAGACTACTGTAGTTTATCTGATAACATTATAGACTACTGTAGTTTATATTATAACATCATAGACTACCGTAGTTTCACACATAGCATTATAGACTACTGTAGTTCATATTATAACATCATAGACTACTGTAGTTTATATTGAAACATTGTATTACACAGCTTGGTTGAATGCTCGATTCTGATTGGTCAATCATCGGTCATTATTTCTGGATAATAACCGATGAGCTCTATAACGGACCGCTGTGTAATCAGAGACTCAGAACACCTGCTCATGTCAACCTGTGCTCCTTGGTTTTATGCTTTATCCAACATGACAGCCATGTAAACAAACAAACAATGTCATTTACAACTAAACGTTGCTCTCAATAATGTTTTTGAAAACATTTAAAGTGAGAAATAGACAATGCAATAACCGAAAAGTGATTCTATTTGATCCACTGCACTTCCTTGTGTTTTAATGATCAGTGGACACCAGGAGATGTCCACAGTGTGTTTTAATGATCAGTGGACACCAGGAGATGTCCACAGTGTGTTTTAATGATCAGTGGACACCAGGAGATGTCCACAGTGTGTTTTAATGATCAGTGGACACCAGGAGATGTCCACAGTGTTTATAATGATCAGTGGACACCAGGAGATGTCCACAGTGTGTTTTAATGATCAGTGGACACCAGGAGATGTCCACAGTGTGTTTTAATGATCAGTGGACACCAGGAGATGTCCACAGTGTTTATAATGATCAGTGGACACCAGGAGATGTCCACAGTGTGTTTTAATGATCAGTGGACACCAGGAGATGTCCACAGTGTGTTTTAATGATCAGTGGACACCAGGAGATGTCCTCAGTGTGTTTTAATGATCAGTGGACACCAGGAGATGTCCACAGTGTTTATAATGATCAGTGGACACCAGGAGATGTCCACAGTGTGTTTTAATGATCAGTGGACACCAGGAGATGTCCACAGTGTGTTTTAATGATCAGTGGACACCAGGAGATGTCCTCAGTGTGTTTTAATGATCAGTGGACACCAGGAGATGTCCACAGTGTTTATAATGATCAGTGGACACCAGGAGATGTCCACAGTGTGTTTTAATGATCAGTGGACACCAGGAGATGTCCACAGTGTGTTTTAATGATCAGTGGACACCAGGAGATGTCCACAGTGTTTATAATGATCAGTGGACACCAGGAGATGTCCACAGTGTGTTTTAATGATCAGTGGACACCAGGAGATGTCCACAGTGTGTTTTAATGATCAGTGGACACCAGGAGATGTCCACAGTGTGTTTTAATGATCAGTGGACACCAGGAGATGTCCTCAGTGTGTTTTAATGATCAGTGGACACCAGGAGATGTCCACAGTGTTTATAATGATCAGTGGACACCAGGAGATGTCCACAGTGTGTTTTAATGATCAGTGGACACCAGGAGATGTCCACAGTGTGTTTTAATGATCAGTGGACACCAGGAGATGTCCACAGTGTGTTTTAATGATCAGTGGACACCAGGATATGTCCTCAGTGTGTTTTAATGATCAGTGGACACCAGGAGATGTCCACAGTGTGTTTTAATGATCAGTGGACACCAGGAGATGTCCACAGTGTGTTTTAATGATCAGTGGACACCAGGAGATGTCCACAGTGTGTTTTAATGATCAGTGGACACCAGGAGATGTCCACAGTGTGTTTTAATGATCAGTGGACACCAGGAGATGTCCACAGTGTGTTTTAATGATCAGTGGACACCAGGAGATGTCCTCAGTGTGTTTTAATGATCAGTGGACACCAGGAGATGTCCACAGTGTTTATAATGATCAGTGGACACCAGGAGATGTCCACAGTGTGTTTTAATGATCAGTGGACACTAGGAGATGTCCACAGTGTGTTTTAATGATCAGTGGACACTAGGAGATGTCCACAGTGTTTATAATGATCAGTGGACACCAGGAGATGTCCACAGTGTGTTTTAATGATCAGTGGACACTAGGAGATGTCCACAGTGTTTATAATGATCAGTGGACACCAGGAGATGTCCACAGTGTGTTTTAATGATCAGTGGACACCAGGAGATGTCCACAGTGTGTTTTAATGATCAGTATAATATTTAACTGTTGGTGAATGAATGAATGTTTAATTTATATACTGTAGCTCAGCACAAGATCACTGGTTCTCAACCTGTGTGTCTGGACCCACATGAGAGGGGGGGGGGGGGGGGTCCCCAGGGGGGGGGGGGGGTCCCCAATTGAGGGGGGGGGTCCCCATATGAGGGGTGGGGGGGTCCCCAGATGACAGTAAAGTGACAATGTAAGGACTTTTAAGACCTTTTTAATACAGGGTCTACCCTCTTCAGGCTACAGAAAACATTCAGTTGGCTATTAAACACACACACACACACACACACACACACACACACACACACACACACACACACACACACACACACACACACACACACACACACACACACACACACACACACAAACACACCCTTTTATGAGCCGAGGGCCACCATGGATATCATTTCCCATAGCACTAGCACGCACATTGACTGTGTGTGTGTGTGTGTGTGTGTGTGTGTGTGTGTGTGTGTGTGTGTGTGTGTGTGTGTGTGTGTGTGTGTGTGTGTGTGTGTGTGTGTGTGTGTGTGTGCAGGAATGTCAGCTGGTTGGGTTTTCATCTCCAGAATGAACACAAACACAACTAAACTATAGAGTGACTTTAGTATGTCAGTGTTTTCACTGTTCTCTGTCTGGCAGAGAAAACACACTAAGACACACTTATCTCTCTATGAGTAGTTCACCCCAAACATAACTTATTTTATATTTATGTTTATTACAAACATAACTTATTTTATATTTATTATTACAGAGATTTTGTTTAGTTTTTGAGCCATTCCTGAGGCAATAATGTGATGAGCGGGTCACTGTGACGCGTTGTAAGCTTGTAGAGCTGCTATTTCTGCAAATTGTACCTGGCCAGCCAGTCAGTCAGTCAGTCAGTCAGTGTGTATGTAATGTAACAGTCAGTCAGCACACAGTGAGAGCCAGGTCTGCTTCGGAGCTTTTACAGTGAGTGAGGTCACTTTGGAGGCGGGCTTTAAGCTGCTCACCCAATCACAAGTTAGAAATGCTACTGTATTCTCTGTGCTGGTGTGTGTGTGTGTGTGTGTGTGTGTGTGTGTGTGTGTGTGTGTGTGTGTGTGTGTGTGTGTGTGTGTGTGTGTGTGTGTGTGTGTGTGTGTGTGTGTGTGTGTGTGTGTGTGCGTATGTGCGTGTGTTGTTGGAGTTTGTAGTGGGAGGCGGGGCTGTAGGCTGCCCACCCAATCAGCAGTCAGACATGCTACTGTGTATTTTCATGTTGTTTAAACCACTGGTTTATCATGTCCATGTCAAGGACTAGTGCCCACCTCCCTAGTGCCCACCTCGGAACAGTGGCCACGAGGGACATCTGGGCACCAAAACATTCTGGGCACTGTGGATAACTGGAAGGAAGAAGGCGTAGATACAGTCTATGACAGTGTTTTGACACGCACCCGAGGCAGAGGTGGCGTTAGTCCGATAATTGCCGGTTTTGACCGATTTTTTATGACAAAGACCGGAAAAAAATTAAACCTCTCCGGACATCCTGACCGGTTGACAATGACACGGCACGTTCATTAATTTTCACCGCAGATCAGGCACATTTCAAATATTCTGCTTTGCAAGCTCTCTCTCTCTCTCTCGCTCTTGCTCTCTCTTAACAGTGTGTGTGTGTGTGTGTTTCTGGGAGAGAGAGAGAGATAGAACGAAAGAGTGTGTCACACGTTGTTAAGTTACACCTATTTCCTGTTAACAATAACCAGTGTAAAACGTGCTCTATTGGGAAGTACATGTGAGACACTTTATTGTGAAGGTACAACCGGAAAAAGAAAGTAGTTGTTGCTGCTGCGTAGTGTCGCAGTCGCAATATATTTTAACTTTGTGGTCTCGGACAGAGACCGCGGTCCGGTTATATTAGATAAAGTTTGTATTTAACAGTCAGTCACGCACAAGTTGTATCATTACGAGTTAGAATATGTCACAGACACTAGGCTACTACAAGGGCACTTATGAGTACATTTGGCAAGTTGCTCTACTACAGTTGAACATGATGAAACATCCAACACAGATGCGTAAATACTCTTCACAACAGCTATAGGCTACTGCAACTGTGGCATCGAGGTGAAACACAACGTTAATCATAAAGGTGGACCTATTTTTAACTCTATATGAGGGAGACACGTTAAAACGTTACCACTTTGAGCTGAATAGCTCTATGAGGAGACGACAAGATTCTCACAACTCATCAACTTTCCCACGGCTGTCCCAAGTTCCCAACTAGACGCACGGACTGCATCCACTGTCTAACTATACAGCATAACCTCCTGTGAGTGAGTAGTGGTCTATCATTTATTGCCCTAACAGGTCATCTGTCAGCTGATTAGAAAATGCGTTCAAAGTCCGCAATTGATTATTGAGAAACCATTACGCACACAGTGACGCAGCATGCGCAAATGGTAATTAATGTATTTGTGCCAGATGACCCTGCTGCTATATAAAATGTGTATATTACTCGTTCATCATGGTTCATGTTCAAATAGCTCAATCCAAAATATAATGCTGTAGGCCTAAGTGTTAGGCTGTATTTACGCACCTGCTTGTAATTAATGCTTAACTTAATTATGACCTGTATTTTTATCAGATGTGCGATAAATTTGAATCATTCCGGACATTAGGACAGGCAGATTAAAATCCTAGCGCGACCCCTGACCCAAGGGTAAGTGCGTGTCAAAATACTGTTCCAGACTGTATATAATATACGCTCCTGCAACAAACACTGCACGAGTCTTCTTCTTCTTCTTCTTTTTTTTTTTATGGCGGTTGGCATTTGTGAACGTTCTATCAAGGGCATCTACTGATATGTGTAATGCAAGTACACCGGAAACCCATTGATATGCTTCACACTCAGACTCTGTGAGTCTACCAGTGTTGCCAAGTCTGCTTATTATGAGCAAGTTTTTTTTTTCTTCTGTAAAGTCGCCTTTAAATATTGGTTGTAAGTGGTTGCAGTGTTTTGGGGTGCTTGTTTCTATAGCTGCTTATTTGGCTTTGCTTCATGATGTTGTTTAAACCAGTGCTTCTCAAACATTTTCATGTCAAGGACCTCACATTAATATGTATTTGTCCTTAGACCCCCATCTGGGAATATTGTGTGCCAGGGACCCCCATGTGTGTGCATGTGTGTGTCTGCGTGTGTGTGTGTGTGTGTGTGTGTGTGTGTGTGTGTGTGTGTGTGTGTGTGTGTGTGTGTGTGTGTGTGTGTGTGTGTGTGTGTGTGTGTGTGTGTGTGTGTGTGTGTGTGTGTGTGTGTGTGTGTGTGTGTGTGCTTGCGTGCTCATGTGGCCTAGTTGCTCCTTTTGGGCTTGTTTCCGTTGTGACCCAACTGCTTGTTTCTCTTGCACAATCTGGCAACACTGGACTCTCCTCCCAGTTGAGGTTTAGCCCTCAGGTGAGTAAGAGACAAACACATGACTGTAGCCACACCCACTCTGTAGCCGCAATACAAAGACATAGATAGTAGCCATGTATACACACTGTTAGACCTACAGTACAAGAACATAGATACACAGTAGCCATTTAGACACACTGATAGAACTACAGAAACACAGAAAGGTCCAGACTCCATTGTGAACAACATTCAGGTTAATGTGGGTAAGTGATGTTTATTCTGTATTCTACAACTAATGCATGTAGTCTGGTGTTCTGAAAGTGTGTTTGTTTTTTCTTTCTTTCTTTGTGTTTTAAAACAGCCCTCAAAACCCATCTCTTCAAACTTGTCTTCCCTCACCTAATCCCATTGATGCATGCTTTATAACTATTCATGTATTTATTATGTTGTGGTTATGTGTTACTGCAAAGCGTCTTTGAGTCCCTAGAAGAGTATTATATAATATATAAGTCATATGTTTTCTTTCTCGCTCCTCCTCTATGGTTAGTGGTTCCCTCCCTATTATCAGCTGAACTTATGTAAATAACACGAAAATGACGCACGCACGCTGGGACTGTTGCTCCGTCGTTCATTCACTGTTTTCTCTTGTCGTGTATGGTGGACCTTATTGCGTATATTGTATGAACATTATGCAAGTCAAAACCAGATAGAAATGTTAAAAGTTATTGTACCAAAGTCAGGAGTAGCATGTGTTGCAGACAGACCCAGCCTGGCGTCTGCATAGGTAATCAGGTACACTATGTTAATCTTGACCAAATGTCTACAGAACATGTGGCTGATAGCCTAGAGCGCAGGGGTGTGAATTGTAAGGAGTGCTATTGTTAACTTGAAGATAGTCTGGAGGCCGCCAGAGAGACATTAACACTTAGAGCCATTGATCAAGGAGACCAACAAGTGAATAACATACATCTTAACAATAATGAATAACAAGCATTATAATAATAATGAAAAGTGAATAACAAACAATGAGACAATGATAACAGTGATATGCAGCAGTTAGTGACTTAGTTTAGTCTGATGTACTCGGCTCTTCTGTCCACTGGCTGTCCCTCAGTTGATGACAACTAGTTAACTACACACATGTTGTGCAGCATTTAGACTGTTCTCTGCATGCGTGTGTGTGTGTGTGTGTGTGTGTGTGTGTGTGTGTGTGTGTGTGTGTGTGTGTGTGTGTGTGTGTGTGTGTGTGTGTGTGTGTGTGTGTGTGTGTGTGTGTGTGTGTGTGTTTGAGTGTGTGCGGCCCAGTACAAATGACATCTGTACCGTTTGTGGAACATCATGATTTATGTATTTTTCATGATGACTGTCAGGACCCAGGTCTGACAGAAGTCTCTCTCTCCCCCTCTCTCTCCCTCTCGCTCTCTCTCTCGCTCTCTCTCTCGCTCTCCCTCCCCTCTCTCTCTCTCTCTCTCTCTCTCTCTCTCTCTCTCTCTCTCTCTCTCTCTCTCTCTCTCTCTCTCTCTCTCTCTCTCCCTCCCCTCTCTCTCGCTCTCTCCCTCTCTCTCCCTCTCTCTCCCGCTCTCTCCCTCTCTCTCTCCCCCTCTCTCTCCCTCTCGCTCTCTCTCTCGCTTTCCCTCCCCTCTCTCTTGCTTTCCCTCCCCTCTCTCTCGCTCTCTCTCTCTCCCTCTCTCTCTCGCTCTCCCTCCCCTCTCTCTCTGTCTCTCCCTCTCCCCTTTTCTCTCATTCTCTCGCTCTCTCGCTCTCCCTCCCCTCTTTCTCGCTCTCTCCCTCTCGCTCTCTCCCTCTTGCTCTCTCTCACTCTCCCTTCCCTCTCTCTCTCTGTTTTTCCCTCTACCCTCTCTCTCTCTCTCTCTCTCTCTCTCTCTCTCTCTGTCTCTCTGCTCCACTCAGAGCAAAGCGCTATATAATGACCTGTTCTAACACGTTCACAGCTGTGTTCCTACGTTCATATTTATGCCTCTTAAAACACTGTTGATACATGGAAAGGTTTCACACATTATAACATTATAGAGTAGACTATACTGTAGTTTCACACATTATAACTTTTTATTACACGGCTTGGTTGAATGCTCGATTCTGATTGGTCAATCATCGGTCATTATTTCTTGATAATGACTGATGAGCTCTATAACGGACCGCTGTGTAATCAGAGACTCAGAACACCTGCTCATATCAACCTGCGCTGCTTGGTTTTATGCTTTATCCAACATGACAGCCATGTAAACAAACAAACAATGTCATTTACAACTAAACGTTGCTCTCAAGAATGTTTTTGAAAACAAGTGAGAAATAGACGATGCAATGCCCGAAAAGTGATTCTATTTGATCCACCGCACTTCCTTGTTTATCGTGGCACAACAACGGGGGAATACCAAAACACTCGCCCCAAAACACAGTCGCCCCGGGGCAAATCCCACAGTATTATAGGCAAATCCGGCGGTATATAAAATGGGGGCGAGTCTTTCCGTTACCTTATGGACTACTGTCATTCGTTTTCCGAGGCGAACTTCTCCACCCAGCCCAATACTTGGAATACTTTCATTGCCGTAATCAAGGAAATACTTAGTTTTGCTGTTACTTTTGGGTCAATTTATTTATTTATTAAGTAGCCGTGTAATAAGCGGGATAATGTATGGGGAGGTTGTCATTATTGAAATTAAAAGCCCTCTAGGGTCATTATCCACCTCCCCTATTGCGTCGTTGGATAATCACCCTGTCAGGCTTTAAATTTCAATAATGACCCCCTCCCCGTACATTATCCCTGGCATAGACTACTGTAGTTTCACACATTATAACATACTGTAGTTTCACACATTATAACATTATAGACTACTGTAGTTTATATTATAACATTGTAGACTATACTGTAGTTTATATTATAACATTATAGACTACTGTAGTTTATATTATAACATTATAGACTATACTGTAGTTTATATTATAACATTACAGACTACTGTAGTTTATATTATAACATTATAGACTATACTGTAGTTTATATAATAACATTATAGACTACTGTAGTTTATATTATAACATTATAGACTACTGTAGTTTATATTATAACATTATAGACTACTGTAGTTTATATTATAACATTATAGACTACTGTAGTTTCACACATAACATAATTGACACCAGGAGGATCAGTGTGGTGACATTTAATGATCAGTGGACACTAGGAGATGTCCACAGTGTGTTTTAATGATCAGTGGACACTAGGAGATGTCCACAGTGTGTTTTAATGATCAGTGGACACTAGGAGATGTCCACAGTGTGTTTTAATGATCAGTGGACACTAGGAGATGTCCACAGTGTGTTTTAATGATCAGTGGACACTAGGAGATGTCCACAGTGTGTTTTAATGATCAGTGGACACCAGGAGATGTCCACAGTGTGTTTTAATGATCAGTGGACACCAGGAGATGTCCACAGTGTGTTTTAATGATCAGTGGACACCAGGCACTGGGTGAAAAGCAATGATTTTGGGAGGGTATTCCTCAGGCATACCCCTGATACTTAAGGGAGTATGTGTGTGTATGCTACCCTCATTCATTAATGTACCACCTCCCACATACCTCCCACATATTCAGGTGTATGTACCATTTCTGAGACCTTCATTTGCATTTACCCCCTGTGGTGTCTGCCAGCAAGGACCTCACACACCCCACCCTCCCTCCCTCCCACCCCACCCCACCCCTCCCTCCCACCCCACCCCACCCCTCCCTCCCTCCCATCCCACCCCACCCCTCCCTCCCTCCCACCCCAACCACTTATGTGTGAAAAGAAGAAAAAAATAATTACAACTAATAGGGATAAAGTGGTTAATATGGTGATAGAGGTGGAACTCCTATTGTCTCAGAGACCTGAGACAATAGGGCAACAATAGACAATTTTAACCATTTAATGACCCTTAAACGTACTTGGTAAAAAGTACAAAAGTATTGGTATCAAAATGTGTTTAAAGGGCAAGACCACTTTGGTAGAGGTTTGGGTCGTGTAGTTACCTTGCCATGATGTAACTCCAAAGGTGGGCAAGAAATAAAAAATAATTGCACCATTGATTAGAAATTGATAATTCAAAATGCTCCTCATTGACTTACATTGTACGGTAAAACTGCTCTCAAAGTCACTCTTTTAGCACAGAAACGAACACAAACAGCGTTGATTCAGACAATATAGAACATCACCAAACCCAGTACTGTTTGTTTTTTTAATAAAAATGTCAACTTCCTGTTGATTTTGCCATTTTTAACAAGTAGAAAACCCGGACTGGATCGGCGGATCCGGACCCAGATCTTCAAATAGCAAAATCAACAGGAAGTTGACATTTTTATTAAAAAAACAAACAGTACTGGGTTTGGTGATGTTCTATATTGTCTGAATCAGCTTTGTTTGGGTTCATTTATGTGCTAAAAGAGTGACTTTGAGAGCTGTTTTACCTTACAATGTAAGTCAATGAGGAGCATATTTTGAATTATCAATTTCTAATCGATAGAGCAATTATTTTTGATTTCTTGTCCACCTTTGGAGTTACATCATGGCAAGGTAACTACACAACCCAAACCTCTACCAAAGTGGCCTTACCCTTTAAGTACTAAAATGTTTGAAAATAGCCGATCTACAACCTCACAACGCGACGCGTTGTGAGCTTGTAGATCTGCTATTTTCAAATAGCCTAGGTATAAAATAAGGCTAAAGTGGTTAATGTATGTTTTATAATGTAATCATTTATATCTGAAAAGTAACTAGTAGCTAAAGTTTTCAAATAATTGTAGTGGAGCAAAAGTACAATATTTGCCCCAAGTCTGCACTCTGATCTCTCTCTCTCTCTCTGTGTGTGTGTGTGTGTCTGTGTGTGTGTGTGTGTGTGTGTGTGTGTGTGTGTGTGTGTGTGTGTGTGTGTGTGTGTGTGTGTGTGTGTGTGTGTGTGTGTGTGTGTGTGTGTGTCATGCTTTATTCGTATGTCCTTTCTGTAAACTAACACTGCTCACCTATGCAAGACCTAAGAACACACACATTTGTTTAAATATTTGTATTAGCTTTTCCTTGAATGTCACAATGCAACTTTGGTTCACTGTTTCTCTTTCTCTCTCTCTCTCTCTCTCTCTCTCTCTCTCTCTCTCTCTCTCTCTCTCTCTCTCTCTCGCTCTGAGCCCCCCCCACTCTGAACCCCACACCTCCCATTGTTTGAACAAACCTCTAATGTACATATGTAAGGGAGATTCCCTAGCAGAGAAAAGTGAGAAGCATATCCAGGTATCTTAAAGGCATTTGAAGGTAAACAGTCCTCTCCCGCATTCATTGAAAAACTCCCTCCAATCATTTATGTTAGGTGGGTGTATGCCTTGCCCACGTATCCAGGTATATCACCTTTTTCACCCAGTGAGGGGATGTCAAGCCCCCAGAACCCAGTGCTTGCATTGAAGCGAAATGGACATGCTGGCCATTCGTAGGTACTGCAGCTTAAACGGACGGGGCCACTGCAAATGTACGAGCGAAAACGGTTTCGACCAATGGGCTTGACTCACGAGCTTGCGCACAAGCTTGCGCACGGGGCCGCGCACCTCTGTGACGTAAAACGCGTCACTTCTGTGACGCAGAACGTATCACAGTGTCCCCAAATAGGCTACGCCCATCACACTTTACAACCCGGAAGAAGGGGTGAATTCGCTTCATGCGCCGGGTGAGCAACTCAATGCAAGTGGATGGGAGGCGATATCCGGTGCCCTCTCTATTATTTTTAACTCTATGGGGGATGTCCACAGTGTGTTTTTAATGATCGGTGGACACCAGGGGATGTCCACAGTGTGTTTTAATGGTCAGTGGACACCAGGAGATGTCCACAGTGTGTTTTAATGATCAGTGGACATCTCTTGGTGTCCACTGATGTGATGATTGAACCGTGTGCACGTCTGAATCTCTTCATACACAATATTAAGCTTTCTTCACGTGGGGATTCATACTTTTATAGCTATAATATAGCCTATATGTGGGACTGTCTGTCCAATATTGTAAAAAAAAAAATAATAACAAAAAAAAAACACAAAAAAAGATGTAAGAAAAAGAGGAGAGAAGCCTTATGCACAATACTGTTATTGAATGCCTTCCATTACTGTCTGTTTACTGTCTGTTCCAGGCTATGGGTCACACAACACAACAGGCATACTAAATATGTGCAAATATTTGACAGGTTTATACATGTTTACCATCGTTGCCTGAGGAACAGTTTGATACTGAGGAACAGTTTGATACTGAGGAACAGTTTGATACTGAGGAACAGTTTGATACTGAGGTACAGTTTGATACTGAGGAACAGTTTGATACTGAGGTACAGTTTGATACTGAGGAACAGTTTGATGATACTGAGGAACAGTTTGATACTGAGGAACAGTTTGATACTGAGGTACAGTTTGATACTGAGGTACAGTTTGATACTGAGGAACAGTTTGATACTGAGGAACAGTTTGATACTGAGGAACAGTTTGATACTGAGGTACAGTTTGATACTGAGGAACAGTTTGATGATACTGAGGAACAGTTTGATACTGAGGAACAGTTTGATACTGAGGTACAGTTTGATACTGAGGAACAGTTTGATACTGAGGTACAGTTTGATACTGAGGTACAGTTTGATACTGAGGGGCAGTTTGATACTGAGGTGCAGTTTGATACTGAGGGGCAGTTTGATACTGAGGTACAGTTTGATACTGAGGGACAGTTTGATACTGAGGAACAGTTTGATACTGAGGTACAGTTTGATACTGTGACAGTCAGCCTTGAGGGCTTGTTTCCATTGTGGCGAAGACTTTAAGAATGTGTGTTCAGAGAGAACAAAGATGACTCGTCACTTCCAGGTTGGAGAACTTTTAGATCACGTTTTTCACAGTCGTAGTTGAGTTCAGTTTGAGGAAGTGCCCGTGAACAGAACAGCCTTCTTTTATGTGAACATCGTCTGTGTGCACATGAAGGTAAAATGTCTCTGAATGAGTCACCAGGATAATAGCAGGACATATTGACTGTATGAGTCGTTTATTAAATTGTATCATTATGTATGAATGCATGAAATCATCAACTGATAATGTTGGTTACATTGGTTTTTAAATCCGTATTTCATACAGACCAGATGATGTGGTCTGTAAGTATTTCATATAATGAACAGGTTTAATATAATAGTGTTACATTGTACTTCATTCAGTGATTTACTGTCGTAGGAATCATTTGTGGAGGTCTGACATCTTGTGTGAAACAGAAAGAGTTTTGTGCGTCTCAGCAGTATGAGTCCTGTATTGTCTGCTGGTGAAACTACAAAACCTGCCTTGTTATGACAATACTGTGAATAACAGTGTTTTATTAGTATATGATGATGAAGTTATTGTATAGTGGCTGATGGATACACAAACCGCTCACAATGACGAGGGTTAAGGTTAAGGTTAGGGTTAGGGCTAAGGTTAAAGTTAGGGTTAGTTAAATCGTATGGCGTTATACTACTGAATGCACCGACCTTGCTTGGGCTTGACACGGGAGGATGGCCCTGGCCCCTCAGTCTCTTTTATTGCTTGGCTCTCCTCCCTATACAGTGTTTTGTGGTGTTTTTCTAGGTGATGAAACAGGTTGGTTGTGTTGCCTTTCTTTGTCGCGACAATGCGGAGGCACGTCCTGCACAACACCTCGCTTGTTTAAATATTTGTATTAGCTTTTCCTTGAATGTCACAATGCAACTTTGGTTCACTGTTTCTCTTTCTCTCTCTCTCTCTCTCTCTCTCTCTCTCTCTCTCTCTCTCTCTCTCTCTCTCTCTCTCTCTCTCTCTCTCTCTCGCTCTGAGCCCCCCCCACTCTGAACCCCACACCTCCCATTGTTTGAACAAACCTCTAATGTACATATGTAAGGGAGATTCCCTAGCAGAGAAAAGTGAGAAGCATATCCAGGTATCTTAAAGGCATTTGAAGGTAAACAGTCCTCTCCCGCATTCATTGAAAAACTCCCTCCAATCATTTATGTTAGGTGGGTGTATGCCTTGCCCACGTATCCAGGTATATCACCTTTTTCACCCAGTGAGGGGATGTCAAGCCCCCAGAACCCAGTGCTTGCATTGAAGCGAAATGGACATGCTGGCCATTCGTAGGTACTGCAGCTTAAACGGACGGGGCCACTGCAAATGTACGAGCGAAAACGGTTTCGACCAATGGGCTTGACTCACGAGCTTGCGCACAAGCTTGCGCACGGGGCCGCGCACCTCTGTGACGTAAAACGCGTCACTTCTGTGACGCAGAACGTATCACAGTGGCCCCAAATAGGCTACGCCCATCACACTTTACAACCCGGAAGAAGGGGTGAATTCGCTTCATGCGCCGGGTGAGCAACTCAATGCAAGTGGATGGGAGGCGATATCCGGTGCCCTCTCTATTATTTTTAACTCTATGGGGGATGTCCACAGTGTGTTTTTAATGATGTGGAGCAACATCCCACATCATAACAGAGAAAAACAACTTCAAGAGATTCGACAAGACATTCAACCCAAATCTACACTTCATGGAACTGGCGGACGGAACCAGGACGAACAACGTGGCATTGGAGCGAGGCGACGCAGAGGTGACACTTCAGGACATCGAGGGACGAGACGTCGTGGTCACACTGAAGAAGGCCTTGTTCATACCATCCTACCCACAGAGCATCATTTCAGTGGAGGCTGTGGCAAATGATGGAGCCAAAGTGATCTTCCAAAAGGGACAGAATGAACTGATAACCAGAGATGGAACAGTCTTCCGCATAGAGGAGCAGGAGAGACTGTACTACGTGAAAACGGTAATTAACCAAGAACACTGGGTTGATGATTCAGTGAATGATATATTAAATAGTGACAAAGTGAACCTCACTTGTGATGTCAAAACATGGCATGAAATTTTGGGACACTGTAATGTTGATGATGTGTTGAAATTACCAGATGTGGTAGAAGGTATGAAAATCACAGGCAATACCAAACTAGACTGCAATGTCTGCACTGAGGGAAAATTTACTAATAACAGAAATAGGAAAATGGATGCTAAAGCTAAAACACCACTGGAGTTGGTACATACTGACTTGGCAGGCCCCATTGACCCAACTGGTCAAGATGGACATAAATATGCCATTTCATTTACAGATGATTTTTCTGGGGCAGTAGCTGTTTATTTCATTAAAAATAAAAGTGATGCAACACTGGCCACAAAGAAATTCCTATCAGACAGTGCCCCTTTTGGTTCTGTAAAATGTATCAGATCAGATGGTGGAGGAGAATACACAGGCGATGCTTTCCAGTCCCTATTAAGAGATAGAGGTATAAGGCATGAGACATCATGTCCTTACTCTCCACACCAAAATGGTACTGCGGAGAGACAGTGGAGGACCCTTTTTGAAATGGGAAGGTGCCTTCTATTAGAAAAGGGATTGCCAAAAATATTGTGGCCTTATGCTGTTCAGAGTGCAGCACATATCCGCAACAGATGTTACAATGATAGAGTTAAGAATACTCCACACTTCATGTTAACAGGGAGAAAACCAAATCTTGCAAACATGTGGGTTTTTGGATCTGATTGTTATACTTACAAACAGGATCACAAGAAATTGGATCCCAGGTGTGAAAAGGGGATATTTGTGGGGTACAGTAAGAACAGTCCAGCCTATCTGGTCTACAATCCACATACAGAAAAGGTGTCAAAACATAGGCTGGTGAAATTCATCAAAAAGAATAGTGTGGAACAACAAACACAAACTGATGATTACGAGACAGAAGTCCAGGAATACACAAACAGAAAGCATAAAGATGGAAATGATGCGGAGTTACAGCAGACAGAACAGAACATAGAAAATCAAAGCCTAGAGGAAAATGAACAGACAGATGCAGATAAGTCACAAAATGGTGAAATCACAGAAACTGTAGCTCAAGACGAGGACAAAGATCCTAAACCTAGTAGTCATAGTCAAAACCAACGCTACCCAAGAAGGGAAAAGAAAACCCCCAAATACTTACAGGATTACATATCTGACCTTGAGGATAAAGATGTGACAAATGCAAGTGTTGATTATTGTTACAGGGCGATATGTGGAGTGCCCCAGACCTATAGAGAAGCCCTGCCGTCATCTGAGGCGGCCGAATGGCAACGCGCCATGAAGGAAGAGGTTGACTCACTAAAAGAAAATGACACTTTTGAACTGACTTCTTTACCTGTGGATAGGAATGTAGTGGGGGGGAAATGGGTTTATGCTTTAAAAGAAAATGCTGAAAAAGGAAAGGTCTTTAAAGCTAGATATGTTGCTAAGGGTTATAACCAGACAGAAGGTATAGACTACAATGATACGTTTGCACCAACAGCAAACATCACTTCAGTACGGGCACTAATGCAAATAGCTGTCCAAAATGATCTCATTGTTCATCAAATGGATGTGAAGACGGCATACTTACATGCTCCCATAGATGAAGAAATCTTCTTAGAACAACCCGAGGGTTTTGATAAAACATCAGAGATGGGAGAAAAATTGGTGTGTAAATTAAAGAAGTCCATTTATGGTCTGAAACAATCAGGAAGAAATTGGTACAAACTTCTAAATGATCATCTTGAACAAAATAATTTTGTGAGAAATCTATCTGACCACTGTGTGTATAAGAAGCAGATAGGACATGAGACAATCCTTGTACTCATATGGGTGGATGATCTAGTAATTGCAGCCAGCAGCAATGATCTGCTAAACAGTTTCAAAGGTACAATGAAAGCAAAATTCAACATGAAAGACCTGGGTAAAATATCATTTTTCTTCTGACTTCTTTACCTGTGGATAGGAATGTAGTGGGGGGGAAATGGGTTTATGCTTTAAAAGAAAATGCTGAAAAAGGAAAGGTCTTTAAAGCTAGATATGTTGCTAAGGGTTATAACCAGACAGAAGGTATAGACTACAATGATACGTTTGCACCAACAGCAAACATCACTTCAGTACGGGCACTAATGCAAATAGCTGTCCAAAATGATCTCATTGTTCATCAAATGGATGTGAAGACGGCATACTTACATGCTCCCATAGATGAAGAAATGACAGAGCCGATTCTCAGTTCTATGTAATGTGGGTTTATAAGTTCTATTCATATTGTTAATGTGTTCAACTAATTAATCATTCAATTGAATAGATGAAGTATATTCTTCTCCTTATGTGTGCAGGAGCCAAAGACTGCATATTAGGTGCTTTGTTATTGTTACAAAGCTCCTGTAAGCTACAGATGTTTACATAGTTTCCTTATCTCTAAGTCCAGCAGAGATTGCTGTGTCTCACTTTCTCTGCTCTGCCTGCTAACTTCAAGTACTGAGTACTCATAGTAGTCTAATACTTTTGAGTACTTCCTAAGCCCTGCCTCCTGCTTAACTGTCTCCCCTTCTCATGTTGCTGTATATATATCAATGTAAAGTATTTTGTACTTCAGAAATGATTCAGGTCAAGCTGTACATTTACTCCTTGCGGCAAGTAAAAAGTGAAGGAGATCTCCGCTGTGTCTGTGTCTATCTATCATTACAATGGTCCCTCGAGCCTGGATGTCAGAGCTGTTCCAAGAAGAGTAAGAAGGAAGACGACGCTGGAAAAGTCTGCAGCCAGGACCCGGATCCTGCAAAAATCCTGGAGCGTGAATTCGATCCAGGTCGGCGGTCAAATCAGTCTAACATCTGCTCTTCAAGGAATGGCCGACGGCATTTGAACGCTGATCACACAACTATAAGATAGCACGTAAGTGAGACACAAAAGTTGTCTATCTATGTGCATATAGACATTGTTTATCTGTGTGCATAAACATGAACCTAAGCACTGAATAGGCAGTGAAACCTTAGGATTTGTTGCTATGTTTTAGAAGCAACAGAGTGATTTATTTCCTGCAAATTGTATACTGTAGTGTGTATGAAATCACAGATATTGACGGACGCGCGTCATCACTATGTGTATCCAAACGCGATATATGTATCCAAACGCGATCTGAGTGAATTATCCGGGTCTAACAATTTTCTCTCCGCGGTCATCACTATGAGTGAGCCGTGAGCACTTTTCCGGATCTGATCATCTAGAATAACCCACAAAGTACCCTTGGGTGTTCGATGAGAAATCCGTTGGAACGTGGTGAAACTGAATGTGTTTATATTGTATGTTTGTGCTTAATATTACTAAAAGATCCTCACTACCGTGAGCACCTTTCCGGAGAAATCCGTTGGAACGTGGTGATGTGATATTAAGATGTGTTATTAAGGAATGTGTGAAGTGTGATTCAACCAGTATACAGCAGTGTAAATAACGCTCGAAATAAGTGTGAGTGGGTCACGGTGGTTGAGAGACGAGTAGTGTCTCACCCCCCCTTGGACTGGTAACTATTGTGTGAATCTATGAATGAAAGTACAGTGTGATGGATGGGATCCCCATGAATGTGTGTGCCTGGTGAATGACATGAGTATGTGAATGAAATTGAAGTACATAGATACAGTGATTTTGTCAAGATCTGTGTCAGTTGTAAGACTTTGTGTGTGTTTGTATTACTCTACATGTCGTGGTGTACCAGGACACGTGATGCAGTGAGTCTTGAATGAGTGAGCAGACAAAGTGTCGTGACTTTGAATGAATAAGATTTTCAGTGTCTGTGTATGTCCTCACGAGTATAGGAATACAAGTGAGTGTGTGTGTGAGGGCTGCATGCGTGCTGAGCAGAGAGAAATAGCGACTGCTTGAGAGAGAAAGCTGTGTGTGGAAAGTAACTAAGTACATTTACTCAGATACTGTACTCAAGCGTGCTGTGTGTGTGGGGACTGTGTGGGAGTGCGCGTGTGTGAGTGCGCGTGCGTGTATGCAAGATGGGAGAGAAAGCGAAAGAAAGAGAGTGGGGTGATGTTGATTACCAAGGAGCTAGGCCAAAAGGAAGGAAGGGACCCCCCCGAACATGTTTTCGCTGTGGCCGTACTGGACATTTCGTAGCCGATTGTAGATCGCGCACCACAGTTAATGACTGGGACGATAACAGGCAGGAGAACACACAGGGCCCAAATACATGCTTTAGGTGTGGGCTCACGGGCCATGTTGTTGTTGGTGATTGTAACTCAGGAACAACTGTGGAGAACTGTAGTGACAATAGGCCGAAGAACAGAAGGCCACGCAGGTCTAAGGGCAGAATGGATACAGATAAATGGCAGGACATTGGTTTAATTGGGACAGAAACCCTTATCTATATGTATATATATATGATGAGGGCACACATTTGGTATTAATTAGCTACGATGTCTTGGCTCCTTTCCTGTTTACAGTAAGCCTTTTGTCTAAAGCTACAGTTAAATGCCCCTTGTAGATACCCAAAAACTTTCCCAGTAGTCAACTAGTGACACACAAGACCGACAAAGTGTTTGCACAGGAAGAGTAAAACTAGTGACGGTGTGGGGAGTATTTCCACTACATTATTTTATTGTCTATATAATACGTTGTTAAGTAAGCCTTGCCCAGCAACAGTGTGAGGCCCATAGGGGAGGAGCCTATCTCCTGTTTCCTTAGTGTGAGCCAGTTTTGATGTACAAGTACACCCCCCTGGACATGATGTTAAAGTGGTTTTATGATTTCTGTTACAGTAAAATATGAAGTTTTTAGTAAATTATCTAAGCAAAGCGCTTAAGTATTGAGCATTGTAGTAGTTGTCACGCACCCAGCAGTCCCAGCAGAACGATGTATTAGGTGCAAGTACCCCAAGCTAGGAATGTGCACTCACAGGTCAAGGGTCATTTTTGTCCAGCAAGTTAGCCCAGGGTTTGTGTGTGGCTTTCAGGATCATGGTGTGACCGATGGCACTGCAGGGCCATCTAGAGCTCCATTATAATGAAAAGTGGCTCACAGACTTTGGGGAGATAGGGAGCATTTTTTTGTATTAAAACTATATTCAATATTTTTGTTTTGATTAAAAAATGGTTAAAAGACTTAAGCGAAGATAGCTCTACTTTTGTAAGTGACATTTGTGTCTTAACTAGCAATGGAAATCTTTTTCCAAAAGATGGGAGAGCTACAAGCTGTAGAGCAGTTGTTGATTTTAAGAAATACTCAATAATGAAAAGTATCTCAAGTATTGGTTGAAGTAAATAACTCTCACTCGATTTAGTAGTTGTTTTGAAGTCCCCTCTGGTTTTTAAAACACTTAAAGGTCAAAGGTCGTTCTCTCCAATTTAGATAGGAACTAGGCCTTGTTTCTGTTCTGTTTTTTGTGTTTGTTTTGATCCCACGAAGTCAAGTTTAAAAAAAAAAGAAGGTGTTTTTCTGTATTCATTCACTACAGTGAAATGCCCCTTTGTTGTTTGGTTAAAAGACTAGTGACATTTGGTCATTATTGAAGAAGTGTGAAACAAATCTTAAGTGTTTGAAATAAGGGGATCAAATCACTCATATTTGTATTCACATAGTTGTGGACTTTTCCCCCCCACATGTAAGAAGCTGATATGTGCTTTTAAGAGCATTTTTTTCACTTTGAATGAAGAGTATTTCTACTCAAGTTGTGGAGTATATCATGTGAAGGCAGTCTAATCTCAGCCTGCAAGATATTATGGGTAGAGCAGTTCCAAGCCCATGGGAACGCTTATATTAAAAAAAAAATAGCAAAGGAAGCGAGCTCAGTTCTCATGGAACTTATCTTCCATTGTTCTTTGTTATGTCTTGATACTAGTGTGGCAAATCTAATTTCTCACGTAGAATTACGTGTCAATTGATACTACTCATTCATGAAAAACCTTGTCTTGTCCCCTACATTTGAAGTACACAAGCATTGTTTTAATAATTATAGTGTCTTAATTAATTAATTGAAATATATTGAACCAATCATCTGAGTAATGGTTCAACAGGAGGGAGGTACACGTAATTCTGAAGCATATTATGAAGCATATTCACACTTATAATTTTAAAAAAAGTAAGAAAAAAGTAAGCTAATAGTGGCCAAGGCCATACACTGTAAAAATAATATTGTGTCAAAGAGCCAGGATTCTGCCAGTTTCTCTTTGTCTTCCACAGGTACCACGGACTGAAGCCTGGTGATCTGGGGCTGATAAGATAGCTGATAAGGTCGCCAAGCCAAGCGGGAGCCCTCCATACTGGAGGATTTATGTCCTGCTGAGAAGCCGTTTCTGAGTCCTGGTCTGCGTCGACTGCTGTGAGGTGCAGTCCCTGGTCAACATGTCACCTGATGTGAGGCGTGTGGTTTGTCCAATCCACACAAAAACATTCGCAAGCTGGTGCAAACATCATCGAACATTACGTAAGAAGGTGAAGAAGGCCGGCTTGCGGGGTGGAGTCTCACATATAGAGTGAGATTACGCCCTAACCGGTGAAGAACCCACTTAGAATAGTACCCCCCCCTCACCTGATTACACTTAGAAGGACGATGCACCACACTTGTTTTTATTTTTATATTTTCCTATCTATGTATATTTTTCTATGTATCTTTTGTCTCTATTATTAAAGTTAAGCAGGGGAAGGCTAATTGCTAAGATAATTATGATTGTTATGTTGCAGATATATGTGTTCCATATCCTACATTTCCTGTTGCTGTTAACTGGTAGTAAGTAAGTGCCTCGAATCCAAAATAGTGAGTGCGCCTTGGGGTCAATGCTATTTGCTGTGCAAAACGTATGATCAGTTTAAGCACATAAATAAGAGCTTTTATGTCGCTCTGAAGATGACTAAGCAATATCATGGGTCAAGTTGGAAATGCCAATTGGTGTAAATGTGTTAGTGTGGAATGAGGGCGCATTTAAGACAACCTCCGAAGGGAGGGGCCAGTGCCCCCATCAGATAACCGACCAAACGGTCATCATCTCGGCTAAGCCACATACTAATGATGCCATCAAAACACCGTGACCCCACTGGGGATCCAGTGGTCCTGGTGAGAAGTACTTTTCGAACAAGTACCTGTTGTGTCGCATTTCAGATGCCAGTGATGTGATGTTAACACCTTAGTGCCCTCCAGAGAGCTTTAAACCACCCTGTTTGTAACCAGGGGTGGGTCACAGGTCAAGGGAGGGGGAGGTGGAACAGACAGCTGGGTACAAGTGGGACAATAATCCTTGCGCTCTGTTAATGTTTTGAGTATGGACTGTCAATTGATTGGTCAAGTGATATATCCGGTTGAGGGCTACGGCCGCCACTCCAGTTGAAAATAATTGATAAGAGGGTGATAGTGATCTTTTGGTCCTTACATAGGTTTTTGACATTATCCACAATCGTGTCTATCATTACTGACCATATCAAGTGACATTCTATTATTTCTCATCATGTGATCAACAATGACAAACTTTGTCTTATGCCATGGCTAGAGCTGAGACAGCGGATAGCTTAAGTACCAAGGCCACTGAAAGCGAAAGAGGCCAGTTATATGGTGTGATTAATGAGATCCTGATATGATGTCCATTTTGAAAAGGTGAAAACAAGAAGAATGTGAAGATTAATAAATTTGATCAACAGGAGGGAAATGACAGAGCCGATTCTCAGTTCTATGTAATGTGGGTTTATAAGTTCTATTCATATTGTTAATGTGTTCAACTAATTAATCATTCAATTGAATAGATGAAGTATATTCTTCTCCTTATGTGTGCAGGAGCCAAAGACTGCATATTAGGTGCTTTGTTATTGTTACAAAGCTCCTGTAAGCTACAGATGTTTACATAGTTTCCTTATCTCTAAGTCCAGCAGAGATTGCTGTGTCTCACTTTCTCTGCTCTGCCTGCTAACTTCAAGTACTGAGTACTCATAGTAGTCTAATACTTTTGAGTACTTCCTAAGCCCTGCCTCCTGCTTAACTGTCTCCCCTTCTCATGTTGCTGTATATATATCAATGTAAAGTATTTTGTACTTCAGAAATGATTCAGGTCAAGCTGTACATTTACTCCTTGCGGCAAGTAAAAAGTGAAGGAGATCTCCGCTGTGTCTGTGTCTATCTTATTCCAATGTGTGATCTGAGCCTAAGCTGTTTGTAAAATGATAAAGAAATCTATCAAGAAATCTTCTTAGAACAACCCGAGGGTTTTGATAAAACATCAGAGATGGGAGAAAAATTGTTGTGTAAATTAAAGAAGTCCATTTATGGTCTGAAACAATCAGGAAGAAATTGGTACAAACTTCTAAATGATCATCTTGAACAAAATAATTTTGTGAGAAATCTATCTGACCACTGTGTGTATAAGAAGCAGATAGGACATGAGACAATCCTTGTACTCATATGGGTGGATGATCTAATAATTGCAGCCAGCAGCAATGATCTGCTAAACAGTTTCAAAGGTACAATGAAAGCAAAATTCAACATGAAAGACCTGGGTATAATATCATTTTTCTTGGGCATAAAGTTTGAACAAAAGAAAGAGGAAATTAAAATGAATCGAAGAAGGTACATTTTGAAAATGCTTGAAAGGTTTGGAATGTCAGACTGCAAAGCTAGATCTACCCCATCTGAGCTAAAAATAGAGTGTGTCAGCAATGACGAAGATGACAGCAATAAGCTTGTGAACCGAAGAGATTACCGGGAGATAGTAGGCAGTCTGATTTATGCCATGACTTACCAGACCAGATATTAGCTGGATTGTCAGTAAGCTGTCACAAACATTGGCAAATCCAAATGCAGATAACTTAGTGGCTGCTAAACACGTTTTGAGATACCTAAAAGGTACTATTGACTACGAGTTATGCTACAATAAAAGTGATGAGAACTTGAATCTAATAGCATTCAGTGATTCTGATTGGGCATCTTCAGTTGAAGATAGGCGTAGTACTACAGGGTACTGTTTTAGCCTGACGGAACAAGGCCCTGCCATTTCATGGAAATCGAAGAAACAGCCTACTGTGGCTTTGTCAACATGTGAGGCTGAATACCTAGCCTAGCAGCCACAACTCAGGAAAGCCTGTATCTGAATCAGCTACTAAATGGTATGGATAATAGAGTTTACAGTGGCACCAAAATTCATGGAGACAATCAGGGTGCCATTGCACTGAGTAAGAACCCTGTAAACAGGCAGAGGTCTAAACACATTGATGTGAAATACCATTTCATCCGTACTACCCTCAGTGAAGGGAAAATAGATCTCATCTATTGTCCATCAGAAGAAATGGTTGCAGACATACTAACAAAGCCTGTAGCAAAGGTCAGAATTATCAAATTCAAAAGTTGGTTCTTTGGGAATTAAGAAAATGCATTATTTTTTTTATTTTTTTTTTTGTATTTGGTTTATTATGATGAGAACAAGTGGAGGTGTTGGAATGTGTTCTCATACATATATGTTACTTCTGGTGTGCGCATATATTATGTATACGACCAGATTCTCTTGTGGCGCTGTGCGCTTGTATTACAGGATATACGTGCTGATGACGTGTAATGTATGTGACGAGTGTGTTTTTGCGCGCGCACTTTGTGATATACTGAGAAAGAGACAACAATGCTGTATGTGGAGAAGAGAAATAAAACTACAGAAAACTAAGATCTTGTGTCTGACCATTCCTCAACATGGCTAGCGAAGCTGGAAGTCTAACAGAGACGTCAGTTAAACGAGACAGATAAACCTCTAGTCAGTCAGATAAACCTCTAGTCAGTCAGATAAACCTCACATTGGCCACAGTTACATGGACCATCATGTACTCATTCAGAATGAATTCATTCCGAATGAACTCATTCTGAATAGAGGAATCTGATCCACTCACCCGTTTACATGGGGCCTGAATAAAAGTATTCCTCGTTTACATGACCAAAGCATTCATTCAGAATATAACTTTTGACATACGCAAAGTGGTTCCCGCCTACGCCCGGGCATGGACCAGGGGCCACTACCCGGAGCAGAGCTTCCCCTGGTGGGCATGGGAGGAGGCAATAGCCCCCTTGTGCCTCCGCGGCGGAGGTCTATCGGTCGTACCAGGCAGCGTTGTATGCGGTGCAAGCCTGTGTTCCTTTGTCATCGCCGTTTTAATGCAAAAGTAGCAGATCTACAAGTTCAGACCAGTTTCTTTTTTTGTATTGGTACCAGACACGGTAAAACGTAGGCTAGCCTATAGTATTTGTCACATTTCTCATGTAGGTACCGTACGATGATGTCATCGCGCATTCGCACATGGGCATTATAATAATAAATGGAGAGAGAGAGAGAGAGAGAGAGAGAGAGAGAGAGAGAGAGAGAGAGAGAGAGAGAGAGCGCAACACTACAGTCTATGATCAATGCGTTTACGTGTGGATAGGGATTTAAAAAAAAAATCTTTGTCATGTGGCCAGGGATTCTTTTTAAAAACTGAGGACTAAAATACCTGTTTAGAAAAATATCCCAGCAATCCTCGGAGCGTCCGTTCTCCTGGACAAGTCTGGGCTTAACCATTACAGGCTTATTAAATGACGCTATTAGAATCATTAATTTCATCCCGCAGGAGCGAGCGCTTCTCAGCACCAACCGTGGCTGAATTAGAGATTTGATAGGTCATTTTTGGACAATTCTGACAGCCCTACTAAGCACAGACATGCGCAAAGGAATGCATGTATTCCAAACGGACAGGAGCGTTTGGAATAAAGTGTTTACATGGTCAATTCCGATTGATTTAACCCGATTCAAACGGTCTATACCACCCCTGCTATTCCGAATGAAAATGCATTCGGGTCAGACTGGAATGGAATATTCTATTCCAATTGGGGTGTTTACATGAGCAAATCTATTCGGAATGAATTCATCCATTCATCCATTCCGAATAGAAGTGTATTCATTCCGAATACAACTGTCCATGTAACTGTGGCCAGTTGAGTTTAATGGTGCAGATTGTTGTTGTTTTATCATCATTAGGAACATTGTTATCAACATGAAGGGCTCCACTGTTCATCTGGCTGTTGGCAGTGTCTGGACTCAGCATCACACCTGGTAGGTGGAAAACAACATTCATAAATGTATTAAAGTTAGTAAATGTCTGATGAACCACTTCAACCCTCTATTCTTAGTCAATCAAACCTGAGTGTGCATCTCTACCGATATCTTCACCAAAAATAGACCATCTACAAACCCACAAAGCGTCACGGTGCGACGTGTAGTGAGCTTGTAGATCGGCTATTTTTTGGCCAATGATCTTGTAATATGGATGCTGGGGTTGAAGTGGTTAATCAATGTGTAATAAATGTATTGCTGTGGATAAATGTGTTGAACCCTCATATTGTTATGAGGGTGAACATTGGGTGAAAATAGCAGCAACACGCAGCATTGTGAGATCTGCTGCTAGATCCACCATTTTGTTTTTTTTATTTCAAAGATACGTCATGTATGAAAAACAAAAAACAATAGGGGTACTATTGTACACCACTGGGGGAGGGTTTAAGTGGTTAAATAAATACATAAATAATATATGTCATACATGAATGAATACATGAATGTCAAAGGGGAAAGGACATCATTTAAATATTTATTACAATTTATTTACATATTTCTTGGTCCAGGCTGACTGTATGTTACGGATGGTTTCACTGCTGCTTTTTACACACACACACACACACACGCACACGCACACGCACACGCACACGCACACACACTCTCACTCACTCACTCACTCACTCACTCACTCACTCACTCACTCACTCACTCACTCTCTCTCTCTCTCTCTCTCTCTCTCTCTCTCTCTCTCTCTCTCTCTCTCTCTCTCTCTCTCTCTCTCTCTCTACTGTAGGCCTACTGTTGCAATGACTGGCCTTTTGAATCTTTTTATTAAATAGATAAAGATTTATATTCAGTGAATTTAAGTCCCTCTCAATGTTTTTATATGAATATATAAAGATTTGTATTAGTTATTTTTTAAATTGTTTTATTAATAGATACATAGTTATATTCAGTGGCTATGCTGGTGTTGCTCTTGTTCTTCACTTCATAGTGTCTGTGGCCAAGCACGCGCACAGTGTAAAGTAACTGAAAAGACCGCAACAAGCCACTGGCTTTATTGCGTTGTATGATATAAAGCATAATACAATTATACATTGTAATATCTTGTGCACACTTCTTCTGTCTCAAAAGCTGGTAGTTTGTCTTCGTGCATGCCTCAATGCAGTGCACGGACTACTATAGACCCCTTAACAGACGACGTCACACCGATAAGAACCAGTATGTGTGCAATGAAACCCATTCTATCAGGTCTCGCTAGGACGCGCCTCACTAGCCAACACACAAGAGGGGGTTGGGCTGTGCTGAAACCAGCGCAGCCCAAAACAACAGGTTGAGAATTGATTGCGTGAAACAATCACCTGTGCGTCCAGTCTCAATGTTAGTAAACAAATAATTGGTCTATAAATGACTGTGACAAAGATTATGTTAACATTGTGGGACGAAGCCAGAGAGTCACGAAGCCAGAGAGGGTCGCTTGTAAAAATCTATGGCTTTGATGCTATAGATTAGATCAGTGATTCTCAAACCTTTTCATGTCAAGGACCCCCAAACTGACACTTATTAGCCCGCGGACCCCCATTTGAAAAGATATGCCAAGGACCCCCATAAGAGGAGCTTTTTACGGCTCTAGCAGTGATTTTCAACCATTTTAATTTCAAGGACCCCCAGTTTGACATGCATTAGGCTACGGACCCCCATGTTATGGCATTTATATCTCTTGGACCCCAATTTATATCGTAAAATCAAGGTCCATTTGGTTCCATTTATACACTCTCTGAGTTACAGACCCATAAGGGTCCATTTGGTTCCATTTGTACACTCTCTGAGTTACAGACCCATAAGGGTCCATTTGGTTCTTATCTACCATTTAGCTGGGGACCCCCTGGAACTCTGTCAAGGACCCAGGAGGATCCCCGGACCCCACTTTGAGAACCACTGGCCTATTAGACAGTGCAGAAACATAAATGCCTTGATTTAACATTAACGAGCGTCAACGAGCACCAGCTTGACACACACACACACACACACACGCACACACACACACACACACGCACACACACACGCACACACACACCCTCTGCAGTGCTGTGACTGGAGTTTGACTCATTTCTCTCCAAAAGCCCTTGAATATGATTAAGGATTACTGTGATTATGGTAAGCTCACATTTCATATAACACACACCATACAGTAAGAACTCCTCTAACTTTCACTAGCCAAAACAATAAATACAAAAAAACATGTTTTGAAAAAAATAAAAATAATAATATTTTTGTCTGTTTGTGCGGGACGGGACGGCACTCTACCTGACAGTGCACTTGTAGGAGTTGAGGCATTATTTAGTTTGACTTTAGTTTTGAAATTGTGAAAATAGCAGATCTACAAGCTCACAACGCCTTGCATTGCGAGGTGTGAGCTTGTAGATCTGCTATTTTCAAAATGTTTGCCTCTTTCTTATATTATTTGACTATTTGGCCAATGTTTGACCAGTTTTTAAGTATAGTTTGTTGATTACTTCTGATGCAGAAATTGTCTTTTTCTTTTCTATTCTATCCTTCTTTTTAGTTAGGTATTATTATTGTTGAGAACCACTGCTCTAGATGATCTTTTCCCTCTAATGTACATTACAGTATGTATTTATTTTAGTTTGCCTTTTCTTTTCCCCACTCCCATAATGTTATAGTCATTGTCTGTCTACAGTGAAACATAGCAGCTATCTGTTAGTTATCTGTTGACAACAAAGTGCACTGACTTGTGTGCTGTTTGGGAACAGTTGACAATGGTTATGTAAAGCTTTTCACCTGAATGTGTGTTCTTACATGTGTGTTAGACGTGTGGGAAGTTGAGAGCAGCTGTTTTTTTTGGATTACACAGTAAACACATAAACACATAGGATTTAGGCCGTTGTTTCAGTTAAAAGCATAATATATACGGCCATGGAGACGCACACATACACCTTTAAATGCACCTCTTCAATATTACTTTCCTCAGTGAACCCCCGCCCCCCCCCCCCTCTCATCATTCCACTGTTTTTATAGATTTTTTTTCTTAGTCTTAGACTTTTCTTATACATTTTTTCACCTAATAAAGTTGTTTTAATTTGTTGTTTTCTCATATAAAGCATATTTGGGTACATATACATCTGAGATATTATTATTATTAAAACATGACCTGGGTTTCTTGGACCACTCTTTTTTGTCAATATAAATCTCTTTGCCAATAATAGCCAATCTACAAGCTCGCAACGACGCATTGTGAGCTTGTAGATCTGCGTTTTTTTTGCAATTGTTCCCCCCATAATAGACATGCTGGGGTTCATGTGGTTAATGCTGTTCATAATGATGTAATGATGTTTTCAGGTTCCTCAAGATGTGATAATGTTTTCATATTCTCTCTCTCTCTCTCTCTCTCTCTCTCTCTCTCTCTCTCTCTCTCTCTCTCTCTCTCTCTCTCTTTCGCTCTCTCTCTCTCTCTCTCTCTCTCTCTCTCAGGATGTTTCTATTGAGGGGTTTCAGAGCCATGCAGCATTTTACACTCAGTAAGAATATAAAACTATCTTCTACATTGTTCTACATTAAACATTACATTACTGTGATCATTTAAAGGTAGGGTAAGTGGATATTGTTTTTGTTAAATAAATGGTAAATAGCTCTACATTATGTCATTAATCATTGTTATGTGTTTAATTAATCAGTAACAGGAGTCTCCATGTCTCTCCAGCTCTTTAGTACAATGCATTTTCAGGTTGGGATACAGATTTTATCCAATCAGGAAAGAGAACTCATACAAGATAAAGGATAAACAAGTGAAATAGGAAGTGATGACACAAATACAAATACAATGAAATAATAAAATCAGACACAATCGGAACTGGAACACTGTAAAAATTAAAATGTCTATATAAATGATTACTATCAGAACAGCCTATAACTAGTTTGACAAACCTTTTTCAAACATATCACATTCTCTTTAATCATATGGACGTAATTTACATTTAAACATGTATTATTAGACCTACTTGTTGAATCAATACAACAGAGTAACAGAGACTAGACTGGGATCAGTTCATTTTACATGTTGCTGTTACATTGCATGAATGTATGACATCATCAACTGATAATGACAATGGTTATATTGTTTTTAAATCCATATTTCATACAGACCAGATGATGTGGTCTGTAAGTATTTCATGATGAACAGGTTTAATATGATAGTGTTACATTGTACTTCATTCAGTGATTTACTGTCATAGGAATCATTTGTGGAGGTCTGACATCTCTGCTGTGAGCTTGTAGATCGGCTATTTTCACAATAGTTATCTGTGGAATCGAATCAAACTAAATATAATGCCTACAATTCCAAGTGCTTGTCAGGGTGGGGGGTCCCCAGTTCAAATATGATTATTTTTGGGTGGGTCCCCATTTCAAATATGATTATTTAGGGGCCTGAAATGTTTGGGAACCCTTGCTGTAGTTTATTGTCTGCTGGTGAAACTGCCTTGTTATAATAATACTGTAAATAACTGAGTGTTTTATTAGTACATGATGAAGTTATTGTAGTGGCTGATGGATAAATAGACTCATAATTACGGCATCCCATTATTCCGACCGTTAGGTTAGTGTGAGGTTAGGGTTAAGTTTAAGTTTAAGTTTAAGCTTAAGTTTAAGGTTAAGGTTAGGGTTAAGTTTAAGGTTAGGGTTAGGGTTAGTTAAACAGACATAGTTCACATACCAACATGGATTCATTCTCCTTCACTGTGTTTGATGACATGTCTGGACTGGCCTGTCAGTGAGTCTGTGTTATTGTGCTAAAAGGAAATGATTATCTGAGTTTTAAGGTTCAACATTTGTTTCATAATGTGAACGAAACAGCCTCACCTCCCCAGGTCTAAAAACACTCCATTTCACACAGCCAACTTCAACCACAATCCATGTTTCAACTGTACTTAAAATAAATGTCTAACTGTGTTTATAGGTAGTCTATCCTCCTTAATGTGGTCCATGTGCACCATCTATTGGACAAACTGTAAAACTACACCACTTGATATGTGATTTGGTGTAGTTTTAAAGTGATTGTCTCAGAAGTAGACTGACCACTTGGTTGGGTTTCAAGAAAAAGAAGGAGGAGGTCCGCACACTGTTTCAAGCTCCAAGAAACTCGCTTTTTATTATTACTGCAACGTTTCGACCGTTAGGTCTTCATCAGGCAAATATTATAATGACAGACAAAAGCATCATATATATACACAAACATTGACTAATGATGATGTACAACACCTGGGAGTCAGGAGGAGCAAAAAACACCCTTCTCCAATCCCAGGGACAAAAAAACTTGTCTAGGGGCAACCCAGTCTAGGGGAGACCGGGGACAAAAGTAACAGGGGGCAAAAGTAACACACTCAATAATTCTAATTAGGAACAAGCTAGAGGGGTGAGACTTCTTGTGCACATGCTCAGTAGGATTCTCTTTCTGCCTATGGAAGGATAGAATGATAATTTAATCCCAGCAGAAGTTTTCAACAAAAAACTGATTTTGAGGTGTAAACGTACATTTTTGAGTGTACGGTATTTTCCTTCTGCTGTCTAAAGATAAGATGTCAGCTGATTTAAGCTTAGATTAATTGTATCTCTATGTTATTGGTCACAAATTAACATCAGCAGCCTATGCTAGTATAGGTGTTTCTAGCTAGAATATGGGATTTTATCATGGTTGACCCATCGGGGGCAATTGTAACAAAGTGACCGGGGTCAATTGTAACAATGTGTTTTCAATGCAAGCAGATTTTGTGTCTAGGATTACATACTTTTATGTTAGTAAATGAACATATTTCACTAAATGTCACTACATTTCAAAGTAAAAATACATTTAAATAAAAAAATTACATACATGTGAAAAAACAAAATTGAAAAATAAATAATTTGAATAAAAATGCAAAATAATTGTAATTATGTATTTAAAACATTTGTAAGTATAAATGTTAAATTATAACAAATACATATTACTTAGTGATGTGCTTTTATTTGAGATAAAGTGTGTTAATATGACTTATTTTTACACTGTTACAATGGCCCCCAACCACTGTTACAACTGCCCCCGTCACGGGGGCAATCGTAACACTGTGACTCATTGCATTCAAATTAATATTTTAGTCTTGTCCTTATTAGTGAAAGCTTAAAAATTGTATTGTTAATTAGGGCACATGTATATGTTTCTTATAGCAAAAGATTACTAGGATATTTCAAGTAGTCTGTGAATTATGAAGGCAAATACAAAAAGTGTTACTTTCGTCCCCGGTCTCCCCTACACCCCTCTGGGGAGTGTTCAATGTATGGGCAGAAAATAGACTTTTCACATTTAATTAAACATATTAGACACTAATAGCCCAGCAGCGTATGGTGAATTTTATCGTTGACCGGGCCAGGGGGTGGTTCGCGCAACAACGGCTGATAAGTCTATTGAGAATTAACGAGCCATTCCGGGTGGAAAACGGAACGCTCGTCCCAAAACACACTGCTCCATTTTTTTCCCGCAGACCGAGGCTGCCGGTTTAGACGCGGGACAGGGTGTTTCAGGACGATGGTTCTTCTTCATTTCTGAATGGAGAGGTGCTTGTCTCTGCGCAATGGAGAACCAGTTTGACGGCGAAACTGGTTTCCTAATGGCCACTCATTAACAATTCGGCCGAATGCAAATGAGCCCCATTTGAAAACAAAGGCGACTTCAAGGGTGAGGGGCTGCTAATGTTGTTATGTAGATTTTTTGTTTTTTCCCCCTGGCGGATCTGGGTTTACACAGACCGGGCCATGGCCTCGTTGGCCTCAATGACCGTAAGCCCTTGTAATAGCCAGTCAATACATTTCTGAAAAACCAACAATAAGAACAGTTAAAAGTCATAAATGGTGATATAATGTATAAGCTAAACAACAAACCAGAGGAAAGGTTTAATATCAAATTCCTCATTTAGACCATCAGGGGACATGGTATTGAGGAGATAAATCCAATAGGTCTCACGTTGGAGAAGAAACCTTTCGAGATCTCCACCTCTGGGTGGCTTTTCAACCTTCTCAACACCAACATATCGCAAATTATTAAGATTATGATCAGCCTTTTTAAAAAGGTTGGTTAGGTTTGACACCATTTAATGTAAGGTAGCTCTAATGTAAGGTAGCTCTTTAGTAAACATGCATTTTCAGGTTGGGATACAGAGTTTATCCAATCAAGAGAGAGAACTCACACAGGATACAGGATAAACAAGTGAATTGGTAGTGATGACACAAAGAAATGAGCAGACACTGAAACTGACAATTGAAACTGTAATACTATAAAATTAGAGAAGAAAAGAAAGAAAAGAAAGAAATAAAAAGAGCTAGAGAGACATGTAGACTCCTGTTACTGAACAAACACTCTATAGCAATGATTACTATCACAATATAGAGCTATTTAACACTGTTACTGAACAAACACTCTATAGCAATGAGTACTATCACAATATAGAGCTATTTAACATTGTTACTGAACAAACACTCTATAGCAATGAGTACTATCACAATATAGAGCAGGGGGGCCACGTGCGGCCCCCACCTTCACTTAATGCGGCCCGCAGGTTAATATCAGAATAGTGATTATTATTGATTTCAGCTGTTACAATTCCAAACATGCAAACATGACCCGCTTTAATTGCTTCAGTCTATATTAGTAGCTTAATGAGTAGTATTACAATGTTATTGTCTTTTTTATGTCCAATGTATTTGTATTTAAGTTCATAAAGTTAACATAAGTATAACTGAAATTAAATGAAAACGTTACTTTACAGGATTCCAATTCAAAAATAATAATTCAGGATTCTAATTCAAAAATAGAAAAAATAGCAGATGTGCAAGTTCAAAACCTGTCGCACTGCGACACGTTTTGAGCTTGTAGATCGGCTATTTTTGCTACTTTTGTGTGACAAAGAATGGCGAAATACGGCATTAATTTATGAAAAATACGGAGGTGTCTGCCCGACAGTATATGCAATGTCCCTCTGGAGTGAGTGTGGAAATATAGTGGCCCTCTACATCATCAAAGTTGCATCACCCCTGATTTATAATGTATCTCCCTCTCTATCTCTATCTCTATCTCCATAATTTCCTGTTTTCTGGTTTATTGTATTGCCTTTAAACTTAACAGGTTAAATAAATAAAGACCAAAAGATGAGTGAGTCTGTGGAGAGAGAGGAGGAGGGAAGTGACAAACAGCACATCCACAGACCAGCGCCTCCAACAGCCAGCTGTGTGTCCAAAGATGACCCTCCACACTTCAGTAATGAACCTGGACCTCCACACTTAAAGTATGTACATCCTCCTATACCATATACACAGCACTAGAACATGACATAGCATGATAGTATGTGAATCCTACCATATACACAGCACTAGAACATGACATAGCATGATAGTATGTGAATCCTACCATATACACAGCACTAGAACATGACATAGCATGATAGCACAGCTCCATGTGGAACCTCCACAGTCTCTGTGCAGAAAGGTGATGACACCAGTGAATATTGGCCACTATGCATGATTCTTACCTTTTTCCGCACATCGTATCCAAAAAGTAAAGGTCGGCCCCCCTGCTCTCAGACATTTTCAATTTTAGCGCTCAAGAAAATCTAACCGACGGGTTGAAACAAATGTTTAAATCGTTTTTTTTTTCTCAGCCTGTGCCATGATTTCTCAATGCAATCTTACGGGAGCAGTACTGCGCATGCGGACGCGGGTTGACTGGCCACAGGCTGACTAAATAAGTGATTTAAACGCTTGTTTCAACCCGTCGCTTAGATTTTCTTGGCTGCTAAAAATTGAAACATCTGAGAGCAGTGTAGGCCGAGCTTTACGTTTTGGATACGATGTGCTGAAAAAGTTAAGAATCATGCATAGTGGCCAATATTCACTGGTGTCGTCACCTTTAGGCAGCCGAGACTGTGGAACCTCATCTAGGAGCTATACAGCGGAGGCAGAGGTTCCGATTGGAGCTAGACGTGCTGCGAAGTGTTGTGAGCTTGTAGATCTGCTATTTTCAGAGCGCAACACCGGAGCGCAACCAAACATAAAATGAGTGTCTTAGTTTTACCCATCATAGCTTAGATTTTATGTAGTTTTAGTCGGTGAAAAAAGGTAGTCGACGAACATTTTGCGTCAGTTTTAGTCGACAGAATCAACATTGGAATAAACTGACTTTTTCACTCATATGATAATTATAAACATTTGTATGATTCCAGAAGTGTTTACCACAGACCAGAGTCTCCAACACCCAGCTGTGTGTCTTTGCTGAGTGACCGGTCTAAAGGAGAACCTCCTGACTTCAGTAATGAACCTGGACCTCCAGACACAAAGTAAGATCACTGATCTCTGTGAACTTCATCTGGAAAGACACACAGAATGTCTTGTATCTGCTCACAGATGTAGACAGTAGTAGAGTATCTCACTGTCAGCTGTAGTAATCTTTGATTCAATTATTCTTAGGTTGTCTTGGACATGCACTGAGGTAGAGTAGAGTAGCCCTAGACTGTACTCAAGTAAAATTATTGTTAATTCAAATTAATAATGACTTGAGTGGAAGTAAAAGTATCTTGTGAAAATACTAATCAAGTATTGGATTCCTTTATTCAAACTAGATTTATTGTTCAACATAAACTCTATACTTTCGCCTCTACACCAAATCAACTTCCAAATCAGCCGAATAAGCCGATCTACAAGCTCACAACACGTCATGGTGTAAGCTTGTAGATCTGTTACTTACTGTTACTTTTGCTGAATATTCAACCAGATGTTATTAAATAAACAGAATTAAATAGAAGCCATTTTTTTTAGCATCAATTAAACATTTTAAATCTGTCTACCAATGATGTCACTGGTAAGCACGTTTATGAATTGTCCACAGCCCTGATATACAGAAATAATATTATAATGAGCATTAGTGTGGACCAGTTATATGAAGATAATATATCATATAATATTGTAATGAGCATTAGTGAGGACCAGTTATATGAAGATAATATATAAAATATTATAATGATCATTAGTGAGGACCAGTTATATGAACATACATAGTGGAAATGGGTGAAGTGGTCTTTTGATTTAGTTTTGTAGCAGTAACATGTTATGACAGTGTTAATAACCTTTATTTTCAGTCATTAATAAACTAATCATACTGTCCAAAGGACACCTGACATGAGATAGATTTATTTATGAGGTTACTGGACTGAAAATGAACAGAAGAACTAGAAAGGTTGAATTCTGGGGTCTGTGTTAGGGATGGTGAGTGTGACCCAAGTGCACAGCAAGGAGGAGGCAAAATGGAGGATTAAAGCCCACCCGGGCGAGTTTATTAACAATAAGCTCAACAACAACGGGGGGGAAGAGGGGTGTAGGCTCCGATGGCTGCTCAAACTCAGCTCGGGATCCGGGGAAACTGGAGAGGAGAGGAGAAGCAGGGTCAGATATAAATTCACAATGAAAGTGTGCGCTGCCACTGTGTAAGGTGAACAGCTCTACTAAACTGGGAAACTAGACAGCAAGTTATACTTTACCATACGAGTGGAATGGTTAAGATCTGGCGCTGAGCTGCATGCCGGCCAGGATCTTATAGCCTCTGGGGTGATTGCCAATGCAGGGCAGGTGAGGAGATTGGGAACTGGAGGCAGGTGTGCTGGGAGTGTGCTGTTGAGCCCTCTGGGTGGTGCTGATGAGTACAGAGAGGCCACAGCAGCAGGATTTGGAGGCGAGGGGGAGCGAGACGTAACAGTCTGATTCTCTAATGTGTTTTTTTTTTTTTTTTCAAATGTGTTTATTTTATTTTATTTAACAACCATTCATAGTTCACACTTGATTTTTAACAGTCGTCTCTAAACCATGTACACATGACATCAAATGAACCATGTTAATTCATGTTCGTCATTAAAACCAAACTCAGTATAGAAAGACGTTTCTGCACCACGATCGCTGCACTTCTGTAATGTTCCCTGTGGACGTTGAAGTGTTTTATACTTCAGAGTAGAGAGTTCATATAAGAGATGTTTGACTAGAAGTGTGTGAACTCCACATGGATTGTATGATAATGTAAATAAAGTAAATAATGTTCATCCATAGGGGCGGCCATAGCTGAGTGGTTAGTGAGCCCGCCTAGAGAGCCAGAGGCCCTGGTTGCACCAGGTTCGATTCCAGGCCAGGCCAGCATATGTGTCGATGAAATGAAATTTGTCCCTGAGCAAGACTTTTAACCCCTAATTGCTCACAGGTTCTCATTGGAAACAAGACCGCAAGGACTTTCATGAACAACCTGTTAAAAGGAATTATCCTTATCCTTATCCATCCTCTCTTTCTGCAGGGTCCATTATCAGAGATCAGGGTCTCCTGTACCCAGCTGTGTCTCCATGAAGAGTGACAAGAGTGATAAATCCAAGGGTGGATATATTAACTTCAAAGATGAACACCACTCTACTGATCACAGGTCAGAATGTAAAACACATGAAAACAGCACATGATTTAGTTTTTATCAGACTTTACTGAGCACAGATAATGAGGAATATAATGTTCTGGCTTTTAATACTTTAGTTTTGTAGTATGAACAGGTTATGATGGTATTACTAATGTTATTTACGTCTATTTACCACAGACCAGAGTCTCCAACACCCAGCTGTGTGTCTATGCAGAGTGACCGGTCTAAAGGACGACTTCCTAACTTCAGTAATGAACCTGGACCTCCAGACACAAAGTAAGATCACTGATCTCTGTGAACTTCATCTGGGAAGACACAAAGAATGTCTTGTATCTGCTCACAGCTGTAGACAGTAGTAGAGTATCTCACCGTCAGCTGTAGTGATCTTTGATTCAATCGTTCTTAGGTTGTCTTGGACATGCACCGAGGTAGAGTAGCCCTAAACTGTACTCATGTAAAAGTATTGTTACTTTAAAATAATAATGCCTTAAGTAGAAGTAAACATATCTAGTGAAAATACTACTCAAGTACTGACTTCATTTATTCGAACCTAATTTATTGTTTAACATAAACTCTATATACTTTCCCCTCTACACCAAATTGCTTTGCCGAAAATACACAATCTACAAGCTCACAACACCTCATGGTGTGAGCTTGTAGATCTGTTACTTTTGCTGAATGTTCACGCAGATGTTATTAAATAATCATAATATAATAGAAGCCATTGTTCCTGCATCAATTCAACTTTTGAAATCTGCCTCCAGATGATGTCACTGGTAGGCAGGTTTCTAAACTGTCCACAGCCCTCCTCTGAGACACAGAAATGGTGTCATCTTATTATGATCATTAGTGAGGACCAGTTACATGAAGATTATATAGTATTAATGTTGTGAAGGACCCAGTGAAACGCTGTATGGTTACTGGTTAGGTGGGTTGTGTTCGCCCTTGTGCATTGATTAGACACAGATGACAATGGTGGAGAGCGAGGTCCATTTATTTCCTTAATAAACATGTGCTACTGAACAGCAGGGTTGTGTGTGGTTTCTGTAAGCAGAATATGAACAAGGAGTGATTACCCTTGTAATTGCACAGTCACAATGTACTATAAACAGGCCTAATTAAACACATACAGAACCAACTAAATAGTAGGCTCTCTCAGAAGATACTCTGAACTTCACATTTACTTTAACTGTTCAAGTTACACAAGTACAGTTTTACGTGGAACTTGTCTCTGCCCAACTGTAGTTAGAGACAGTAATGCAGCTTAGATCAGATCAGAAACCTTTAGTAATCTTAACCAAACTTATCACACTGGTCACATTCTAAGGAAATAGGTGCAATGACATTACTCTTCATTCATTATCACCATAAGAGATGTGAAATGCATACAGTAACAGTGCAACGATACCAAAGAACCATCGATAGCATTTCTCTGACCGTAGGTTACTATTACAGAGTGACGAGGTAGTTAGCTGCTAGTTAGCTTTAGCAACAGGTAATTAGCTTGGCTACAGGACCCCGTAACGGGACAACAAGTTATATATATCGACTTCAGAAGAACTTACGTTTATCATACACGCACACAGGCACTCTGATGTGTAGTAGACATAAACAAGCAAGACTTAATAAGTCTAAATAGTGCAAACGTATTAGCTTTACAAGCGGAGCGTCTCTTGCGTCAAGCTTCTAGCTCTCTGTTCTTTTCTCTCGCGAGATGAGGGACAGTCTTACTAACGGGGCTTGCTGTAGTCTCGCGAGGGGCGGGCGGGGGGGGGGGGGGGGGAGGGAGGAGGAGGAGGAGGAGAGAGAGAGGGGGCGCAATGAGGACCAGTTATATGAAGATATTATATAATATAATAATATAATGAGCATTAGTGAGGACCAGTTATATGAAATATGGTGGATATGGGTGAAGTGGTCCTTTGATTTAATTTTGTAGCATGAATATGTTTTGACAGTGTTAATAACCTTTATTTTCAGTAATTAATAAACTAATCATACTGTCTAAAGCACACGTGACATGAGATAAATGTATTTATGATTTAAGGTTTCTGGACTGAAAATGAACAGAAGAACTAGAAAGGTTTAATTCTGGAGTCTGATTCTCTAATGTATTTTTTCAAATGTGTATTTATTTATTTATTCAACAACCATTCATAGTTCACACTTGATTTTTAACAGTTGTCTCTAAACCATATACAAATGATATCAAATGAACCATGTTAATTCATGTTCATCATTAAAACCAAACTCAGTATAGAAAGACGTTTCTGCACCACGATCGCTGCACTTCTGAGATGTTCCCTGTGGACGTTGAAGTGTTTTATACTTCAGAGTAGAGAGTTCATATAAGAGATGTTTGACTAGAAGTGTGTGTGGATTCCACATGGATTGTATGATAATATAAATAAAGTAAATAATGTTCATCCTCTCTTTCTGCAGGGTCCATCATCAGAGACCAGGGTCTCCTGTACCCAGCTGTGTCTCCATGAAGAGTGACAAGAGTGATAAATCCAAGGGTGGATATATTAACTTCAAAGATGAACACCACTCCAATGATCACAGGTCAGAATGTAAAACACACAGAAAACAACACATGATTTAGTTTTTATCAGACTTTACTGAGCACAGATCATGAGGTATATGGGGCACGGTGGCGCAGTCGGTAGCGCTGTCGCCTCACAGCAAGAAGGTCTGTGTGGAGTTTGCATGTTCTCCCCGTGTTTCCCAGGGTAGTTAATATCCTCACAAAAACATGTAGTAATCCTGGTCACTATACCGCCTCCCCCATGACAGCCGGGGCGCCTGATGGAGGGGAAGGGAACTGGTTGGAATAACGTGTTCCTTCCACGCGCTACGTCCTACCAGGGAAACTCCCCCCCGTCAGGTGACAAGAAGGTCAGTTGGCTCTCATGCATTGAAGGAAGCATGAACTCGGCCCTGGCCTCCCCAGGCCGTGGGGGACTGGTGTAGCGCTGGTGTAGGGCTGGTGTAGCGCCCAGGATCACTCAGGAATTTGGCACCGGGTGAAAAAAAAATGGGTTACAAAAATCGCGGGATAAAAATTTAAAGTAAAAAATAAAAGATCATGAGGTATATAATGTTCTGGCTTTTAATACTTTAGTTTGGTAGTATGAACAGGTTATGATGGTATTACTAATGTTATTTACGTCTATTTACCACAGACCAGAGTCTCCAACACCCAGCTGTGTGTCTATGCAGAGTGACCGGTCTAAAGGACGACTTCATAACTTCAGTAATGAACCTGGACATCCAGACACAAAGTAAGATCACTGATCTCTGTGAACTTCATCTGGGAAGACACAAAGAATGTCTTGTATCTGCTCACAGCTGTAGACAGTACTAGTATCTCACTGTTAGCTGTAGTGATCTTTGATTCAGTCATTCTTAGATTGTCTTGGACATGCACAGAGGTAGAGTACCCCTAAACTGTACTCATGTAAAAGTATTGTTACTCTGAAATAATAATGCCTTAAGTAGAAGTAAAAAATATCTAGTGAAAATACTCAAGTACTGACTTCCTTTATTAGAACCTAATTTATTATTTAACATAAACTCTATATACTTTCCCCTCTACACCAAATCGCTTTGCAGAAAATAGACGATCTACAAGCTCACAACACCTCATCATGTGAGCTTGTAGATCTGTTACTTTTGCTGAATGTTCACCCAGATGTTATTAAATAATCAGAATATATTATAAGCCATTGTTTTTGCATCAATTAAGCATTTGAAATCTGCCTACCGATGATATCACTGGTAGGCAGGTGTCTGAACTGTCCACAGCCCTCCTCTGAGACACAGAAATGGTTTCATATTATAATAATAAATATAGCTGCAAGCAGCGATAATACGGGGCCAGTGAATAGAGAGAGAGAGAGACATGGAAACGGAATAGATTGAAGAGAGAGAGAGTGACATGGAAACAATAGATTGATGAGAGAGAGAGATGGAAACATAATGGTTTGATTGGACATCTCAACCTACTGCCATTAACAGGATTCGAACTCTCAACCTTCAGACTAATAGGCTGCAACACTACCTATAGTGCTATAGCTTTGTCCAGGCTGATATTGTCTGTTGAAGATCATAAACTCTTGCCTTCTTTCATGAACCAAGCCCCTGTTTCACTAACACCAAGATCACTCGTTCACAAACCATTTACCAATGAAGAAATTGTACATCTCCTCAGAACCAAAACTAGTGAAAGTAGCCGATCTACAAGCTCACAAACCATGAAAAGTTGTGAGATTGTAGAGCAGCTATTTTCAGAATGAAGTATGTCATACGTTGAAAAAACGTACTCTCAAATAAGCATTTCAGGTTATCTTTACCATTTGCACATGTATTCATTGATACAGTCATGTTGTTTGCAATTCAACTTAAATTAAGTCTGCATCAAGTGAGGCTTGAACTGGCGACCTTGAGATTGTGAGGCATTCATTTAAGGGAGACGCCATTGGCCCAACAGACAAGTAACTGTGAAAAAGGAGATCACACAGATGATACAGTTTCACGCAAATAGCTGAAAATCCTGGGTTTAAGTGTTTTTCAAACTGCTCAAAATTGCGGAAAATCTAAGGGCGGAGCTTAATGGTCAAACTGATACGTGTGTTCCTCATGAGTCAAGGCACATGTGTAAGCAAGTTTCACGACTTTCGGCCAAACGAGGCATGACTTATGCCTGTTTAAAGTCTGCCTTTTCAAAAAATTGCTATAGCGCCCCCTTTTGGCCAATTGGAGTAAGATTGGTTTCAGTGATATTTGGAATGACCCTGTACATTTCTGCAAAGTTTCAAAGAAATGTGAGTCTGCATGTATGTTTTAGGCACAGATGAATAATTTTCATAAAACTGTAATAGTTAAAATCTATCTCCTCCTGGGATTTTTGAGCAATCTGCACGAAACGTTTAACACTTGAACTTTGGACCTCTGCCTACAAAAATTTCCAACGGATTTTCCATAAGTGAAAAAATGCAGAAGTTAGGAGCCAATGACTGTTTTTCATATAATTCAAAATGGTGGGCGATCTAAAGGTCAGAGGTCAAAAGTCAGACCACGAAAGTTGTCGGGCATGAAGAGACGCATGTGTGTATCGAAGTTTCATGGTTGTAGGTCAAACAGGGCATGAGTTGTACCTGTTCAAAGTTGGCACTTTCAATTGAGTGCTATAGCGCCACCCTTTGACGAATGAGTGTGAGAATTATTTCTTGGTAGTTTTTCATGAGCATCTACCATATGGCCGAGTTTCGTAAAAAGCGTATGCACGGTTAAGCCAGAACTGGCAAAAACAAGTATTTTTCAAACTGCTCAAAATTGCGGAAAATCTAAGGGCGGAGCTTAATGGTCAAATCGATACGTGTGTTCCTCATGAGTCAAGGCACATGTGTAAGCAAGTTTCACGACTTTCGGCCAAACGAGGCATGACTTATGCCTGTTTAAAGTCTGCCTTTTCAAAAAATTGCTATAGCGCCCCCTTTTGGCCAATTGGAGTAAGATTGGTTTCAGTGATATTTGGAATGACCCTGTACATTTCTGCAAAGTTTCAAAGAAATGTGAGTCTGCATGTATGTTTTAGGCACAGATGAATAATTTTCATAAAACTGTAATAGTTAAAATCTATCTCCTCCTGGGGTTTTTGAGCAATCTGCACGAAACGTTTAGCACTTGAACTTTGGACCACTGCCTACAAAAATTTCCAACGGATTTTCCATAAGTGAAAAAATGCAGAAGTTAGGAGCCAATGACTGTTTTTCATATAATTCAAAATGGTGGGAGATCTAAAGGTCAGAGGTCAAAAGTCAGAGTGTGAAAGTTGTTCAGCATGAGGAGACGCATATGTGTATCCAAGTTTCATGGCTGTAGGTCTAACAGGGCATGAGTTGTACCTGTTCAAAGTTGGCATTTTCAATTGAGTGCTATAGCGCCACCTTTGGACGAAAGATTGTGAGAATTATTTTTTGAACGTTTTTCATGACCATCTACCATATGGCCGAGTTTCGTAAAAAGCGACAGCACGGTTCAGCCAGAACTGCGAAAAGTGGCAGAAGTGACAGAATACTGCCAATAACAATACGGTTCCAGAGCAGAGCTCTGGCCCCGTAATTAGTGAGGACCAGTTATATGAAGATATTATATAATATTATATTATTATATTATAATGATCATTAGTGAGGACCAGTTATATGAAAAGAATAATATAATATTATATCATAATGATTATTTGTGAGGACCAGTTAAAACTCTATGTACTTTCCCCTGTAGACCAAATCGCTTTGCCGAAATTTGCCTATCTACAAGCTCACAACACAAAATGGTGTAAGCTTGTAGATCTGTTACTTTTGCTGAATGTTCACCCAGATGTTATTTAATAATCAGAATATAATAGAAGCCATTGTTTTTGCATCAATTCAACATTTGAAATCTGCCTCCAGATGATGTCACTGGTAGGCAGGTTTCTGAACTGTCCACAGCCCTCCTCTGAGACACAGAAATGGTGTCATCTTATAATGATCATTAGTGAGGACCAGTTATATGAAGATAATATATAATATAATATTAAAATGATCATTAGTGAGGACCAGTTATATGAAGATAATATTTAATATTATATTATAATAATCATTAGTGAGGACCAGTTATAAGAAATATGGTGGAAATGGGTGAAGTGGTCCTTTGATTTAGTTTTGTAGCATGAATATGTTTTGACAGTGTTAATAACCTTTATTTTCAGTAATTAATAAACTAATCATACTGTCTAAAGGACACGTGGCATGAGATAGATGTATTTATGATTCAAGGTTACTGGACTGAAAATGAACAGAAGAACTAGAAAGGTTTAATTCTGGGGTCTGATTCTCTATGTGTTTTTTTCAAATGTGTATTTATTTATTTATTCGACAACCATTCATAGTTCACACTTGATTTTTAACAGTTGTCTCTAAACCATGTACAAATGATATCAAATTAACCATGTTAATTAATTTTCGTCATTAAAACCAAACTCGGTATAGAAAGACGTTTCTGCACCACAATCGCTGCACTTCTGAAATGTTCCTTGTGGACGTTGAAGTGTTTTATACTTCAGAGTAGAGAGTTTATATAAGAGATGTCTGACTAGAAGTGTGTGTGGATTCCACATGGATTGTATGATAAAATAAACAAAGTAAATAATGTTCATCCTCTCTTTCTCTCAGGGTCCATCATCAGAGATCAGGGTCTCCCGTACCCAGCTGTGTCTCCATGAAGAGTGACTGGTCCATGGATAGACCTATTACCTTCAAAGAGGAACACCACTCTACTGATCACAGGTCAGAACACACAGATAACAACACATGATTTAGTTATTATCAAACTCTACTGAGCAGAGATCATGAGGTATATAATGTAATAAATACTTTAGTTTTGTAGTATGTGAGTGTTGCCAGATGTATCGTATTTTTACGATAATTTTACCCTCCGTACGATGTACGATCAATAATTCCACAAATGCCCAAATGTACGATAATTTCCCCATATCACAAAATAGCGGGCAAATTAACTAGATTCACTGGCTGCTGATTCGGGATCCGCTTTTATTTATGTAAGGTCCAGGAACTTGTCTGATTCCACGCAGCATTTATGTGATGCGTTTTTGTCACGTAGGAGTCTCAAAAAAGGTTGTTTCTTACAATAAATTACGATTTTCTTTTGTGAAATTACATATTTACACCCAGTGTTAATTTTGACAGCAACTTTTGATTTGGCCTTAGTCTTTTGAATATTCTAATTTACACCGTGACAAAAAAAGCAGATATACAATCTCACAACGCGATGCAACTCACTGTGGAGCTTGTAGGTCTGCTATTAAAACATTATGGCTACAAATGGCATAATCCTGGATTATATTCATAAAATGTAATAACACAGGCCTGGGTATTCAACATTTTTCAAGTCAAGGACCCCTTAGCTGAGAGACCCTTATTAATTATATTTTTTATATTATATTATATTATAGTTCAAAGTTCAGTTCACACAATTTAGAATTAACTAGTTCAGTTCATAGTTCATAATTCAAAATGTTGAACTAGAGTTCATGGTTCAAAAAATGAACTAGTTCAGTTATTTTCCGCTCTTTTTTTCTCTCTCTCTCTCTCTCTCTCTCTATATATATATATATATATATATATATGTATATATATATGTATGTATGTATGTATGTATGTATGTATGTATGTATGTATGTATGTATGTATGTATGTATGTATGTATGTATGTATGTATGTATGTATGTATGTATGTATGTAGGTATGTATGTGTGTACGTGTATGTGTATGTATGTATATGGAGAGAGAGAGAGAGAGAGAGAGAGAGAGAGAGAGAGAGAGAGTGTACGTGTATGTGTATGTATGTATATGGAGAGAGAGAGAGAGAGAGAGAGAGAGAGAGAGAGAGAGAGAGAGAGAGAGAGAGAGAGAGAGAGAGAGAGAGAGAGAGAGAGAGAGAGAGAGAGAGAGAGAGAGAGAGAGAGAGAGAGAGAGAGAGAGAGAGAGAGAGAGAGAGAGAGAGAGAGAGAGAGAGCGTGAAAAATAACTGAACTAGTTCATTTTTTGAACCATGAACTTTAGTTCAACATTTTGAATTATGAACTATGAACTGAACTAGTTAATTTTAAATTTTGTGAACTGAACTTTGAACCAGTTCATAGTTTAAGTGAACTTTCCCAACACTGTCTATGCACCTGGCTTGTGAAACCTGCTCCCAAAAATAAACCAAATTCTTTGACATATTACAACTTTTTCAAGCAAATAGTTACTTTTCCTAGTAACTAGTTACTTTTACAATAGCGTAATTCAGTTACTAACTCAGTTACTTTTTTGGAGAAGTAACTAGTAACTATAACTAATTACTTTTTTAAAGTAACGCGCCCAACACTGCACATAATACATTGTCTGTTTTCTACCTAGAGGTGATTTAATACCAAATAAAAGTATGTCCTCTTCAATGATTATGTGTCAGGCTCCACTAGATAGAACTGTGTCATAATGAACTGTATGTATTACCATCTGTGTTTAAGGTATGCACGCACGCAGGGGGCGCAGTGGAGTAACTAAAAAACATACCGTCCGCTGAATTCTTTTCTTTTCTTGCCAAAAAGTATATTTTAAACGGGAGGTGGGGGCTCAGAGTGTTATCACAAAGGAAAGTAGGCTTTCAACATCTTAAAACCGTCTTTTTTTAGTGAGTAGCGAAAGTGTATTATTTATTTTTACTACACAGTCGAGAGCCTGTGCTTCCGGCGGTGTGCGGGCAATGGCCGAAAGGTCACATAGTGTTAAGGAGAACTCCTTCTAATGCTTAAGGATAAGGATAATTCCTTTTAACAGGTTGTTCATGAAAGTCCTTGCGGTCTTGTTTCCAATGAGAACCTGTGAGCAATTAGGGGTTAAGAGTCTTGCTCAGGGACACATTTCATTTCATTGACACATATGCTGGCCTGGGCTGGAATCGAACCTGGGGCAACCAGGGGCCTCTGGCTCCCTAGGTGGGCTCACTAGAGAGACAGCGAGATCCTAATGTGGCGGTGGCGTGCGCCGCGGCGGTTGTGGCGGACGCCACGAGCGCCGCGGCGGTTGTGGCGGACGCCGCGAGCGCCACGGCGGTTGTGGCGGACGCCACAACCGCCGTGACAACCGCCCAAAGCGCCGCGAGCGCCACGTAGGGTCCGCCATCCGGGCGCCGCGGCGGTTGTGGCGGACGCCGCGAGCGCCGCGGCGGTTGTGGCGGACGCCGCGCCGGTTGCAACCGCCGTGACAACTGCCCAAAGCGCCGCGAGCGCCACGTAGGATCCGCCATCCGATCCATCGACCATATCTGCGCTCTTCTGGCGCAGCCCCCCCACCTGCGTGCCCCCCCCCCCCCCCCCCCGGGACCCCCCCCCGGGACGCCCCCCAGCCCAAGGGGTGGATAGTAATAATTGTATATTTTGCGCATTTGATCCAGAGCAGTTGAGATTTGATTCGGCCATATCTTTCTGAATTTAACTTGTATTTTTATAATTGTATTTTTTATATGATCTGTAAAGTTTATATTTTCATTTGCTACCGGGCATGAATTTATTATAATCTATTATATATGTTTTTCCTTATTTTCTTTCTTTTTTTATTTACACGTGCGTAATAAACGAAAATGTTGAGATTTCATCCGCCCAGATCTTTCTGAATTTTACTTGAATTATTATAATTTTAATGTTTATATGATCCGTAAATTTTATATTTTCATGTGGTATCAGGCATGAATTTATTTTAATTTATTTTATTATTTTATTTCATTTATTTACATGCGCGCAATTACACACGCATCTAACTATTGGACTCAGCTCTTTGCTCTTATAAGCTAGCTCTGTAGCTCTTATCGGTCATAAGTCATATTCAGATAATGTCCTCATAGAAAGCGATATATACAAATACAAAGTGTAAATTAATCTCTTATATATTTGCTTTACGAGCAGGGGTTCTCTCCGATGGCTTGGAGGGTCTCGGTGCGGCTGCAGAGTTCACCTTGAAATGTGTCATTACAATTTTACTGTAGCCTAATCCACAAAAGTGTGACTGACTGTTAATTCCTTGTGTCAATACATTGTGTTTTTATCACCGGTGGCAGTATTATTATTATTATTATTATTATTATTGTTAATAGACCTTGCAACATATATGTTAGAGCAACTTAAGTGCTTGCAGAACTTAATAATATAAGCACACTTATTCTCCAGGCAGACAGACAGAAACAGTCTGTCTGTCTGTCTGTCTGTCTGTCTGTCTGTCTGTCTGTCTGTCTGTCTGTCTGTCTGTCTGTCTGTCTGTCTAGAAGTAAAAGTATAGAAACATGGAAATAATAATAATAAAGTCTATTATTGCAATAGGTCGATAACAACAACAACAATAATAATAATAATAATAATAATAATAATAATAATCCTTGAATAGCATCAATCTATTCTCCACCATAATAAAGAATATGATGATATTATATACATAATAATTTAATTCCAACATGAACTCTAACGCAGATAGATAGATAGATAGATAGATAGATAGATAGATAGATAGATAGATGAGTGGGCATTAGGGACATGCGGGCACTTGGAAGAGTGGGCACTTAGGGGTGGAGAAGAGTGGGCGCTAGGGAAATCTGGGCACCACTCACAGGCAGTGCCCATATATACCCACTCTTCCTGATGCCCAGATGTCCCTAGTGCCCACCTCCGATTAAAAGTCAGGAGAGATGTCATTTCGATGGTTCAATGAGTAGCGACGCCTATAGCTCTCAAGTCTCAACCCAACTTTCCAAGTTCGAATTCTATAGGTAGATTGTTTTTCTGTTTTCCTATTCCGTAATATTGCTATTAATTAATCATGCTGCAATGAAAAGAAGAGAATCACGAAGGCCTATATCTGCCCGTCCGTCCGTCCGTCCGTCCGACAGACAGACAGACAGACAGACAGACAGACAGACAGACAGACAGACAGATATAGATCTGTCTGTCTTCTTATTGACGTAACCATGGTAAATATAATTAGCTTGCATAATGTTAATAGCCTAATATAATAATATAGCCTATCATAATTATGTTTGGTTATAACCGTGTAGCCTACAGTATAATATATTTATATTATCTATCTATCTATCTATCTATCTATCTATCTATCTATCTATCTATCTATCTATCTATCTATCTATCTATCTATCTATCTATCTATCTATCTATCTATCTATCTATCTATCTATCTATCTATCTATCTATCGCGCTGCAGAGCTTGTTGATCGGCTGGCTGTCTGTCTGTTGCATTTGACCAGTGAAATGAATGAGGATGCGATGAGTTGTGAGTTTATAGATCAGTTATTTTCTGACCGACACACCAGGTTCATTGACCAATGACCCAAGCTTAATTTATGCACGTAACATAATATACCGACCGACAGACAGACAGACAGACAGACAGACAGACAGACAGACAGACTGTTTCTGTCTGTCTGCCTGGAGAATAAGTGTGCTTATATTATTAAGTTCTGCAAGCACTTAAGTTGCTCTAACATATATGTTGCAAGGTCTATTAACAATAATAATAATAATAATAATAATAATAATACTGCCACCGGTGATAAAAACACAATGTATTGACACAAGGAATTAACAGTCAGTCACACTTTTGTGGATTAGGCTACAGTAAAATTGTAATGACACATTTCAAGGTGAACTCTGCAGCCGCACCGAGACCCTCCAAGCCATCGGAGAGAACCCCTGCTCGTAAAGCAAATATATAAGAGATTAATTTACACTTTGCATTTGTATATATCGCTTTCTATGAGGACATCATCTGAATATGACTTATGAGCGATAAGAGCTATAGAGCTAGCTTATAAGAGCAAAGAGCTGAGTCCAATAGTTAGATGCGTGTGTAATTGCGCGCATGTAAATAAATGAAATAAAATAATAAAATAAATTAAAATAAATTCATGCCTGATACCACATGAAAATATAAAATTTACGGATCATATAAACATTAAAATTATAATAATTCAAGTAAAATTCAGAAAGATCTGGGCGGATGAAATCTCAACATTTTCGTTTATTACGCACGTGTAAATAAAAATAAAATAAGGAAAAAAATATATAATAAATTATAATAAATTCATGCCTGGTAGCAAATGAAAATATAAACTTTACGGATCATATAAACATTAAAATTATAATAATTCAAGTAAAATTCAGAAAGATCTGGGCGGATGAAATCTCAAATGCTTCGTTTATTACGCACGTGTAAATAAAGAAAGAAAATAAGGAAAAACATATATAATAGATTATAATAAATTCATGCCTGGTAGCAAATGAAAATATAAACTTTACAGATCATATAAAAAATACAATTATAAAAATACAAGTTAAATTCAGAAAGATATGGCCGAATCAAATCTCAACTGCTCTGGATCAAATGCGCAAAATATACAATTATTACTATCCACCCCTTGGGCGGGGGGGCGTCCCGGGGGGGGGGGGGGCACGCAGGTGTGTGGGGGGGGGGGGGACAGGTGTGGGGGGGGGGGGCTGCGCCAGAAGAGCGCAGATATGGTCGATGGATCGGATGGCGGACCGTACGTGGCGCTCGCGGCGCTTTGGGCGGTTGTCACGGCGGTTGTGGCGTCCGCCACAACCGGCGCGGCGCTCGCGGCGTCCGCCACAACCGGCGCGGCGCTCGCGGCGTCCGCCACAACCGGCTCGGCGCTCGCGGCGTCCGCCACAACCGCCGCGGCGCCCGGATGGCGGACCCTACGTGGCGCTCGCGGCGCTTTGGGCGGTTGTCACGGCGGTTACCGGCACGGCGCTCGCGGCGTCCGCCACAACCGCCGCGGCGCTCGCGGCGTCCGCCACAACCGCCGCGGCGCTCGCGGCGTCCGCCACAACCGCCGCGGCGCCCGCCACCACCACTTTGGGATCTCGCCCCTCCTGGCTCACTAACCACTCAGCTATGGCCGGCCCCTGATTCAGACCAGAGCTACATGTCTGTCAAGTTCCTTCTAATGCTTTAGACCAGAGCTACATATCTGTCACGTTCCTCCAAACAACTCCATTATCATCATCATTTACAGTTGATAACATGGTCAATCTACAGTATCCTGTTCATCCATTGTCCCAAGTTTTTAAGTAGTTGTAATTTGGAGATTGAAAACTCTGGCTAGGCTTGAGTTAGTGATGGGTGCATCCAATTATTGCCATGTTACATTGAAATCTCTCTAACAAAGTTTACATTTGCACATTTTGATAACACACATCAGATACATCACAAATCAATGAAAGGCACAACTACAGTAAGCATTTACAGTGTGCGCCTCTTGAACCATTTGCAGAATTTTGGCAATATTATTCTCTCAGTCTCTCTGGAGTTTCTTAAATGTGACCTCTCTGGATCAGCGCTGCTTGCTTCTGACTTGATTGACAAGCTTCACTCTGACCATGTGACTGTGCCCAATTTTAACCCTCTAAGCAATGGGCACAGCATTTTTACCTTAAATCTTGTACTATATAAACCCTTTTAATATATTTATTGTAACTTTTAGTACTATTTATTCATAATGAAATGAATCTTTTTGCACATGCATTTTACATAAACAAACATATTTATAATTATAACTGAAACCACTGTCTCTCCTTCTGGGGCAGTTACAGTCATAGTTCAAGTTTCAATAGAAGTGAAATATGTGAGTAGTTGGGAGAGACAATATGTTGACTATTTTACCAATGACAACATCCTTCAATATTTGATTTATAAATCCACAGAATACATTGTCTGTGTTCTACCTAGAGGTGATTTAATACCAAATAAAAGTATGTCCTCTTCAATGATTATGTGTCAGGCTCCACTAGATAGAACTGTGTCATAATGAACTGTATGTATTACCATCTGTGTTTAGGCTACGCACACGCACGTATCTGATGTTCTAGTATCAACCCTACAGTAATGCATGCACTTGTGTTTGTATTCCAGAAGTGTTTACCACAGACCAGAGTTTCCAACACCCAGCTGTGTGTCTATGCCCCTACTCCAAATGTAAACAACATTTCATGACAATATCTGTGAATGTTCTCATGGTTCACTCAAATGTGTATGTATACATGTATTGTCTCCGCCAGGCCGAAAGGCATGGCGAGAGAGTATGTTTTACCCCCTGTCCGTCTGTCCGTCCGTGTGTGTGTGTGTGTGTGTGTGTGTGTGTGTGTGTGTGTGTGTGTGTGTGTGTGTGTGTGTGTGTGTGTCATTCTATCTGTCTGTGTACAGCTAATCTCCGGCACCGTTGGCTTGCTCGCAGCGAAACTGTGCACACTCCTGGATGCCAGAGCAGAACCTCTGCTCCCAATTTTTCCCAATGGGCCTGTTATAGCGCCACCAGGAGGCCGATTTGTGCAAAACTCATTTCTTGACAGTACTCCTAAAGATTTTGTCCAAACATCACGCAAATCGGTACACAGTATCTCTATAGTCATTAAACAAAACAGTCTTTCAGATTTTTTATATTCCATCCTGTTTGACTAAAATTGCCTTCCAAAGTTTGCAGGAATACTCTGTTTTGAACAAAATGCCTCAAATCATGAACACAGCATGCTATTTCTGTGAAATGTTGCACGCACATTCCCACTATGCCAAGAAAGAAATGCCACTTGAACATTTTAAAATCAGCCTCATGGTGGCGCTATAACAGGCCGATTTGTGTTTTTGCCTATAACTGCACCGATCTGTGTAAAACTTTGTATGCACACTCTCTAGAGGCCAAGGAAAAACCTTTGCCCTGCATTTTTCACATTTGCCTTTTATAGCGCCACCAGGAGGCCGACTTATGTAAAAAAGAAAAATTGATTGTAAGCCTCAGATTTTATCCAAATTTCACACAAATCGTTACACATGATCTCTATACTCGTGTGATCAAGACGGATCGGAGACGGAGTTTGCAGGAGTGGCCCGTTTTGAACAAAATGCTGCAAATCATGACCTCAGCGTCCGATTGCGGTGAAACTTTGCACGCACATTCGCACTACATTGAGCTACAAATGCCACACTTTTAACATTGCCCTATTATAGCCCCACTAGGAGGCCTATGTTTGCAACAGTTGTCTTTTTTATATTACTCCTACAAATTGTGTCCAAACATCATGCAAATTGGTACACATTATCTCTATAGTTAAGTGATCAAGATGGTTCTGTCCAATTATCTTTTATTATCTTCCATCCTGATTGGCCAATTCCGAACATTGCTGGCCCATAATAACCTACCTGACCTGGTGGAGACCTGTGCTCCGAGGAGCACTTTTTCTATATAATAATAATCATTCACAATTCACACTAGATTTTTAACAGCTTCCTCTAAACCATGTACAAATGACATCAAATGAACCATGTTGATTAATGGTTTGTTCCACTTCTGAAATGTTCCCTGTGGACGTTGAAGTGTTTTATACTTCAGAGTAGAGAGTTCATATAAGAGATGTTTGACTAGAAGTGTATGGATTCCACATGGATTGTATGATTGAATATAAACAAAGTAAATTATGTTCATTCTCTCTTTCTGTCAGGGTTGATCAGCACAGATTAGGGTCTCCTGTACCCAGCTGTGTCATCATGAAGAGTGACTGGTCCAAGTGGTCCATGATTAGACCTATTGACTTCAAAGATGAACACCACTCTACTGATCACAGGTCAGAATGTAAAACACTCAGGATGCAACACATGATGTAGTTATCAAACTCTACTGAGCACAGATCATGAGGTATAATGTTCTGGCTGTTACAATAGGTGGCCAGTGACTTTGACAAGTTTCACTTTCAAAACCTTTGCATCCTGCATGTCACACAAACAGAATACGATGTGTTTTGTTGATATAACAACTTTGTTCATATAGAGTTCTATCCACAAATCCACCATTTCATTTCCACAATCCACATGATCAAAACCATTGGTGTTGTGTGCCGCATTCTGTTTGTGTGACATGCATGATGCAAAGGTTTTGAAAGTGAAACTGGTCATAGTCACTGGTCACCTACTATAATACTTTAGTTTTGTATAAACAGCTTATGATGGTATTTATAGCGTTTCTTTTCAGTTGTTAATCAACTCATCATCATACATTCCAAATTACATGATAGATTTATTTTGATTCAAGGTTGTCAGACTGATTCATTGATACCAGAACTAATAGACTTTTAGCCTCTTATTCTCTCTAAACTTGAATTATGACCATTTAGGTCACATTGAGGCAACATTAGATAGAAGTGAAATACGTGAGGAGTTTGGAGAGACAATATGTATTACTAATACTATTTTACCAACAACAACAACATCCTTTAATATTTGACACATAAATCCACAGAATACTGTGTTCTACCTAGAGGTGATTTAATATCAAATAAAATGTTAACTTTGATGATTATGAGTCGGGCTCCACTAGATGGAACTGTGTCATAATGAAATGTATGCATTACCATATGTGTCATGTAAAAGTAGCAAAAATAGCAGCTCTACAAGCTCACAATACCTTGCCTCACAATGCATTTTCAGCTTGTAGATCTGCTATTATATTTTAAAATGTCACACCTATAATGACATGTCCAAATGGAGTTCAGGTTCAAAGTGGTTATGTCTGTCTCTAGGTTGTATCAATATTAAACCAATACAAAGAGCAAATCAATCATGTTATTATTATAAAATAATAATGCTGTTCTATTGTCATCCCTACAGTAATGTATCAACACACCTAGTCTATTATAAAATGATAATGGCCGCGTTTCCCAAAGAGATTCGTAGAGATGTTGCGTAGATATGTTGCGTAGAGATACTGCGTAGAGATGCTGCGTAGAGATGCTGCGTAGAGATGCTGCGCAGGTCCTACGACGGGTCTTACGTGCGTCCACACAGGCTGCGCAGTACCTTAACAGGCACGTAAGAGCCTGCGATTTCAGGTCATGCGTAGCCTACGCAGCTTGCGTAAGAGCCTCCTACACAGCTGGGACTCGGCGAAACCTATGCTCTACCCTCATTAGTAGCAGCTGGTTGTGCCCTACGTGCTATCTAAATTGGCTTCAGGAGACACCATCATCGTAGGTTCTCAAGTGCACGGCGTTACGTCTGTGCTAAAACTACATTCAGGAAACAGCATGCACGTAGCCTACTCCTGGGAGAGGCGTAGCCCTGAGTGCTGTCCTACGCAGCAGTTTGTGACGAGCGCCCTGGGGCGCTCGTAACACCCATCGTAGCGAAATAGATCTATGAAAAGACCGAGACTACTACTTCTCTACTATGTCCACAAACACAAAAGGTCAAGAATTTGGCAGAATTCCAACAATAAGAAATGAAAAGAACAAACTGAAAAGCGCAAAGTCTTAACCAGTCAAACAAAAAGCACAATAATATCTTGAAGGTAGAATTATGAATGCACAGTTCCATGACAAAGTGAACCCTATTATTGTATACTTACCAACACCAAACAGTAAGGAAATATCCTTATTTCAGTCATTAATATTCTCATAATAAATGTTGTTCATCTCCACAGAGAGAGGAAGAGGAGTAGTTGTGTTGTGACAGTGCAGGCGTCCAGGTGTTCAGGAGAGATATTCACAACCACACCTGGACTGAAGACATCCAGTCAAACCAGCTGTGGACAAAGTAAGACTGGACATAATTTACACTAAATAACAATTCATGTTAATGACTTAAACATTTAAACGGCAGAAAAACATCTGTCAACTATTGACTAAAACTATTCACGCAATATTATAAACCCTGGCTGTTTATTAATTCCTAAAGGAGGATTTAACACATTCATAATTTGAGTTGTAAGAATGTAAAGTAATAAATGAAACTGAATGTTTAAAATGTCTTCATTGTCTTCTCTTAGCAGATGTCAGTCTGCAGGAGGATTTAAAGGATTATAAGATCAGTTTGAACAGTCTTGATTGTGTGACAGAACACATCACTGAAGAGACAGGAACCTCCCTCACTGACATCTACACAGAGCTCTACGTCACAGTGGGAGAGAGTGAAGGGGTTAATAACCAACATGAGGTGTGGCAGATAGAGACACTTTCCAAGAAGAAGATTCTCCGTGACAAACCAATCAACTGCTGTCACATCTTTAAAGTCCTCCTCCTTGGCAGAGAGACACCCATCAGAATAGTTCTGACCAAAGGCATCGCTGGCATTGGAAAAACATTCTCTGTGCGTAAGTTCACTCTGGACTGGGCAAAGGGTTTGGAAAATCAAGATGTCATTCTCCTGGTTCCCTTCTCATTCCGGGAGCTGAACTTGGTCAGAGATGAGCAGTACAGTCTTCTCACACTGATCCATGTTTTCCACCCAACGTTAAAGAAGGTCACAGCAGAGCAGCTCGCTGTCTGGAAAGTTGGCTTCATCTTTGATGGTCTAGATGAAAGCAGGTTTTCATTGAACTTCCCCAACAATTATATAATTTCTGATGTCACAGTGAAATCATCAGTGGACGTGCTGTTGACAAACCTCATCGAGGGGAAACTGCTCCCATTGGCTGTCATCTGGATAACTACCAGACCTGCAGCAGCCAATCAGATCCCTCCTAAACATGTTGACATGGTGACAGAAGTACGAGGGTTCACAGACACCCAGAAGGAGGAGTTCTTCATGAAGAGATTCAGTGATGAGAAGCTGGCCAGCACAATCATCTCACACATGAAGACATCAAAGAGCATCCACATCATGTGTCACATCCCAGTCTTCTGTTGTATCACTGCTACCGTTCTGGAGGACATGTTGAAGACAGACGAGACAGGACAGCTGCCCAAGACCCTGACTCAGATGTACAGCCACTTCCTGTTGGTCCAGACAAACAGGAAGAAGCAGAAGTATGATGAGTGTCATGAACTGAATCAACAGCAGCTCGTGGAGACGGACAGGGCAGTCCTTCTGAAGCTGGGCAGGCTGGCGTTTGAACATCTGCAGAAAAGTAGCATCATGTTCTACCAAGAAGACCTGGAAGAGTGTGGTCTTGATGTGAAAGACGCCTCGCTGTACTCAGGAGTGTGCACAGAGATCTTCAAGAGAGAGAGTGTAGTCTTCCAGAAAACAGTCTACAGCTTTGTTCATCTGAGCATCCAGGAGTTTCTGGCTGCAGTGTACCTGTTCCACTGTTTCACACAGAGGAACATGGAGGTCCGGGAGCAATTCCAAGTTGAGTATTACAACAGTGACAGTTCCCTCTCTGACTTCCTGAAGGCTGCTATGAAAAAATCCCTGCAGAGTGAGAATGGTCGCCTGGACCTCTTTGTTCGCTTCCTTCATGGTCTCTCACTGGAGTCCAACCAGAGTCTGTTAGGAGACCTGCTGGGTCAGACAGAGAACAGTCCAGAGGAGATCCGGAGAACCATAAAGAACCTGAAGGAGATGGTCACTTATCATGACACAGGCTGCATGACGCAGGCACCCTACGCCAACGTCAGCTACGTCCTCGTATGCTTCGCCATCGTCGCCACCATTGTCGCCACCATCGTCGCCACCATCGTCGCCACCATCGTCGCCACCACCACCATCGCCTACGCCTTCTTCAACAACGGACTCGCCATCGCCGGACTCGCCATCGCCGGACTCGCCATCGCCGGACTCGCCATCGCCGCCATGGCCGGCGCCGCAATCGTCGCCGTCGCCGGCGACGTTTGTGGCAACATCGGCAACAGACAGAGAGACCGCAACAACCTGAAGACGAAGTTTAATGACAGCTTCTCTCCTGACAGATGTATCAACATCTTCCACTGTCTGATGGAGATGAATGACCCCTCAGTAAGTCACGGGATCCAACGGCACCTGGAGTCAGAGAGCAGATCAGGGAAAAAACTCTCTCAGACCAAGTGTTCAGCTCTGGCCACCATGCTGCAGATGTCAGAGGAGGTTCTGGAGATGTTGGACCTGGACAAATACAACACAGACATGGAGGGGCGACACAGATTGATCCCAGCTTTGAGGAACTGCACAACAGCCAGGTTAGTAGTTATGTTAGTAATATAAACATGTTAGATCACCTTTCACTTATATATTACATGCATTCATCCAACATGAATAAACATACTTAACATGCAAGCATGCAAGCACACACACACACACACACACACACACACACACACACACACACACACACACACACACACACACACACACACACACACACACACACACACACACACACACACACACACACAACACAAGACAAGACAAGACAAGACAAGACAACTGTGCGGTGATGGAAAAAAGTACTCACATATTTTACTTAATTAAAAAGTATCAATATTGCAATGTAGAAATACTCAGTTACAAGTGAAAGTCCGGAATTAAAAGTGTATGTGTGTGTGTGTGTGTGTGTGTGTGGGTGTGTGGGTGTGTGGGTGGGTGGGTGCGTGCGTGCGTGCGTGCGTGCGTGCGTGCGTGCGTGTGTGTGTGTGTGGGTGCGTGTGCGTGTGTGTATTGGTGTTTTGTTTTTGGGTTAGGTGTTTTGTTTGTGGGGGTTCGAGGCCTGAAAAGGTTGGGAACCCTTGCTGTAGTTTACAGAGACAACTTTCCATCTGTCCTCTGGTTCTCTGTTCTTACTGTCATCCTGTTAAAGGGATATTTCACTTTAAAACAGTTTTTAAGTTGCTTGATTCAGTATTTAGATATTTGATATTCATTTTATCAGACACCCCCTTCCTATACAAACCCATTGTAACTTCAAACTCCACTTTTTAACATGTTAGATTCATCAAAAACACCCGTCCTTATTTCAGGTGACTCATCTTGCCCTCCTAATACGTGAGGGGGCCGTGTTTCTTTGATTACTTTTTTCATTTATTTTATTAAAAAAAAATATATATATATATATATATATATATATATATATATACATATTTAAAATAAATGAAAAAAACAGGAAGAAGCAGAAGTATGATGAGTGTCATGAACTGAATCAACAGCAGCTCGTGGAGACGGACAGGGCAGTCCTTCTGAAGCTGGGCAGGCTGGCGTTTGAACATCTGCAGAAAAGTAGCATCATGTTCTACCAAGAAGACCTGGAAGAGTGTGGTCTTGATGTGAAAGACGCCTCGCTGTACTCAGGAGTGTGCACAGAGATCTTCAAGAGAGAGAGTGTAGTCTTCCAGAAAACAGTCTACAGCTTTGTTCATCTGAGCATCCAGGAGTTTCTGGCTGCAGTGTACCTGTACCACTGTTTCACACAGAGGAACATGGAGGTCCGGGAGCAATTCCAAGTTGAGTATTACAACAGTGACAGTTCCCTCTCTGACTTCCTGAAGGCTGCTATGAAAAAATCCCTGCAGAGTGAGAATGGTCGCCTGGACCTCTTTGTTCGCTTCCTTCATGGTCTCTCACTGGAGTCCAACCAGAGTCTGTTAGGAGACCTGCTGGGTCAGACAGAGAACAGTCCAGAGGAGATCCGGAGAACCATAAAGAACCTGAAGGAGATGGTCACTTATCATGACACAGGCCGCATGACGCAGGCCCCCTACGCCAACGTCAGGTACGTCCTCGTATGCTTCGCCATCGTCGCCACCATTGTCGCCACCATCGTCGCCACCATCGTCGCCACCATCGTCGCCACCATCGTCGCCACCACCACCATCGCCTACGCCTTCTTCAACAACGGACTCGCCATCGCCGGACTCGCCATCGTTGGACTCGCCATCGCCGCCATGGCCGGCGCCGCAATCGAGAGCTTGTAGATCTGCTATTATGTTTTTGATCGTGAAAATGTGTGCAGATTTTTCAATATATACAGTATTTTTTAAAGCGAACATTTCTAACTCAAATCTTTGCTTCTGGGGGATTCTACAAATGTCTTCTATCCTAACAGTTTTTTGAAAAAACGTATGTGTTGCTATAATATCAGTGCTGCTCAAACCTTTTTCATGTCAAGGACCCCCAAAATTATATGTATTTGGCCGCGGACCCCCATCTCAAAATATGTTGTTCCAGAAGCAAAGATTTGAGTTACAAATATTCGCTTTAAAAAATATAAAAGATTAGCACAAATGTTCAAGATTTTTCTAAAATAACAGATTTACAAGCTCATAGCGCGGCACTCTGTGCTATTTTTGCCAATATATAAAATAATGGTTTAAGTGGTTACAGAGATGTGTTCCCGGTCTTAATGGGTTAACTTCCTTGACAGTGAACTTCTAACCGCGAGCTGAACCTGGATCCGCTGTGTGATGCACTGAAGAATCCTCATTGTAGACTGGAAACTCTACGGTCATATTCATTTACAAAACTTATTTCATAATGTATTTATCATTTGATTATACTATGAATATTGTGGTGATTCTTTATTTGTATAGTGTGAATAAGGTTGATATCATAGTCACACACTTTGACTATAATAATGATAAGGTACATTGACTACAGTACGTGTTACAATTGAGATACATTCACCATTTCTTTCTTTCTTTCTTTCTTTCTTTTCATGCTGAACAGTCAAGTTGAACCCAAGCGCAGACTCAAACACAGAGGCATGAATAAGATAAAAATAGAAGTATTTAATGCCTGCAAAGCAGAGCAAACACACAAAAAGCTAGAAGTAGGTAAAAATATAACAAAGGAACGGGCAAAAACTAAGGCTGAAGTTTATCTGGCTGGGCAGGTGAAGCAAGGCGAGGTCCAGGGATTCCAAAAAAGTACTCACATATTTTACTTAAGTAAAAGGTATCAATATTGCAATATAGAAATACTCTGTTACAAGTAAAAGTCCAAAAGTATTGACATCAAAATGTACTTAAAGTACCCAAAGTAGAAAGTAGTCATTATGCAGAATGTCCCATTTCAAGTTTTCAAATGCATAGAAATAATTTGAATATAGCAGATCTACAAGCTCACAATGCGTCACATCGCGACACATTGTGAGCTTGTAGATTGGCTATTTTCAAATGGCCGAAATGTATATAGGGCTGAAGGGGTTTATGTATGTTTTGTAATAATAATCAAAATCTACAAATGAACTATCAACTAAAGTTTTTAAATAATTGTAGTGGAGTAAAAGGTACAATATTTGCCTCTGAGATGTAGTGGAGTAGAAGTAAAAGTACTGAAAACTGGAAATACTCCAGTAAAGTAAAGATACCTCAGCATTTTACTTAAGTACAGTACTTGAGTACATGTACTTAGTTACTTTGCACCACTGCAACTGTGCACACGCCCTCCATTTACCTCACTCTATTCCTGCAAGCACAGGAGTGTGTGTGTGTGTGTGTGTGTGTGTGTGTGTGTGTGTGTGTGTGTGTGTGTGTGTGTGTGTGTGTGTGTGTGTGTGTGTGTGTGTGTGTGTGTGTGTGTGTGTGTGTGTGTGTGTGTGTGTGTGTGTGTGTGTGTGTGTTTAAGGACTTTTAATACCTTTTTAATACCAAATTCGCCAAATTGTCAAATATTGCAGAAGAAATGGGCAAACATTGTGAAAATAGCCAATCTACAAGCTCTGCGAGGCGTTGTGAGTTTGTAGATCGGCTTTATAGATTTCTTTGGCTATTCAAAAATAGCAGATCTACAAGCTATGAGCTTGTAGATCTTCTATTATTTTTTTGATCGTGAAAACGTGTGCAGATTTTTGAATATATACAGTATTTTTTAAAGCAAACATTTCTAACTCAAATCTTTGCTTCTGGGGGATTCTACAAATGTCTTCTAAATCCTAACAGTTTTTTGAAAAAAACGTATGTGTTGCTATAATATCAGTGCTGCTCAAACCTTTTTCATGTCAAGGACCCTCAAAATTATATGTATTTGGCCGCGGACCCCCATCTCAAAATATGATGTTCCAGGGACCCCCCCAAGAAGCAAAGATTTGAGTTACACATATTCGCTTTAAAAAATATAAAAGATTATCACAAATGTTCAAGTTCTTTTTAAAATAACAGATTTACAAGCTCATAGCGCGGCACTCTGTGCTATTTTTGCCAATGTATAAAATAATGGTTTAAGTGGTTACAAAGATGTGTTCGCGGTCTTAATGGGTTAACATCCTTGACAGTGAACTTGGCTGATCTGTTTGATCATTTCTTATTTTACTTTCTTCCTTTTTTTCTGTCTTAATTTCTTTTTATGCTGAACAGTCAAGTTGAACCCAAGCGCAGACTCAAACACGGAGGCAGGAATAATATTAAAATATATCCAGGAGTTCACAATGCTCACAATGCGTCGCATCGCAACACATTGTGAGCTTGTAGATTCGCTATTTTCAAATGACCGGAATGTATATAGGGCTGAAGGGGTTTTGTAATAATAATCAAAATCTACAAATTAACTATCAACTAAAGTTCTTTAATAATTGTAGTGGAGTAAAAGGTACAATATTTGCATTTGAGATGTAGTGGAGTAGATGTAAAAGTACTGAAAACTGGAAAAACTCCAGTAAAGTAAAGATACCTCAAAATTGTACTTAAGTACAATACTTGAGTACATGTACTTAGTTACTTTGCACCACGGCATCTGTATACACGCCCTCCGTTTACCTCACTCTGTTCCTGCAAGCACAGGTGTGTGTGTGTGTGTGTGTGTGTGTGTGTGTGTGCGTGTGTGTGCGTGTGTGTGCGTGTGCGTGCGCGTGCGCGCGCGCGGTGAAAGGTTATAGCAACAGTCAGACCAAGCAGAGCATTAGTGAAGGTGTACAGAGGATGCTCTTTTAAACAATAAACTTATGGTCATTACTTATGTTTACTCACTTTAATGAGGAATTACCAAGTTACTTAATACATCAATGCAAGTTTCTTGCTGTACAGTGGTTCCCCCATGGGGGGGTCTGCAAATTATTTTTGGGGGGTCCCCAGATGATTATCTTAATATGCAGCAATTACAATTTAAGGACTTTTAAGACCTTTTTAATACCAAATTCGCCAAATTGTCAAATATTACAGAAGAAATAGGCAAATATTGTGAAAATGGCCGATCTACAAGCTCACAACGCCTCGCAGTGCGAGGCGTCGTGATTGTGTAGATCGGCTATTTTCACAGTATTTATATGTGGAGCCGAGTCAAAAGTCAAACTAAATCCTCAACCCCTACGATTCCAAGTGCTTGTCAGGGTGGGGGTCACCTGTTCAAATATTGGTGTTTTGTTTTTGGGTTAGGTGTTTTGCAGTTTACAGAGACAACTTTCCATCTGTCTTCTACTTCTCTGTTCTCTGGTTCTCTGTTCTTACTGACATCCTGTTAAAGGTATATTTCACTTTATAAAAAAGACATTTTATCGTCTACTCAGGCTTTGGTGACTCCCCAAGACAGTTTTTAAGTTGCTTGATTCAGTATTTAGATATTTGATATTTATTTTATCAGACACCCCCTTCCTATACAAACCCATTGTAACTTCAAACTCCATTTTTTAACATGTTAGATTCATCAAAAACACCCGACCTTGGTTCTGGTGATTCATCTTGCCTTCTTTCTTATAAAAAAAAGAATTAAAAAAAAACCCAAAATATTAAAAATAAATGTAATAGAAAAAAACACGGTCTCCTCACGCATTAGAAGGACATTATCAGAACAAAGGACGGGTGTTTCCGAAGAATCTAACATCGTTAAAATGAAGTTACACTGGGTTTGTATAGGAAGGGGGCGTGTCTGATAAAATGAATATCAAATATCTAAATATTGAATCAAGCAACTTTCCGTAAAAACTGTCCGTAGTGCTCACAAAAGCTTGAGTAGACGATAACATTACCCTTTTTTTAAAAAGTGAAATATCCCTTTAATGTCTGTAGAACTACATAGACAATCTCTTAGTTAACTTCCTTGACAGTGAACTTGGCTGATCTGTTTGATAATTACTTATTTTACATGAATCTGTCATTACAGACTTGTTGGCTGTAACCTCAAGAAGAAACACATTGAAGTTGTGGCTTCAGCTCTCAGTTCTAATCAATCCCATCTAAGACACCTGGACTTAAGTTCTAACCGCGAGCTGAACCTGGATCCGCTGTGTGATGCACTGAAGAATCCTCATTGTAGACTGGAGACTCTACGGTCATATTCATTTACAAAACTTATTTCATCATTTATTTATCATGTGATTATACTATGAATATTGTGTTGATGCTTTATTTGTAGAGTGTGAATAAGGTTGATATCATAGTGACACACTTTGACTAGAATAATGATAAGGTACAGTGACTACAGTACGTGTTACTATTACAATTGAGATACATTCACCCTTTCTTTCTTTCTTTCTTTCTTTCTTTCTTTCTTTCTTTCTTTCTTTCTTTCTTTCTTTCTTTTTATGCTGAACAGTCAAGCAGACTCAAACACGGAGGCAGGAATAATATTAAAATAGAAGTATTTAATGCCTGCCAAGCAGAGCAAACACAAAAAGGTAGAAGTAGGTAAAAAATATAACAAAGGAACGGGCAAAAACTAAGGCTGAAGTTTATCTGGTTGGGCAGGTGAAGCGAGGCGAGGTCCAGGGATTCGAAAAAAGTAGAGTAGTAAAAAGTATCAATATTGCAATATAGAAATACTCTGTTAACAAGTAAAAGTCCGGAATTAAAAATGTACTAGAGTAAAAGTACAAAAGTATTGACATCAAAATGTACTTAAAGTACCCAAAGTAGAAAGTACTCATTATGCAGAATGTCCCATTTCAAGTTTTCAAATGCAAAAAAATAATTTGAAAATAGCAGATCTACAAGCTCACAATGCGTCACATCGCGACACATTGTGAGCTTGTAGATCGGCTATTTTCAAAATCTACAAATTAACTATCAACTAAAGTTTTTAAGTAATTGTAGTGGAGCAAAATGTACAATATTTGCCTCTGAGATGTAGCGGAGTAGAAGTAAAAGTACTGAAAACTGGAAACACTCCAGTAAAGTAAAGATACCTCAAAATTGTACTTAAGTACAGTACTTGAGTACATGTACTTAGTTACTTTGCACCACTGCAACTGAGTTTGGTGTGTGTGTGTGTGTGTGTGTGTGTGTGTGTGTGTGTGTGTGTGTGTGTGTGTGTGTGTGTGTGTGTGTGTGTGTGTGTGTGTGTGTGTGTGTGTGTGTGTGTGTGTGTGTGTGTGTGTGTGTGTGTGTGTGCGTGCGTGCGTGCGTACGTGTGTCTTAATATCCAGGAATTACAATTTAAGGACTTTTAAGACCTTTTTAATACTAAATTTGCCAAATTGTCAAATATTGCAGAAGAGAAGAGTGTCTGGAGAACTACATAGAAGATCTCTTAGTTAACTTCCTTGACAGTGAACTTGGCTGATCTGTCTGATCATTTATTATTTTACATTAATCTGTCATTACAGACTTGTTGACTGTGACCTCCAAAAGGAACACATTGAAGTAGTGGCTTCAGCTCTCAGTTCTAATCCATCCCATCTAAGACACCTGGACTTAAGTGATAACGGGCTGGACCTGGAGGACCTGGCTCTGCTGTTTGATGCACTGAAGAATCCTCATTGTAGACTGGTGACTCTACGGTCAGATTCATTTACAAAACTTATTTTCATCATTTATTTATCATGTGATTATACTATGAATGTTGTGGTGATGCTTTATTTGTGGAGTGTGAATATATCATAGTGACACACTTTGAGTAGAACAATTATAAGGTACAGTGACTACAGTTCGTGTTACAATTACAATTGAGATACATTCTTTCTTTCTTTCTTTCTTTCTTTCTTTCTTTCTTTCTTTCTTTCTTTCTTTCTTTCTTTCTTTCTTGTTACGCTGAATAGTCAAGTTGAACCCAAGTGCAGACTCAAACATACAGAGGCAGGAATAAGTCGAAAATCTAAGTCTCTAATGCCTGCCAAGCAGAGCAACACAAAAAGGTAAAAGTTGGCAAAAATCAAACAAAGGAACAGGCCAAAACGAAGGCCAAAGTTTTTCTATCTTGGCAGGTGAGTTGAGGTCCAGGGATCCAGCAACAACAGAGCTGGCAAACAGAGGAGTCACAAACCAGCTAAGTTGAGACAGGAGCGTGGTGTGCGCTCTGCTCTGTGTTGCAGACAGACAGAGAATTTATTTTACCGTCCATCCCCGTAGATAATGACCATTAACATGCTCCATACTGATGACGTTCCAACCTGTATCTTCCCGGTGGCTTTTGTTTGCGTTTCACCTGCTAAAAAACCTCCATGGTGTTCAGCAGTGCAGTGCGCATGAGATTAACTGTTTCAATCAGCTGTTAACGTTAAACGTGGCTCATTCAATAATGAACAGACAATATGGATTTTATAGCGTAATGACAACGCATGTGTCTCATTTTAAAACATGGGGGTGTGGCAGCTATCTGGGATTTGGGTGTGGGGTTATGTGGGAGTAGGGGGCTGGGGGTTTGTGGGGGTGGGTTTTGAAATGTTTAGAAAATAGCTGATAATAAAAAAAATAAAATAAAAAAAGATGCAATGCGATATGTGGTGAGCTTGTAGATTGGCTATTGTATGAAATAGAGTTAAAGTGGTTAAACTGTTCCTCATTTTGCTGTGGACCCCCAGGAACTCCCTCGAGGACCCCAGAGGTCCTCAGACCGCACTTTGAGAACCACTGCTCTAAGGATATGCAAAGAATATGATTGTAATTTAAATTCTATATTATATTATAGTAGAATTGAAGAAAATAGAATAAACAATTACGTTGCGCTTTTGGACAAACATATCAACACTTGGATGTGCCTAAGAGTGTTCTTGAGTGTTTGTAGATTTTATTTTTTAAGTATAAATGACAGCTAAGAAAACATTGGTTAATGTCAGAATCTTTGTGAAAACCAAGTAAATGGGTCCTAATAAGAAATCTCTTCTTAAGAATATTTGGTGAATGAGGCCCATGGATGTAAATGATCCCATTAACTATAACAATGATACATATTTTGCTACAGTATAAAATTGTAAATAGCAACTTTTTCAAATAATTAAGTAAAAAGTACAATATTTGCCTCTGAGATGTAGTGGAATAGAAGTATAAAGTATAATGGGAGTACTTAAGTAAAGTCAAAGTTCCTAAAATGTTACTTCAAGTACAGAACTTGAGTAAATGTAATTAGTTACTTTACACCACTGGTCTGTATTGTCTTTTGCTCCTGCAGATGTCCTATCAGCTTCACTTGTCTTAAATTGTCCATCAATTGTCCTTTGTTCTGTTTGGTCTTCTGTATACAATACTGTATATAAACTCTGTCCTCTCTGTTTGCTTGATCATCTGTTGTCAACCTGCTGCTGTCTGTTACCTGCATGTTGGAATATTAAGTAAAGACCATTTAGGTTGTTACTCCTGTCTGACTGCTCTTTCCAGCTCTTGTCTCCCTACTTGAAACCCCAGACAGTTCATCCAGACCAGGTCCTTTAATATGTGGCTGTAAGCAGGTTTTATTTATAGCAGACATTCAAACTTCTGGTGATTTATTTTTCATTTAGACTGATGAACTGCTCGGTGTCTCATTTGTCTAACCACTTATATGCTATATACTTCACTTTATGACTGTCCATATGTAAAAGCAGCAAAAATGCCTGATGTACAAGGCAAGCACGTTCCATCACCTATTTCCAAACATAAAATAACAACTACATGGGATCCATTGGAACACAGGTTATTCTTTCCATTTCCTGAAAAGTCACAGATTTGTGCTAAATCCAGCTTATTTACTCATACATATTTACTATAATCATGTTAAGAGTTATGTGCACTAATCTGTCAAATAAGCACATAGAGTTTAAACTTAATCATTCTCAGCTTAAAATATATGGTTAGGAAAGTAATTCATGATTTCAGTTGATATATTTAGTTAATATTTGCAAATTAATAATGGTAGATTTATGGCACATACTTTTAATTGAACCGTACAATTGTATATAAATAATTGTCTAGCATAATACATGTTAGCTGTAGTTTGGCATCAATTTAAACTATTTAGAGGAGTCAGTACCCTATCCCTCTAGTTATGTCATGATATGTGAACATTTGAGTGTCCTCAATTTAACATTGTATGACCACGGCCTGCTAGCCAGTACCATGGGAAGAAATAACATTACACTATATACAGTAAATATAAAACCAAGAAATGTTCCTAACTCCTCTCCTCCAAGCCATGCGGCAGTGAGTTTGTCCAGACGGGCTGCCTGGTGAAGATAATGGTAGCAGAAACACTGTAGTGTCAGGTAGTGGAGACATTGTGTTAGACAGTCAGACATTGTTGTTCATTGACATTGCATTGTTGTTCTACTTCCTACAGTGTGAAACATGAAGGAGAACTCTGGACAAATCCTCAACTCTTAAAAGGATGTGAGTATCTGTCTGTCTTTCTGTCTGTCTGTCTGTCTGTCTGTCTGTCTGTCTGTCTGTCTGTCTGTCTGTCTGTCTGTCAGTCAGTATCCCATATTAACATGTTCTACACTGTTTTATACTCTGTTGGTCCCTCCCTCCCTGGTTGCTCTCCTGAAAACTCTTCAGTAGAGCTAAGTCCTTAGGATGAATTCAAAAGCAATTGTTTGGCAAGAGCTCCGCTAAAAAAATAAAGCCCCGAGATCCGAGATTCCAAAATCATTGGATAACATTGGATGCAATCCTATTCTAACGTTATGCCTATTTCCTTTTGTTTTGATTATGGAATAGGCCTATAGAATGAGTTTGTTTATCCTGCTTGAATTATATCTTATATTTTCCAACTTATGTAATTACTCAATGTATAATTATGAATTATTGAATTCTGGTATTATTATGAATGATCTTTTGCTCTACGTCCTTAATTGGCATAACTACTAAATTATTAAAAAATAATTGGCTACTCTAAATTTTAATAAAAGAAAGGAAAAATGCCCATAACTCGGTGACCATTGCGCTGATCAGCTCAATGCAGGACTGGATGTGAAGGTTGCGTAGCGGCCCGAACATCTAGTACTTAAAAAATAGACGACCAACCGTACAAGCTCACAAAGTGTTGCATCGTGATGCATTGTGAGCTTTTAGATCAGCTACATTTCAAAAATAGCAAAAATAGCTGATCTACATGCATGAATTTGTTTGGTCAAATAAAGGTTGATGATGATGACGATGGTGATATTGTTGATGATTGGATGATGGATCCCTTGCGTGTGTGTGTGTGCGAGCAAATTATATTTATAATGTTTACTGACTTATGTTCTCATCAGATTTCCATCCTCTCACACTGGACACCAACACAGCAAACAGAAACCTCTGTCTGTCTGAGAACAACAGAAAGGTGACACGGGTGAGCCAGGCTCAGTCGTATCCTCCTCATCCTGACAGGTTTGATGACAGGGCATATGTTATGTGTACAGAGGGTCTGACTGGATGCTGTTACTGGGAGGTAGAGTGGAGTGGAACAGTTGACATAGCAGTGATTTACAGAGAAGTCAACAGGAAAGTAAGTGATTTTGGACGTAATGACAAGTCCTGGACTCTGAAATGTTACCATGATGCTAACAAATACACTGTCAGACACAATGGTAGGTTAACTGACCTCCCTGTCTGCCCCTCTGGCTCCCACAGAGTAGCAGTGTATTTGGACTGCCCTGCTGGGGTTCTGTCCTTCTACAGAGTGTCCTCTGACACACTGACACACCTGTACACCTTCCACAACACATTCAGTCAACCCCTCTACCCAGCGTTTTATACTAAGTCTGCTTCCTCAGTGTCTCTGTGTCAGGAGAGATAATGGACCTCATTCATGATGCTTGAATATGCACACATTTTATACTCAAAATGAACAGAACAGATTAGAATAGAGTCTGATTAATCATTTTTCTTCATTCTTGATTTTTTTCCTACAAGCTCAAGACACGTTTTGAGCTTGTAGATTGACTATTTTTGGCTAATGGCCCCCCCAGAATGTGGATTCTGGGGTTCAAGTGGTTAAATTTGGGGAACATTTAAATTACGCTCTTCATATGCCAGTGGCCAGGTTAGAACAAATTTCTCAACCCTATGAGGAGAAAAATGGATGGGGACGGACAGACAGACCTTTTCATTTATTGTACTTATCAAAGCCATACATTTGATCAAATGTTATGTATTAATAACATATGCTTGTATTGATGTGTTGTGTGATGGATGGTGAGATGGGTTGTACAATGGTGTGCTTATTTACTCTTATGTAATGCTTTGAGCAGCCATATAGTATCCTGTGTAAAGTCTACCTGCTTTGTCACATGGTTTCAAATAAACACAATTAGAAAGTCACCTTGTTTTGCTAAGTGCAATCCTTCTATCTTTATAAGAGAATGTATTTAAGGAGCATACACCCAGTGGTGTGTTCTAGATTTTTTTGGAGGGTATACTATAACTATACCCTCCCTAGTTTCTCCCACATGCACGGCACGCACGCGTGTATATAATTGTTTTATGTAAAAAGAAAATGCGCGACGCGTTTTGAGCTTGTATATCTGCTATTTTTTAATAGCCAAAGAAATCTTAAAATTACATTGATGCGTTCCCGGTCTTAATGGGTTAAAAGAGTATCATTGCAAAACTAAATCTGAGGAAGAAAATGAGGATGTAGATTATTGCTATGCCCTATACGACAGAAATGGTTGCTGATGTTTTAACCAAGCCTCTGACAAAAGGCTACGTTTGAAAAATGTACATATTATTTGTTTGGAGAGTGATGTGATTTGCCAGGTCCAATTAAAATGCCAGAGAGGAAAAGAGATTATATGTTTTTGTTGTAAGATGTGTTCTAGGGAGCTATGAACATGTGTTTGAGTGGAGGGTGTAGTGAGTATTGAACATAATGATGTGTTGTTCTAGGGAGCTATGAACATGTGTTTGAGTGGAGGGTGTTGAGTATTGAACATAATGATGTGTTGTTCTATAGGGAGCTATGAACATGTGTTTGAGTGGAGGGTGTTGAGTATTGAACATAATGATGTGTTGTTCTATAGGGAGCTATGAACATGTGTTTGAGTGGAGGGTGTTGAGTACTGAACATAATGATGTGTTATAGGGAGCTATGAACATGTGTTTGAGTGGAGGGTGTTGAGTATTGAACATAATGATGTGTTGTTCTAGGGAGCTATGAACATGTGTTTGAGTGGAGGGTGTTGAGTATTGAACATAATGATGTGTTGTTCTAGGGAGCTATGAACATGTGTGTGAGTGGAGGGTGTAGTGAGTATTGAACATAATGATGTGTTGTTCTATAGGGAGCTATGAACATGTGTTTGAGTGGAGAGTGTTGAGTATTGAACATAATGATGTGTTGTTCTAGGGAGCTATGAACATGTGTTTGAGTGGAGGGTGTTGAGTATTGAACATAATGATGTGTTGTTCTAGGGAGCTATGAACATGTGTGTGAGTGGAGGGTGTAGTGAGTATTGAACATAATGATGTGTTGTTCTATAGGGAGCTATGAACATGTGTTTGAGTGGAGAGTGTTGAGTATTGAACATAATGATGTGTTGTTCTAGGGAGCTATGAACATGTGTTTGAGTGGAGGGTGTTGAGTATTGAACATAATGATGTGTTGTTCTAGGGAGCTATGAACATGTGTGTGAGTGGAGGGTGTAGTGAGTATTGAACATAATGATGTGTTGTTCTATAGGGAGCTATGAACATGTGTTTGAGTGGAGAGTGTTGAGTATTGAACATAATGATGTGTTGTTCTAGGGAGCTATGAACATGTGTGTGAGTGGAGGGTGTAGTGAGTATTGAACATAATGATGTGTTGTTCTATAGGGAGCTATGAACATGTGTTTGAGTGGAGAGTGTTGAGTATTGAACATAATGATGTGTTGTTCTATAGGGAGCTATGAACATGTGTTTGAGTGGAGAGTGTTGAGTATTGAACATAATGATGTGTTGTTCTATAGGGAGCTATGAACATGTGTTTGAGTGGAGAGTGTTGAGTATTGAACATAATGATGTGTTGTTCTAGGGAGCTATGAACATGTGTTTGAGTGGAGGGTGTTGAGTATTGAACATAATGATGCATAAAGCCATGTTATTGTTGTGACGTCATGACGTGCCTGCGTGCCACACTCTGTCTGCTAATGCACTCTGAGCATGTGCAGAATAAACATGCCTTTCATTCCTGGCTAAACTCCATCAGTGACGTGTTTTATTATGGACCCACGACCACCATTGGTTACTATACACGCTGTTACTGAACACAACATGTTCAGTAACAGGAGTCTCCGTTGTCTCCAGGGACGTGCACAGATAGACTCTAGGTGGCGCTAGAGCACCTGCCCTTTGCCCTCTTTACCAGAAGTGCCCCTTTTTTCAGTTTACATGGGGGTCGTCAACAGGGGGTCCGGGACCCCTAGGGGGTCCTCAGAGTTACTACAGGGGGTCCGCCAAATCTTTATGTGATATGACTTTTCTTTTTACCATAACCACTCGAAACCTAGCATCCCTTTTCTGAGACTTTAGCCAAAAATAGCCGATCTACAAGCTCACAACGCCTCGCAGCGCGAGGCGTTGTGGGCTTGTAGATCGGCTATTTTAGGCAAAGAGGTATAGGTGTAGAGGGAAAAAAGAGCAGACCAAGTCAACAAAAAGAAGTATAATTTACTTGAGCACCTGCCCCTCAAAATGTCTGTGCACGCCACTGGTTGTCTCTCTTTAGTAAACTCAAAACACATTTTCAGGCTGGGATTCCAGACCAGTTTCATCCAATGAGGAGAGAGAACTACTTACAGGATACAGGATAAACAGGTGACATAGGAAGTGATGACACAAACACATGAGCAGACACCATCGGAACTGGAACACTACAATTGAAGCTGATCTCTCTCCTGATTGGACGAAATTGCCATAGTTTCATCAACTATTACCAGTGTTACTCAAATGTACTCAAATGTTTTACTTAAGTAAAAGTATTAATAATGCAATGCAGAACTACACTGTCGCAAGTACAAGTTTGGTAATCAAATATTACTTGAGTAAAAGTGCAAAAGTATTGGCATCAAAATGCACTTAAAGTACAAAAGTAAAAGTACTCATCATGCAGAGTTTCCCATTTCACAAGTTTCAAATGTGTAAAAATATGTTGACAATAGCAGATCTACAAGCTTGTGAGCTTGTAGATCTGCTATTTTTCAAATGACCGAAATGTAAAATACGGCTGAAGTGGTTAATGTATGTTGTGTAATATTAATCAAAATCTATAAAGTAACTAGTAACTAAGGTTTTCAAATAATTGTAGTGGAGTATAAGTATAATGTGCCTCTGAGATGTAGTGGAGTAAAAGTAAAGGTACTGACAACTCTAGTACTCTAGTAAAGTGAAAATCCTCAAAATTGTGTTGTGAGTAAATGTACTGTAGTTACTTTACACCACTTTACACCACTGACTATATTGCACACCCCATGAAGCCTTAAATTCATTGAGATGTGTTTGTTTTTCATCCATTCCTGAACCAATAATGTGATGACCAGGTCATTGTTTAACAAAAACTAAAAAAAAAAATCCATGAATTGAAGTCTCCATGGGGTGACTAATCCATAGATTTTTTTTTTTTTGTGAACTATCCCTTTAATCTAGCTTGCTGTAAGGACAAGCTGAATCATAAGACAGACTGAACCAAAACAATATCTATCAGGACTAAACTCTGCCTCATAATAAGTTAATCATCTGTGTAACCATGTTTAACCATTATTTTATATTTTGGTTGTTCAAAAAAGAGTAGAGCACAGAGTGCCGCGCTATGAGCTTGTAGATCTGCTATTTTTGAAAGATCTTGAACATTAGTGCAAATCTTTGAATATATATATATATATATTTAAAGCGAACATTTTTTACTCAAATCTTTGCTTCTGGGGGGTCCCTGGAACAACATATTTTGAGGTGGGGGTCCGCGGCCAAATACATATAATTTTGGGGGGTCCTTGAGATGAAAAAGGTTTGAGAACCACTGATATAGCAAGTTTTTTCAAAAAACTGTTAGGATTTAGAAGAGTGTAGAATCCCCCAGAAGCAAAGATTTTAGTTACAAATGTTCACTTTGAAATACATACATTTAAAGATTTGCACAAATGTTCAAGATTTTTCAAAAATAGCAGATCTACAAGCTCATAGCACGGCTGTGCTATGAGCTTGTAGATCTGCTATTTTTGAAAAGCCAAATAAATCTAGAAACGACACACAGATGAGTTCCCGGTCTTAATGGGTGAACTATTGGTGTGATCCCTGTGTTCCTTGTGGCAGAGCTACCGTAGCAGAGTTATTGTTCTTCTCCCCATTATTTCATCACGTACATTAAAGCATTGGTTCTCAAAGTGGGGTCCGGGGACCCCCAGGGGTCCTTGAGGGAGTTCCAGGGGGTCCCCAGCTAAATGATAGATTAGGCACCAAATGGACCCTTATGGGTCTGTAACTCTGAGAGTGTACAAATGGAACCAAATGGACCCTAACGGGTCCATATGGCTCCATTTGTACACTCTCAGAGTTAAATTGACATAGATTTTACATGTCTGTAGCCTCTAATGCATGTCAAACTGGGGGTCCTTGAAATGAAAATGGTTGAGAATCACTGCTAGAGCCGTAACAAATCTTCTCTTATGGGGGTCCCTGGCATATCTTTTGAAATGGGGGTCTAATAAGTGTCAATTTGGGGGTCCTTGACATGAAAAAGTTTGAGAACCACTGCATTAAAGCATTACCATCACCACCCGGAATATTGTCTCTGACTCCTATGTCCTCATCCATCACTGATTGATCCAGAATTACAAAAACAAAAAAACAAAACTAGCACAAAACACAGTGCAGAGACAGCAGGGGTGATGCAACTTTGATGATATAGAGGGCCACCATATTTACACACTCACTCCAGAGGGACACATTGCATTTACTGTAAAGAAACCTCTTATCTTCCTATTGTAACTTTTTTAGTAAATGAATGCCGTACTTCATCATTCTATGTCACACAAGGGTAGCAAAAATAGCAGATCTACAAGCTCAAAACGCGCCGCGCTGCGACGCGTTTTGAGCTTGTAGATCTGCTATTTTAGTTTTTTTTTATTGGAATCCTGAATAGTGTTTTCCTGTTTTTGAATTGGAATCCTGAAAAGTAAAAGTTGTGTTTAATTTCAAATGCATTTAGTTATACTTATGTTAACTTTATGAACTTAAATACAAATACATTGGACTTCAAAAAAACAATAGAATTGTAATACTAGTCATTAAGCTACTAATATAGACTGAAGTAATTAAAGCGGGTCATGTTTGCATGTTTGGAATTGTAACAGCTGAAATCAATAATATATCACTATTCTGATATTAACCTGCGGGCTGCATAAGTGAAGGTGGGGGGCCGTGGATGTGGCCCCCGGGCCGCCAGTTGCCCATGTACTGTATGTTCTACAGTGTGTCTGACACCATGACTCTCCTCCACTGGTCCACACCATGTTCACACACAACCTCCTCCACTGGTCCACACCATGTTCACACACAACCTCCTCCACTGGTCCACACCATGTTCACACACACAACCTCCTCCACTGGTCCACACCATGTTCACACACAACCTCCTTCACTGGTCCACACCATGTTCACACACAACCTCCTCCACTGGTCCACACCATGTTCACACACAACCTCCTCCACTGGTCCACACCATGTTCACGTTCACACACAACCTCCTCCACTGGTCCACACCATGTTCACACACAACCTCCATGCTGCATTTAATCTGTGTCCTCCAGTGGTGGAAAAAGTACTCAAATGTTTTACTTAAGTAAAAGTATCAATACTGCATTATAGAAATACTTTGTTACAAGTGTAGCACTGGCCCTTTTAGGAAAGTGCATAAAGAGGGGTGGCCAGTTTTTGTGGCCTCCTGTCTAGCCAGAAGCCTGGTTTGAGTGTTTGTGAGAGAGACCTGGAGGCATGAGGGGTACAGACTCATTCTCGGTAAGACAATCTGAAACAAATGACAAGGTTTTTATAACTCATTGTAACAATAGTATATATGAGTTTAGATAGGCTGACAATATGAGGCCTGTTGTTAATTATACTAATATATATCTGTACTTCCAGAAGCCTCCAGGTCCTTTGAGCAGCAGTACCCTGTGACTGTGCAGAGCCATGAGCATATATTGACTATTTGGGTACGTTTGTTATTTTGCTGTATTTTGTCATCTTGCTATAGGAGCCTAATGAATTGATGAATTGGGATGAATTGTAGGAGGGTTGGTCTATTATTTGATTTTTGTAGGAGCTGAACTAACATCACTGTTTTTCCCACCGTGCCATATATATATATATATATATATATATATATATATATATATATATATATATATATATATATATATATATATATATATATATATATATATATATATATATATATATATATATATATATATATATATATATATATATATATATATATATATACATATATATATATACACACACACACACACACACACACACACACACACACACACACACACACACACACACACTATTTAGACTGAGTGCAATAGGGTTGACTGAGGACAGAGCTATACTGGGCCATTAAGTAGCATTGCATGATTTTGGTTTTGCTTATTTGTAGTTTATTTTGATTTGCTTATTTGGTTACTTATTTACTTTATTTTCTTTTGGTTTTGCATTTTTTGGATTTGATTTGTTTAATTTCTGTATATTTAGTTTAGAGGCCCAAGTAGGCCCGAAGCCCTTAGCCTTATTGCCCCTTTGCCTCTTGAGTTTAGTCCCTTTTGCAGAACTCTAATACTAACCGCTTTCTTCCTTTCTGTATTTTAACCTGACTATTTTTATACCAATTGCTGAATAAACTTGACACATTTGATACATCAGCCTCTGGTTCTGTTAATTCTGAACCCGTACCTTCCTGCGGAACCTTACCTTGTTCAGTCCTCTATATAGATATAGATATCTCTCACACACACACACACACACACACACACACACACACACACACACACACACACACACACACACACACACACACACACACACACACACACACACACACACACACACACACACACACACAGTATATGGTTAATGTGTTTAAAGGATCCCTCACTCCTATATGTGTGGGTGGCGTAGTCATTGCTTTACATGGCCCTGCTACATTACAAGTAAAAGTCCAGAATTCAAAATTTACTTGAGTAAAAGTACAAAAGTATTGGCATCAAAATGTACTTAAAGTACCCAAAGTAAAAGTACTAAAATATTTGAAAATAGCAGATCTACAAGCTCACAAATGCTTTCTGAGCTTGTAGATCAGCTATTCGTTGCCAGTTCAAGATACATTCTAAAGGAGTTTAGTCGCCCTCTGGTGGCCGTTTGTGTTCAATGCACCTGTGGTAAAATGCAGTTGTACTGTATGTATGGCTGGCTGACTGACTGACTATAATAGGCGAGGTATAAAGCCTATCTATGCTATACTCTGCCTGTTTTTATGCTCCTATCTTTAATTCATCACTGTTTACTGTGTTCATGTTCATGTTTATGTGCTTGCAGTCGCACAGTACTGCTTTTATAATAGCTAATTGATTGAAATATGCAAATTATTGAATTGAATATTATGCACAATACAAAAATGTATGAAAAATAAATGGATTCTACGTAAAAATTAAAAGAAATAGTAGATTTGACCAGAACAAAGGAGAAATGTTTGATAGAGAGATGATTATCAATCTGTTGGAGGTTTTTACAGTCGGTCACGGACACATGTTTATGGGTCATGAGTAACTAGTAACTATCCCTTTATTTTTTTGTTTCCTACATTTTGTTTTTGATTATTATTTCAAAACATTTTCCGCAACATTTTTCATGAATTAGGAACAAATGCAATGATTTTTCAAAATAATGTCATGAATGAAGAAAAAATAAAAGATATTCCATAAATTAGAACAGGGGTCTTCAACGTTTTCAGACCAAGGACCCCCTAGCTGAGAGATATGAAGCAGGGACCCCCTACTCTATATTGTATAAAATTGTGTTTCCGATACACTTTTGCTGCTCATTTTTCCCTCTACACACCTATAACTCTTTGCCAAATATATTGGCTAAAGTTCTCCTCAGAAAAGGGATGCTAGGGTTCAAGTGGTTAATGTAAAAACAAATAATCATATCACACAAAGATTTGGGGGACCCCCTGTAGTAACTCTAGGGACCCCCCTGTTGAAGACCCCTGAATTAGAAAACTTAATGTTTATAAAGAAGTAGTGAAAATAGCCGACCTACAAGCTCACAATGATGCGACATTGTGAGCTTGTAGATCTGCTATTTTCACAAGCATCTTGGGTCCCGGGGAGACATCAATCATTTTGGGTCGCGAGCTAAAAGGGAAACACTGGGCGGGGCTACACAATACAATATTTATTTATGAAAATGAATAAATAAATAAAACATATTCGTTTTTTGAATTGCCATTACCAGTGGTGGAAAGTAAGTACGTTCTCCCAGAGAACATGGATGGTTTTGGTTCTAAGTCCACTTGTTTCTATGATGAAAGAACAAGTTAAAATGTGAATATCTTTCTGTGGATCTTTCTGTGAATATCTTACTGAATTTTGTTTCAGTTTAGATTAGAGAAGTTAGTTTAGATTAGGGAATTAATGTAATTTTAATTTGGTAGATGTTAGGCTAGGGGAAAATATTAGCTCCTTATATTGATTTGTTGATTTGCACTGGGGTCACTTTATAAGTTTGTATAATTTAAGTTAACTGTCACATACTTTGTCTGAATTCTGTGTCACTTTCTGTCAATAATCAAAAAAGGGTCAAAACCAATAAAACTACATTTCACTTGCTAACCTTATGTCACGGTCATTTCATCCCTAGACTAAGGATCCTAACAGTCTGTCTGTCTGTCTGTCTATGTCTGTCTGTCTGATGTGGTTAAATGTGTAGGCTATGTGTTTTAAAAAGTGGTTACCAAACTAGGGGTTGGGGTCCCCAAATTGTTTTGGGGACTCTAACCCAGTAAACAAACCATCAAATCAATACTGCAATGTAGAACTACTCTGTTAGAAGTAAACGTCTGGAATTCAAAATGTACTTGTTTCACCACAGATAGTTTTTAAGTTGCTTGATTCAGTATTTAGATTGATATTCATTTAATCAGACACGCCCTCTTCCTATACAAACCCATCCTAACTTCAAACTCCATTTTAACCATTACCGCCAGCTGGATTGGAAGTGACAGTCCAATAGTGTTATGTTTCCTCTGTGTGCATATGACATGTTTAAGTAACACACCACAGGACTAAAAGGGTTTTAAATGTTTATTTATTGACGCTGTGAGGAAGTGACATTATTTATATTTATTACACGGCTTGGTTGAATGCTCGATTTGATTGGTCAGTCATCGGTCATTATTTCTGGATAATGACCGATGAGCTCTATAACGGACCGCTGTGTAATCAGAGACTCTGAACACCTGCTCATGTCAACCTGTGCTGCTTGGTTATATGCTTTATCCAACATGACAGCCATGTAAACAAACAAACAATGTCATTTACAACTAAACGTTGCTCTCAAGAATGTTTTTGAAAACATTTGAAGTGAGAAATAGACGATGCAATAACCGAGAAGTCATTCTATTTGATCCACTGCGCTTCCTTGTTTATCGTGGCACAACAACGGGGGAATACCAAAACGCTCGCCCCAAAACACAGTCGGCCCGGAGCAAATCCGGCGGTATTACAGGCAAATCGGCAGTAAATAGAATGGGGGGCGAGTGTGTTTTGGGGCGAGTTTTTTTCCATTTCGTCATTTGTTTTTGCGAGGCGAACTTGTCCGCCCAGCCCAATACTTATGGAATACTTTCATTGCCGTAAGCAAGGAAATACTTCGTTTTGTTGTTACTTTTGGGTAAATGTATTTATGTATTTAAAGCCCTTCAGGGCGATTAACCACCTCGGCTGCGCCTCGGTGGTTAATCGCCCTGTCGGGCTTTAAATTTCAATAATGACTACCTCCCCATGCATTATTCCTTGCTTATGGGTCACATGTCTCTCCTCTGCAGTGCTGATAGGGCAATCCTGTTGATTGGGAAGGTGCCAAGCGCTGTAGAGGAGGGGGGGTGTTCATGTTCATATTTGTATCACGTTTCGTCTTTTTGTGATTTGTGAATGAATTGGGCCTGTGTGTGAAATATAGTGGAATCAGTTTGGAAATTCCTTTATCCTTCTTTATTCCTTTAGTAATTATAGCTATAGATTACTCACAGGCCTTATTTAGCCATAGTTGAGTTAATTGAGGCCACATGACAACGCTCTCTAGTGAAAACGTCAAAGTGTCGTTGCGTTCTCTCTTTTTATTTTGCCTTTAGACGGTGACACACCAGGGATTGAAAATGCTGTAGTGTGCGCAGCTGATTTGTGGTTGCCATGTCCGCTTATTATAAGCGACTTTGGCCTGTTTTTCCTGTAAAGTTGCTTGTAAATATTGGTTGTTGCGCGTTGTTTTTGTTGGGCTTGTTTTTAAAGTGTAGTTAATGTTTTGATTGTATTATTGTTGAAACAGTTTTCAAACATGTGCATGTCAAATCATTGTATTTCTTCACAGACCCCTGTCTGAATTAATACATATATATGGTGAAAATAGCCGATCTACAAGCTCACAGTGAGCTTGTAAATAAGTCATAAATAAGTGTTTTAATCCTGTCTGTGCCCGAACGCCGTTCTACTTACTCATTTAATAGATCATCTTATTCTTCACCATACACTTGATTTTGGCACGGTATTCCTCACACCGTTTTTGCGGCACACACTCGTGCCATATGTCAAAACGACCGGCTTCACCGGGAATCCTGTGCTTGTACTTTGCTAAGAGATTGGTTACATAGTTTAATTGATATTGATTTATTAGTGCATTACATTTTTGCCATTCATTTCAATGGGAAAATGAAAAAACTCCCATTCAAGCATTTTTTTTCTCAGACACCGTAAGTGCTAGAGTTACAAGACTTGGAGGGGAGGTTCATAATTTAGTGCGAAATTATTCAAAAAAGAATTACACCAGTTGGCCTCATGGTGGCGCTATAACAGCCCACTTTACGTTTTGGCCTATAACTCTTGAACCATCGGTCGTAGAATCGAAAATATCTCGCCATAAAATCAAAAATTATATATATATAAAAAAAGCGGCAATTACCGGTCTAATGCGACCTCTGATTGAGGTATCTGCATATAGCACAGAGAATTGGTTGACAGTTCGTCAATAATTAACAGTCTGGTGATAACGGCCCATAAAAAAAACGTCTCGGTCACAAAGATACTTTGTGCCCTTTAGAATCTGATACCGTAATAAAATGTAATATCAGCTCTATAAACTCACACCACATTGCACCAAGTAAGTAAGTAGGTTAATTGTCCCACAATGAACCTAGCCAACACATGCAGGCCAATCATTTGATGACCGGTAGGCAGTGGTTCCGGTAGGAGACACAAAGAGTCTCCTTTGTATCTCCTACCGGAACCGCTGTGTACCGGTCCGCTGGTCATCAAATATCCATGAATTCAAGTCTCCATGGGTGAGTAATCCATAGGAAAAAAAAGCATTTTTTTGGGTGAACTATCCTTTAAATATCAGAAAATACACATGAACATGAATTCAACGAATATTAAATCTATGAAAAAGTTTAATCTGCAACACAATGTTATACAATATGTAGTGGGGGTCCCTGCTTCTTCTCTCTCAGCTAAGGGGTCCCCGCTTCATCTCTGTCTCAGCTAAGGGGTCCCTGCTTCATATCTCTCTCTCTCTCTCTCTCTCTCTCTCTCTCTCTCTCTCTCTCTCTCTCTCTCTCTCTCTCTCTCTCTCTCTCTCTCTCTCTCTCTCAGCTAAGGGGGTCCCTGCTTCCTCTCTCAGCTAAGGGGTCCCTGCTTCATCTCTGTCTCACCTAAGGGGTCCCTGATTGATCTCTGTCTCAGCTAAGGGGTCCCTGCTTCATCTCTCTCTCAGCTAAGGTGTCCCTGATTGATATCTGTCTCAGCTAAGGGGTCCCTGCTTCATCTCTGTCTCACCTAAGGGGTCCCTGATTGATCTCTGTCTCAGCTAAGGGGTCCCTGCTTCATCTCTCTCTCAGCTAAGGTGTCCCTGCGTCAAGTCTCTCTCTCAGTTAGGGGGTCCCTGCTTATTCTCTCTCTCCGCTAAGAGGTCCCTGCTTCATCTCTCTCTCAGCTAAGGGGTCCTTGCTTCCTCTCTCTCAGCTAAGGGGTCCCTGCTTCATCTCTGTCTCAGCTAAGGGGTCCCTGCTTCATCTCTGTCTCAGATAAGGGGGTCCCTGCTTCATCTCTCTCTCAGCTAAGGGGTCCCTGCTTCATCTCTCTCTCAGCTAAGGGGTCCCTGCTTCATCTCTCTCTCAGCTAAGGGGTCCCTGGGCTGAATAAAAAGGCGTGACATAGAGAAGTGGTTGACAGTGTGTCCATAAGTAACAGTCTGGTGATAAATAATAAATCATACAAACTGCACAGTCAACAAGCTGACGTTGTGCTCTTTAGAAACCTCAGTCACATTAAATAGCAGCTCTATAAACTCACAACGCGTCGCACCATGAGGCCTTGTGAGCTTGGAGATCTGCTTTTTTTGAATAGCCAAAGTACAGAATATGGTTAAAGTGGTTAAAATGATTGAGACGCCATATTAACTGGTTTTGCTGGGGACACCTGGGAGCACACACACACACACACACACACACACACACACACACACACACACACACACACAGAGTTGAGACCTGCTGACTTACAGGAAAAGAGAGGATCAAAGGTCACATACAGGTGTGTGAGGTAGATTATTAGTAGGAGATTATTAGTAGGTGTGGCCTAGCAACAGTCGGAGAGGAAACACTCTGTGTTCAACCTCCATTTTGACACAACACAGCAACACAACACTAGGAGAGGAAACACAGCACAGCAATCCAGAGGGACTAATGGATACAGTGGAATGAAGTGTGAGTGTTTTTAATACTTTGTAATACTCTGTACCAATGTGTAGGACCTTTACCTTAGTAGGGCTCCATTACGCCTGTGTGTGTCTGTCATAAGTGTGTGTGTGTGTGTGTGTGTGTGTGTTCCTACCACACATTCTCACACCCAGGTCATGTGACAGTGATGATTTTGGGCAACATGTGACCAAGCGTCAGACGGTTGAAGAGACAAGGACCTGTAGGGTCACCATCACAGCCTATCAGTGATCAGTATACTGTAGGGTCACCATCACAGCCTATCAGTGATCAGTATGTATATACTGTAGGGTCACCATCACAGCCTATCAGTGATCAGTATGTATATACTGTAGGGTCACCATCACAGCCTATCAATAATCAGTATGAATATATGGAAGGAGGCCCTAGTCTGAGTGAGGCCCCGCCCACTCGATTAGCACGGACCCCTGCTCAGACTATTCACCTTATTCCTGGCCACTCCCACTGTGGGCCTGGCCGTGCCCACTGTGGGTGTGGCCAGGTAGGGGAGTAGGGGAGGTGGGGAGCCCCATATCAATGAGTTTCCTGTTTACCAGTGTTGCCATGTCTGCTTATAATAAGCAATTCTAGGGGCTTTGTTTTTTAAAGTGTAGTTGCTTAATTGGACTTGCTTTCTAATGTTTTTAAAACCATGGTCCCCACATTTTTTCATGTCAAGGACCCCCAGATTAATATGTATTTGTCCACAGAGTCGCAGACCCACATCTGCAAATGTGTGGTGCCAGAGACCGCAATACAAGATTTGTGTTGTTAAAATAATTCCCTCACAGACACACAGCCCTAAAGCTCATACTGTAGGTGGCTGTGGGGCCCCTATAGAATACTAGGGGCCTCACAGACACACAGCCCTAAAGCTTATACTGTAAGTGTCTGTGGGGCCCCTATAGAATACTAGGGGCCTCACAATGCACACGTGTCGTGTGCATTGTGAGCTTGTTGAGGTGCTATTTTCAAATAGTCTGTGTAAAGTGGTAAAACTGAGCCTAGTTGCTGCTTTTGGGCTTGTTTTCATAGACCTGGCCGCTTGTTTCTTTTGCAAAATCTGGCAACTTTTGCAAAATCTGTTAACACACTGATAACCTGCATTACACCTGCAGTAGCCTACTAGGGAGGAAGTGAACAGATATTGAATGAAGCAGCACACAGAGGAAAAACTCTTCCCCCCTGTAAGAGGCAATGGTGGCGCCCTGGAGAAAGCCAGGAATAAGGTGGATAGGGTCTCACTGAGTTTAGGGTCTCACTCAGGCTATGGGGTCTCACTCAGGCTATGGGGTCTCACTCAGGCTATAGGGTCTCACTCAGGCTATAGGGTCTCATCAGGCTATAGGGTCTCAGGCTATGGGGTCTCACTCAGGCTATAGGGTCTCACTCAGGCTATAGGGTCTTAATGGGCTCCCGTCTGCTTCTGACAGCGTAGCTGTCTTGTTAGGGCCTGATGTGGCTCAAATCGTATGATGATGATCACTAGAATGCTCTGAGAAATAAACAATATGCAAGAGCTGTCTTTATGTGAACTTTTATTGAATACGTGCATGGATGCTATATTACTGCCAGCCTATAGGCTGAGAACAGGATGACATAAAGAAGAAATACAGAGACTTTTGAGACGTTTTGGCCGTTCCCAAGGGATACAAGAAAAAGAGGGAGGGAGTATTTCTCCTTATCGATTTCTCCTTATCAACAAGTCTGAATCATAAAAGTGACCTTATGGACATAGCAGTCATTAAGACACAAACAGCACGCAGTCACAATTCATTGTTACTCAATAACCAGGGGTGCACATAACCTTTTAGGTCTAGTACCGAGAAGAGCACCTGGAGATGTGACTTGGTGCGAACCAAATAAATGGTCCCGTGCCGTTTTGTCAACGGGGGGGGGGGTGGGGGGGGGATTCAGCATGGTGCCCACCGTACAGTTTTTGGGGGGGTGGGGGGGTTCGACGTTTTTTTTTTTCTCACGCCGTTTGGTGAAGCCCCCAAGGTTGGTGCCCTGTGCTGGGCTGCTTTTATCCGCCAGCTTGGGACGTTCACGGCGTATTTTGCACCATTACCGTGCGTTCATCATCGGTGACGAGTGCCTCTAACAGCCGCTGCTGGCTGCGTGCACGCAGCGATGCAATGCGAGGCGATGCGACGACACTCACACAATCACGTGCAGCATGTGTCCCCTCACCCTGCGCCTAATGGGGCCGACGCGTGCTTTAGCGTGATTATGTGAGCCTGGCTTCATGAAGTAAATTCCTAGCCTCGATCTCCAGGCTTTTATTTTTTAGTTTTGCTAAAAAATAAAAGCTTGGAAATTCCTGTCCCAGCTGTTGGTGCGCAAATGCGCCTCGCGTCGTCTGATGTGCCGCGCATTATTTATTTTGGGTGCGCATGTGCACCTGCGCACCAGTTATGTGCACCCGTCAATACCACATGTAATACAACATAATAATGATCATGATTATGCGTCAATACCAGAATGTGGACATAGAAAGAGTTCTTTGTCTACAGAAGTGAAATGAGAGAGAGAGTACTAGGAGCCTCACAGACACACAGTCCTAAAGCTCATACTGTAGGTGTCTGTGGGGCCCCTATAGAGTACTAGGGGCCTCACAGACACACTGCCGTAAAGCTCATACTGTAGATGTCTGTGGGGCCCATATAGAGTACTAGGGGCCTCACAGACACACAGCCCCAAAGCTCATACTGTAGGTGTATGTGGGGCCCCTATAGAGTACTAGGGGCCTCACAGACACACAGCCCTAAAGCTCATACTGTAGGTGTCTGTGGGGTCCCTATAGAGTACTAGGGGCCTCACAGACACACAGCCCTAAAGCTCATACTGTAGGTGTCTGTGGGGTCCCTATAGAGTACTAGGGGCCTCACAGACACACAGCCCTAAAGCTCATACTGTAGGTGTCTGTGGGGCCCCTAAGAGTTGGGAGTGAGAGAAGACACACATTTTGTTGTCAGTCACATGGGAGGGTCTGTCACATCAAACGGCTGATGCTTGTTGTCCAGCTTTGTACATTCATTCATCATGTCATGTTTTCTGGTTTATTTTACTGTCTGTAACCTAAGGTTAAATAAAGACCAAAGATGGGTGAGTCTGTGGAGAGAGGGGAGGAGGGAAGTGACAAACAGCACATCCACAGACCAGAGCCTCCAACAGCCAGCTGTGTGTCTAACGATGACCCTCCACACTTCAGTAATGAACCTGGACCGCCACACTTAAAGTATGTGAATCCTCCTATACCATAAACACAGCTCTAGAGCATGACATAGCACAGACTTCTAAAGTTCTACCCAACAAACAATGGAATATCTATCCATCTATGAAACTCTGTGTTTTTGGAAATATATTGATTGTGTCTCTATTATTGTTGCTACACTGTGGTGAAGCCAAACCCCTAGAATATGACTCTATTATACTTGCATAATATGACAATGGGACAAAACATTTAGGAATCTTGAGCAAATTGATGTCGTGTCATATTGGGTCCTGTGCTTATGAAATATGAAAATATTATGCTATTAATACATTATAACCCAGAAATTGTTAAAGTGTCGCAAAGCATGAGGAGACCGGAAATTTACCAAGCTATTAGTGGTGAATGCCAGCTGTAGAGTTGGTCAAGATAACACTGCCAGGTTTCCTGTCCATTGTCTGGGGTGTGAATCTATGACACCCCACCCGGGCCGAATCTTTTGTTTACTCAGAGAGAGCCTAATAATAATTATGTAGGAGCGCCTGTCGCCAGCTGTCTCTCCCAAATCATCAAACTGACTCAAGAATCAAGTAGAATAAGCCTATACAAAGTGTACTAGTCTTTACTAATCATACAGATGGATAGAACTAAGTTTTAGTAAAATAAAGATCGTTCTGTGTCTAAGCCAATGTTAAGACGACATCATTGTGTAAAGGATTTTGACTCTCTCTCCAGAGGAGAGGAGCGGAGCTGCAGAAGAATGCGTTTCTTTTAAAGTAACTTTAATCATCTAAATAATTCATACAACGTCAGACATGTCAATGTTTAGATTCATTTCGAAGCTAATAAAATGTTGAATAATAATGTTATAATGTGAGCTTGTGTAAAGGTACAGTTTGATAGATAAATGTTATGTGCTATCTAAGATAGGTCCAGTGTGTGACTTTTAGGCCCACCCCAAGAAATCTATTGTCCTTAGCAACCTGTATTGTGAATGGTCAGGAAGAGGGCCCGTTGCTTGCATATAATGTGATGTGTTTGTGAGAATCGGGGCTCTGTAATCTGGACCCACGCAGAGCCATGTTCAGCAAGAATGTACCAGGTTCTGTGAACAAGACGCGCCGTATGTTGAATTGACTTGGATGTATGGATTGCTGAGAACTTTGACAATAAAGTGAATTGTTTGAGAATGTAAACTCGGACTCTGAGCGTTGGCTTATTCTCCGCCGCCGGATATGGATTCTTATTTCTACCGGTCCGCTATGTTCAGACACCACATTGACTTTTTCATTCACCTGATAATTGTCAATATTTGTATGATTCCATAAGTGTTTACGACAGACCAGAGTCTCCAACACCCGTCTGTGTGTCTATGAAGAGTTACTGGTCTAAAGGACAACCTCCTGTCTTCAGTAATGAACCTGGACCTCCAGACACAAAGTATGTGAATCCTCCTAAACAGCATACACAACACTAGAACATGACAAAGTGTTAAATTGTTCGTGCAACTGAAAAACAAGACATACTGTAGGCCAGGGCCCTATTTTACACCTGTCATAAAAGGTACAAAGTGCAGCTCTCAATCATTGCTAGTTTACAACCACAGTGGTCATTTTCACACACAGTGTCCATGTTGTTACTTACTTACTTATCCCCATTACGCCGGCTGGCATATAGGGCATCAACAAAGTTTCTCCACTTCCATCTGTCTTTGACCATCTTCTCTATGGTCCCCCAGCTCTGGTGTTGTTGCTGGAGCTCCTTCTCTATCGTCCCACGTCATGTCGTTTTAGGCCTCCCTTTCTTTCTTTTGCCTGTAATGCGACTCTTCGGATCGCGTTGATGTCCATTCTGAGGACATGGCCAATCCAGGTCCACCTGCATTTATTGATTATGCAGTGCATGTCGTCTTGTTGGGTGATGTTGAGGAGTTTATTGATTGAGATGGTCTTGTGCCGGAATATACGCAGGATTTTGAGCAGGCATGATGTGTGAAAAGTGGATAACTTATGGATGTCGCATTTCGTGGTTTTCCAGCATTCTGCGCCGTATAGTAGTGTAGTAAACAGCTTTGGTAGATCTGGAGTGTTGTTTTGGTGCTGTATTGGTTTGACTTCCAAATTTGTTTAAGTCTTCTGAAGGTTGTGTATGCTTTGTTGATCCGGTAACGTCCATACTTGCTCCCCCATCATGGCAGGGGTTGACACTAATGCCTGCCCGCCTGCCCGGGGCAGGTAAATAAAACTTACGGGCAGGTGGAGTTTGCTTTCAGCCTGCCCTACCGGGCAGGTGCGTATTTGAGTGGCAGTGGGGACGCAACCATCTTTAGTTTGCTATAAACCCAACACGAGATATCTGTCTAAACACATGAACGTGACCAGAGCACTCTGCTCCCCCCTTCTCTCTCTCTCCTTCCCTCCCACGCACACACACACACACACACACACACACACACACACACACACACACACACACACACACACACACACACACACACACACACACACACACCCTCTACGTGCCGTGGTTCTTATGAGTAGAGCCCAACTGATACATCGGTCATTATTTCACCGATGTGGGCCGATGTTTTTTTATCATCAATAATTTCCCCTACACTTGTCTTTTAGAACGTTGGAACTGCCATTTACTAGAACTTACCAGTAGAGGTACTGTATAACACAAGTTAACTGCTTAGCAGCTGTCACATTCATAGTCAATGGCAGTGCCAGTGCATCTGTGCAGATCAAACCGTAGGCTAAACAACCCGACGTTTTATCAACAGCCGCATATAGATTAATACATGTGAAGAAATACAGTAAAATCCCAAACTTATGAGAGATCCAGCCAGCAATAGAAGTTTATGCTGTCATTCAAATAATAGAGAAGCTGTGACCTCACGCTCTGACGGACGAGAAATAAATATAATCCTTTTGCAAAAAACATCCATGTTCCATTCCTTTTTTAAACAATGATCCAAATGGGAATTTTTGAGCAGCTAGAATTATGACATTTTGACATTGTTTGAGCAGTTTTTGGTGCGCAAAACTAGTGGCAAGCTCCCTCGTTAAGTTAATTGTGTTCACCTGCTGTGCTGCTCTGCTGCTGTGCACCGTGCGCAGATCCCCGCCAGGCCAGGTTGTCTACCCAGGCCTGTAAAATTCATATAGGCAGCCAATTGGAATGAAATCTGCTCAAACTGACTGATATACTGATACAGAACCATATATAGGCTATATAACGTCACTGTCAGGCGGAAACCTTGTATAACCTTAAAAAAAAGAACAAAAAATAAAATAGTGAAAATAGCCGATCTACAAGCTCACAATGCATTGTATCTTGACATGTTGGGATCTTGTAGATCTGCTATTTTTACTCTTACAGTGTGATACTCTTGAATGATGAAGTAGGGCATTTATGAAAAAACATAAAAAGTTGAAATATGGAAATACAAGGTTTCTGCCCGACAGCGACAATATATGATTTAATAATATGCATTTATCCATTAAAACATTATTTATGTTTATTTGTATGGACTTCAAAATGGTCTGTGGAATGTAAAATAAGAGCACTGTTGGCCCATAATGTGTCATTTTCACTGTTGTTACTCTTAAAAAAATAAAATAACAAGTGTTAACGCATAGTCATATTCATAGCTATTAGATTTGGCATAAATATTGAGGTAAGACATTTTTTAATCGGACGCCCCCATAATTCGAAAGTAGAAAGTAAAAAATGTGTTTAATTGAACGGTAATTCAAATTTTACCTATCATTTTATAAAGCACAATTTACTTTTCGGGCAAGTGGGCAAGACCTGTGGGCAAGTAGAAAATGACCTGTACTTGCCCGACGGGCAAGTGCCTCTGAGACCTTAGTGTCAACCCCTGATCATGGTGAATGATACTTCCAAGATATGTAAAATGATCTGCATTTTCCAAGACCTGTTCCTCTATTGTTATATGTGTTGGTGCATTGGTGTTGATGGGCATGACTTTGGTTTTATTGTTGTTTACGATCAGTCCAACTTGTTGGCCATAGTGTTCATGTTTTACAAATACTAAACAACAGGGAAAACTGTTGTGCCCTTCCTTGTCCTTTGGTCAAGGTTGACTGCAGGTGCGGTGGTCTCAAAAACATGAAGGAAAACTGACAGATAAAGACTTGCTCACTGCATAAAAAAACCTCCTTAGACAGATTTAAGAAAATATAATGTATTTATTTTAAATGCTCATAATGTGCTCTGTGCTCATAGTGAGGGGTGAATTTAAAAAAGCAAACGTTTCAGTATTGGGACCTTTGTCAGTGCTATCTGATGTCAGTGCACCCAGATAGCACTGACGAAGGTCCCAGGAGCGAAGCGTTTGTTTATTTAAATTCACCCCTGAGTATGAGCACAGAGCACATTATGAGCATTTAAATTAAAGACATTATATTTTCTTAAGTCTGTCTAAGGAGTTTTCCTTAATCTTTATGCAGTGAGCGAGTCTTTTTCTGCCAGTTCTTCTTTATATTGTACAAGTACCAAATAATCCCACCCATCTGTGTGTCCATACTGTAGGTGTGGTGGTCTTTAAATGAGGTGTGGTCTGGTGTGTGTCCATACTGTAGGTGTGGTGGTCTTTAAATGAGGTGTGGTCTGGTGTGTGTCCATACTGTAGGTGTGGTGGTCTTTAAATGAGGTGTGGTCTGGTGTGTGTCCATACTGTAGGTGTGGTGGTCTTTAAATGAGGTGTGGTCTGGTGCATTGTTGCAGCATTGCTATCTTAAATGGAGTGAGAAAAGTCAGAAAGTGATTGCACCTTAAACCAGCTTTTACCTCATCTACAGTCTAGCGCAGTCCCCCAGGACATTATTTCCCTGCTCTGGAGAGTATGACTCCCTTTTTGGTCGTGGGTTTTATGGCCGACTTTAAGAACCTAAGAGTGCATTAGATCAGTGATTCTCAAACCTGTTTTGACTCGGACACCCCCCCTGTAAATAACGTTTTCATCCACGCCAACCCTGAATGACGGAGTTAATTTGTAGAACCGTACGTCATATTATGCGCTACATAAATATGTGAACCTTTCCCCCACGATGACAACTTGAGAGAATAATCTGTTTCCATTAAGACAGGTTGACGTTTAACCAATTGAACCCCGGCATCCCTATTCTGGGGGGGAACATTGGCCAAAAATGGCAGATCTACAAGCTCACAGCTGCTATTGACAAAAGAGATTTGGTGTAGATGTGGGGGGGGGGGTCAACGTGGCCCTATCTCCCTAGTGTGACTTAGGCCAAAATAGGATCATTTCTGGAGTAAATCATTTGGCCTAAGTTAGGTTTAATCCTATTTAAATACATTACGTCACTTAACTGACAGACGGTGTGATTTTTATGTTAATAGTCATAATTTGTTATAAACGTTACAATTAAGAAATATCATATAGTTTTGGATCAGTTTTTTATTTTTTTCTGAAAAAGACAAACAGGCAATTACTTAGGCCATTAGTTTAAGTGACGATATTTTAAGTGATAGTGATGAATTCCAAATATCACAGTATTCTAACATTAACACAATATTCTCCCCTGGACTTGCGTCACGGCGCCCTAGGGTGCCACGGCACCCACTGTGAGAGCCAACGCATTAGATAGTATAGTGACACATATAGGTGGGTTTGCATCGTGTGCACACTCCAACATTCAACACAACACTCATGTTGACTATTTTACCAATGACAACATCCTTTAATATGTATACATACATCAACAGAGTACATTGTCTGTGTTCTACCTAGAGGTGATTTAATACCAAATAAAAGTATGTCAACTTTGATGATTATGAGTCAGGCTCCATTAGATAGAAGTAGAACTGTGTCATAATGAACTGTAGGACCTGTATTAACCATGTGTGGTTGGTGTGAAGCACACACGCACGCACACACACGCACGCACGCACGCACGCACGCACGCACGCACGCACGCACGCACGCACGCACACGTAGCAACAATAGCAGATCTGCAAGCTCACAATACCTTACATCATGATACGTTGTGAGCTTGCTATTCTCTTTTAAAAGTCACACAGTGGAGACCAGGTTCATAGGGGTCATGTCTGTCTCTAGATTAATATTTAACCAATAAAAAGACACTCATGTTCAACACAGACGCCTCATTTAGATTCTGACTGGAGGAGCACCAATAAAACCTCCTCTCTCACGCTCCACAAACATGACCTTTATAACATCCATAAAGTATCAGTTAAACCATTGCTTCACAAGATGAGGAATAATAAGTCATGTTCCATTTACCATATGCAAAGACAACACATGCAAAAGTGGACGAGACACTACTGTTTGTTTAGGTAAAGTAAGTCATATACAGACATCTTTGTCCAGACGGGCACGGATGGACATCTAGACATAATTAGACATAATCCTTATTTATTATGGGTGCGTTCGGAAATACAGCACTGAGCGCACTGGCTAATAGAAATTAATAGGCGAGTGCGGTGTCATAGTCTTTACACTACGTCTGTGTGTGTTCAGGTGCTAAAATTAGTTGGCTGCTTGAAGTTTGTTTGAAAATAATGAACATGCCCACATGGTTAACTGCAGGGCTTACAAGCATTGATACTATGCTTTCATGCAGTGGTATAAAGTAACTAAGTACATTTACTCAAGCACTGTACTTAAGTACAGTGTTGAGGTATTTGTTCTTCACTGGAGTATTTCCCGTTTTCAATACTTTTACTTCTACTCCACTACATCTCAGAGGCAAATATTGTACTTTTACTCCACTACAATGATTTTAAAACTTTAGTTACTAGTTACTTTGTAGATTGTTATTATTATTAAAAACATGCATTACCCACTTCAGCCCTATATATATTTTGGCCATTTGAAAATAGCAGATCTAGAAGCTCACAATGCGTCGCAATGTGACACATTGTGAACTTCTATTTTCAAAATATTTTTTTTTATTTGAAAACTTGAAATGGGACATTCTGCATTAATGAGTAGCCTACTTTTACTTTTAGTTTTTTCAGTACATTTTGATGCCAATACCTTTGTACTTCTACTTGTAACAGAGTATGTATACATTGCCGTATTGATACTTTTAGTAAACAAAAAAGTAAAAAAGGGAGTACTTTTTTCCACCACTGCATTCATGTCATGAATTAAAAACATTTGAGAAATCATAGCAAAACATACGGATGACAAACTGCACTAAAGACACACAAAGCTAAACATTTACTAACCACTACGGCCATTTTGTCTTAGTCTTTAATGTTAATGATTAGTTAAAACCATAAAAGTGCTTCAAACTGTCTGCTGGCTGCTGCTCTAATGTCACAATCACCACTTTATCACACACACACACACACACACACACACACACACACACACACACACACACACACACACACACACACACACACACACACACACACACACACACACACACACACACACTGATTAGGCTTCTCACCATGTCAGTTAGCTCAGTGGCGGAACAACTCAAAGCCGGGCCAGTAGGCACAGCACAGTGATCAGGCCCTCCTGCGCATCGCGTGCGTGCGTGCCTGCACATCCCGTGCGCGCGGGTTTCGGGTGGATTCGGTCACTTTTTGTCACTTTATTTTGGTTTCAGGGTTAGGTTAGGGTTATGTTGTTTAATTCTTATTCTTGCCTGATTTTACCGATTTATTATCTGACGGCCCGGGCCCTCCAGGGTCGCGGGACGGTAGGCGGCCGCCTCCCTGGCTTCCCCGGCCTCCCCGGACGCTCCGCCACTGAGTTAGCTCTGGTCCATAGCGTTAGAAGGAGTTCTCCTCAACGCTATGTGACTTTTCAGCCATATTCCCTACTTATCGTCAGTAACACAGCCTCTTGACTGTAGTATAAATAAAGAATACACTTTTGCTTGTCAATAGAACAATTCCATTGACCAGATCTGTAGGGGGCGCAGTGGAGTAACTAAAAAACATACCTTCCGCTGAATTATTTTCTTTTCTTGCCAAAAAGTGTATTTTAGACGGGAGGTGGGGGGCTCAGAGTGTTATCATTAAGGAAAGTAGGCTTTCAACATCTTAAAACCGTCTTTTTTTAGTGAGTAGCGAAAGTGTATTCTTTATTTTTACTACACAGTCGAGAGCCTGTGCTTCCGGCGGTGTGCGGGCAATGGCCGAAAGGTCACATGAGGAGAAATCCTTCTAATGCTTTAGACCAGAGCTATATGTCTGTCACGTTCCTTCTAATGCTTTAGACCACAGCTATATGTCTGTCACGTTCCTTCTAATGCTTTAGACCACAGCTATATGTCTGTCACGTTCCTTCTAATGCTTTAGACCACAGCTACATGTCTGTCACGTTCCTTCTAATGCTTTAGACCAGAGCTATATGTCTGTCACGTTCCTTCTAATGCTTTAGACCAGAGCTACATGTCTGTCACGTTCCTTCTAATGCTTTAGACCACAGCTACATGTCTGTCACGTTCCTTCTAATGCTTTAGACCAGAGCTATATGTCTGTCACGTTCCTTCTAATGCTTTAGACCACAGCTATATGTCTGTCACGTTCCTTCTAATGCTTTAGACCAGAGCTATATGTCTGTCACGTTCCTTCTAATGCTTTAGACCAGAGCTATATGTCTGTCACGTTCCTTCTAATGCTTTAGACCACAGCTATATGTCTGTCACGTTCCTTCTAATGCTTTAGACCAGAGCTATATGTCTGTCACGTTCCTTCTAATGCTTTAGACCAGAGCTATATGTCTGTCACGTTCCTTCTAATGCTTTAGACCACAGCTATATGTCTGTCACGTTCCTCCAAACAACTCCATTATCATCATCATTTACACTTGATAACATGGTCAATCTACAGTATCCTGTTCATCCATTGTCCCAAGTTTTTAAGTAGTTGTAATTTGGAGATTGAAAACTCTGGCTAGGCTTGAGTTATTGATGGGAACTAGTTGTTATCAAACTCTACTGAGCAGCGATCATGGTCTGGCTCTTAATAATTTAGTTTTGTAGTATGAACAGGTTATAAACTCATCACACTGTCCAATGTAAATGATATAGATGTATTTTTGATTCAAGGTTGTCAGACTGATTCATTGATTGCAGATAACTATAAATAGACTTTTAGCCTCTTATTCTCTCTAATGTTGCCTCAATGTGACCTAAAAGGTCATAGTTCAAGTTTAAATAGAAGTGAAATATGTGAGTAGTTGGGAGAGACAATATGTTGACTATTTTACCAATGACAACATCCTTCAATATTTCATTCATAAATCCACAGAATACATTGTCTGTTTTCTACCTAGAGGTGATTTAATACCAACTAAAAGTATGTCCTCTTCAATGATTATGTGTCAGGCTCCACTAGATAGAACTGTGTCATAATGAACTGTATGTATTACCATCTGTGTTTAGGGTACGCACACACGCACGCACGCACGCACGCACGCACGCACGCACGCACGCACGCACGCACGCACGCACACACACACACACACACACACACACACACACACACACACACACACACACACACACACACACACACACACATTTCTGATGTTCTAGTATCAACCCTACAGTAACGCATGCACTTTTGTTTTTATTCCAGAAGTGTTTACAACAGACCAGAGTATCCAACACCCAGCTGTGTGTCTATGGAGAGTGACTGGTCTAATGCAGAACCTCCTAACTTCAGTAATGAACCTGGACATCCAGACACAAAGTAAGATCACTGATCTCTGTGAACTTCATCTGGAAAAACACAAAGAATGTCTTGTATCTGCTCACAGATGTGGACAGCAGTAGAGGATCTCACTGTCAGCTTTAGTGATCTTTGATTCAGTCATTCTTAGGTTTTCTTGGACTTTGAGTAGTCCTAAACTGTACTCAAGTAAAAGTATTGTTAATTTAAAATAATAATGACTAAAGTCATTAAGTACAGTGTGAGGTATTTATTCTTCACTGGAGTATTTCCCATTTTCAATACTTTTACTTCGACTCCACTACATCTCAGAGGCAAATATTTTACTTTTACTCCACTACAATTATTTTATTATTTTATTATTAGACCACAGCTATATGTCTGTCACGTTCCTTCTAATGCTTTAGACCACAGCTATATGTCTGTCACGTTCCTTCTAATGCTTTAGACCACAGCTACATGTCTGTCACGTTCCTTCTAATGCTTTAGACCACAGCTATATGTCTGTCACGTTCCTTCTAATGCTTTAGACCAGAGCTATATGTCTGTCACGTTCCTTCTAATGCTTTAGACCACAGCTACATGTCTGTCACGTTCCTCCAAACAACTCCATTATCATCATCTTTTACAGTTGATAACATGGTCAATCTACAGTATCCTGTTCATCCATTGTCCCAAGTTTTTAAGTAGTTGTAATTTGGAGATTGAAAACTCTGGCTAGGCTTGAGTTAGTGATGGGTGCATCCAGTTATTGCCATGTTACATTGAAATCTCTCTAACAACGTTTACATTTGCACATTTTGATAACACACATCAGATACATCACAAATCAATGAAAGGCACAACTACAGTAAGCATTTACCGTGTGCGCCTCTTGAACCATGTGCAGAATTTTGGCAATATTATTCTCTCAGTCTCTCTGGAGTTTCTTAGATGTGACCTCTCTGGATCAGCTCTGATTGCTTCTGACTTGATTGACAAGCTTCACTCTGACCATGTGTGACTTTGCCCAATTTTAACCCTCTAAGCAATGGGCACAGCTCCACAAGTTTAAATAGAAGTGAAATATGTGAGTTGTTGGGAGAGACAATATGTTGACTATTTTACCAATGACAACATCCTTCAATATTTGATTCATAAATCCACAGAATACATTGTCTGTTTTATACCTAGAGGTGATTTAATACCAAATAAAAGTATGTCCTCTTCAATGATTATGTGTCAGGCTCCACTAGATAGAACTGTGTCATAATGAACTGTATGTATTACCATCTGTGTTTAGGATACGCACGCTCGCACGCACGCACGCTCGCACGCACGCACGCACGCACGCACGCACGTATCTGATGTTCTAGTATCAACCCTACAGTAATGCATGTACTTTTGTACTTTTGTTCCAGAAGTGTTTACCACAGACCAGAGTATCCAACACCCAGCTGTGTGTCTATGAAGAGTGACTGGTCTAATGCAGAACCTCCTAACTTCAGTAATGAACCTGGACCGCCACACACAAAGTATGTGAATCCTCCTAAACAATATACACAACACTAAAACTATCTCAGTTGGCTCTGGGAGGGAGAAGACGTAGCACATGTGCGCAAGGAAACCGGGGTTTTGGTCTGCCTTCAGCCATGTTTTCATTCCCACTAACAATATATCTACACGGAACACTAACACCGCTTCTCCCAGAGAACATGGATCGTTTTGGTTATAAGCCCACCACTTGTTTCTATGATGAAAGAGCAAGTTAAAGCTCTGTGCTCATAGTGAGGTCTGAATCTAAATAAGCAAACGTTTCGCTCCTGGGACCTTCGTCAGTGCTATCTGAAGTCAGTGCACCCTGATATCACTGATGACGGTCCCAGGAGCGAAACGTTTGCTTTTTTTAAATTCACCCCTCATGAGCACAGAGCACATTATGAGCATTTAAAATAAATACATTCTATTTGCTTAAGTCTGTCTTAGGAGTTTTCCTTAATTTATTTGCTGTGAGCGAGTCATTTTTTGCCAGTTTTCCTGTATGTTGCACAAGTACCAAATAATCCCACCCATCTGTGTGTCCATACTGTAGGTGTGGTGGTCTTTAAATGAGGTGTGGTCTGGTGTGTGTCCATACTGTAGGTGTGGTGGTCATTAAATGAGGTGTGGTCTGGTGTGTGTCCATACTGTAGGTGTGGTGGTCTTTAAATGAGGTGTGGTGTGGTGCATTGTTGCAGCATTGCTATCTTAAATGGAGTGAGAAAAGTCAGAAAGCGATTGCACCTTAAAGCAGCTTTTACCTCATCTACATTCAAGTGCAGTCCCCCAGGACATTATTTCCCTGCTCTGACATCTGGCATTGTGTTTAAAATACACAATGACTATCTTTTTGGTCATGGGTTGTATGGCCAACTTCATGGATTTAAAGAGTGCATTAGATAGTTTAGTGACAGATACATATATGTGGGTTTGCAACGTGTGCATCACTGTCCACTGTGCTGTGGAACCTCCCTGTCACCCCCCCATCACTGTCCACTGTGCTGTGGAACCTCCCTGTCACCCCCCCATCACTGTCCACTGTGCTGTGGAACCCCCCTGTTACTCCCCCATCACTGTCCACTGTGCTGTGGAACCCCCCTGTTACTCCCCCATCACTGTCCACTGTGCTGTGGAACCCCCCTGTTACTCCCCCATCACTGTCCACTGTGCTGTGGAACCCCCCTGTCACCCCCCCCATCACTGTCCACTGTGCTGTGGAACCCCCCTGTTACCCCCCCATCACTGTCCACTGTGCTGTGGAACCTCCCTGTCACCCCCCCATCACTGTCCACTGTGCTGTGGAACCCCCTGTTACTCCCCCATCACTGTCCACTGTGCTGTGGAACCCCCCTGTTACCCCCCCATCACTGTCCACTGTGCTGTGGAACCCCCCTGTCACCCCCTCATCCCTGTCCACTGTGCTGTGGACCCCCCCTGTCACCCCCCCATCACTGTCCACTGTGCTGTGGACCCCCCCTGTCACCCCCTCATCCCTGTCCACTGTGCTGTGGAACCCCCCTGTCACCCCCCCATCACTGTCCACTGTGCTGTGGACCCCCCCTGTCACCCCCCCATCACTGTCCACTGTGCTGTGGACCCCCCCTGTTGCCCCCCATCACTGTCCACTGTGCTGTGGACCCCCCCTGTTGCCCCCCATCACTGTCCACTGTGCTCATGGATTTACCCATTAACTCATTGACTGACAGAGTTAAAACATTGGGCCTCATTCAGCAACGGTACTTAAGAGGAAATTTCTTCTTAAACCCACTTAAGAAGTTTTTAAGAAGATTTTGGTATACTCCAATGTTTTCTTAGCTGTGATCTGTTCTTAGGTAAGAACAGAATCTACGCACACTTTCTTAAGAGGATTTTTTTTCTTAGACCCATTTAAGAGGTTTTCAAGAAGATTTTGGTATACTCCAATGTTTTCTTAGCTGTGATCTGTTCTCAAGTAAGAACAGAATCTACACACACTGATGAGCACTCTTAGACTGGCCTTTGAGTTCTTAAGTGTGACATATTTGTGCAAAAATAATTAATTCTCAAAGTTTCTTCAATTCTACAGTTGGATTATATGAAATTCATTTGTATTGTATATATATATATATATATATATATATATATATATATATATATATATATATATATATATATATATATATATATATATATATATATATAAATATATATATAAACACACACACACACACACACACACACACACACACACACTGTATATTATCATTTATATAAATAATTAATTCTCAAAGTTTCTTCAATTCTACAGTTGGATTATATGAAATTCATTTGTATTGTATATATATATGTATATATATATATATATATATATATATATATATATATATATATATATATATATACACACACAAACGGCCAGCTAGCTTCACTATCTATGGGCGAAATGTCTGGGCGAAATGTCCGCAAAAATGGGCGAACTGTCTGGGCGAAATATCCGACTTTTTGGGCGAACTGCGGAATGGGCGAAATGACTTGTATTCGTGTGTGTGTGTGTGTGTGTGTGTGTGTGTGTGTGTGTGTGTGTGGGTTGGCTCTTCCGCATGCTGGCTTATATGGGGATTTAAGGGCGTTTCCTCTACTGATTGTGATACACGAGCACGCGCTTACCATTTTACATTCATCAACATAAGAACAGCAGGTGCGAACAATTTGGCAGTTTAAGAACACGTCATGAATGAGACTTGACTTCTCTTAGGAATTCACTTAGGAAGAAATGTAAGAGGAAATTTTAGGAACTTATTGCTGCATGAGGCCCATTGTCCCCTTGCCAGCGAAAAAGAGCGATTTTACTGAACCTATGGAATAAATTGTGGAATATTCTCTGTGACCATCGTCCTCACGGCTCATTACACGCATGGGGGTGTCGTTGTCGTGACGTCGTTGTCGTGTCGTTTATGTGATACACTTATTTGTTTTGGCGCTTGCTCATTTGATTTTCCTACTTTGGCTCATCTGTCTAACACAATCGGTGCCAGAATTTTATAATAACAGATTACGTTCGGTGCCATAAATCTCACCGTTGCCAAATTCAACACAACACTCATGTTCAACACAGACGCCTCATTTAGATTCTGACTGGAGGAGCACCAATAAAACCTCCTCTCTCACGCTCCACAAACATGACCTTTATAACATCCATAAAGTATCAGTTAAACCATTGCTTCACAAGATGAGGTATAATAAATCATGTTCCATTTACCATATGCAACGACAACACGTGCAAAAGTGGACGAGACACTACTGTTTGTTTAGGTAAAGTAAGTCATATACAGACATCTTTGTCCAGACGGGCACGGATGGACATCTAGACATAATTAAGGGCCTCCTCATTTATTATGTATTGGTCATAGTCTTTACACTACGTCTGTGTGTGTTCAGGTGCTAAAATGAGTTGGCTGCTTGAAGTTTGTTTGAAAATAATGAACATGCCCACATGGTTAATGTAATATATCGGGTTCGTATATACACATATATATATTAACATAATATATAATATATAATAATATATATTAATATATATATATATATATTTTCTATACTGAACAAGGGAGAGATGAACTGCTCCACCCTTGTATACCAAGTCAACAGGGATTATTCTGCCCTTTTTTTCTGGACTTGGGTCCCTACCTATTCTTTGTACCTTCCTGGTTTCATGCGCACTCGGTCAGGGTAGCGCCGCATGGCAGGACTGCTGGAAGTTACAGGCGCAGCTGGGCTCTGCGTTGGTTGAGCTGGGCTCTGCGGCGGCTGTGCAGGGCTGTCGCTGCTGGCAGGTGTCCCTGGAGTCGCCCGTGGTGTGTGAGTCGGCCCAGGAGTGGACTCACAGGTTCCCTGAGGCTGTGTAGAGACTTGGCTGGTGAATGGTTCACTGAAGTCTCTGATGGATGTGGTGTGGTCACTGGAGTTTGGGTACTGCAGCTCGGCTTCTCTGGAGAGTAGTAGATGATCGATATGGACGGAGCGCTCTCTGCACCCATCGTTGATCAGGTACGTGACTGGTCCAAGGCGCTTCGCCACTGTGGCTCTCAACCACTTTTCCTTCCCCTCACGAAAATTTCTTACACGAACTGAATCACCTGGGGACAGGTGTCTCAATTTGGTTGTGGCCGTGTCATGGTGAATCTTCTGTTTGAGTTGTTTTCTTTCAACAGTTCTCGCCAGGCTCGGCTTAAGCAGACTGAACCTGGTTCTCAGTTGACGTTTCAAGAACAGCTCCGCTGGCGAAACCCCTGTCACTGAGTGAGGTGTGCTCCTGTACATCAACAGGAAATTAGCCAGTCTGTGTTGCAATGACATGGTCAGCCGCTGAGCCTCCTCTCCAAGAACTTGCTTCAGGAGTGCAGTTTTGACTGTCTGTACCGACTTTTCAGCGGCGCCGTTCGACGCGGGATGGTAAGCTGGTACACGTGTCTGCTTGATACCGTTGCTCCTCAGGAACTGTCTGAACTCACAGGAAGTGAACTGAGGGCCGTTGTCGCTTACGACCTCCTCAGGTAGGCCCTGAGAAGCGAACAGGTTGCGTAAAACATCAATGGTCTTTGCCGATGTGGTGGTCTTCATAGGCATGACCTCCAGCCACTTAGAGTGACTGTCTACCAGCACTAAGAAGTACTGTTTGTCTTTTTCACAAAAGTCTATATGTACTCTCTGCCAAACACGTTCTGGCCACTTCCAGCAGTGCAATGGGGCTACTGGTGGCAGTTTTCTCACTGATTGGCAGGCTCCACAGCTCTGTACTGTTTCTTCAATGTCACTGTCCAAATGGGGCCACCACACATATGACCTGGCTAGTGCTTTCATGCGGCAGATACCCGGATGTCCGGTGTGTAGGTCACTGAGCAGTTTTGACCTATGTGCGGGGGGTACAATGACCCTCATTCCCCACAGAACACATCCTTGCTCTTCAGATAGTTCAGTTCTCCGGATGAAGAATGGTCTGAGAGCCTCACCATCAACGTGGTGTGGCCATCCATTTAATATGAACTCTCTCACCTTGCTCAGTACTGGATCCTTGCGTGTGCTTTGTGCTATGTCGCTGGCATGCACCGGCAGGTCATCCACAACTGAGAAGTAGAAGATGCTGTTTTCTTCAGCTGTTTTGTCTTTGTCTGGTCTTGGCAGCCTGGAAAAGGCGTCTGCGTTTGCATGATCTGCCGATTTGCGATACTCAATGTCGTAGGTGTAAGCCATGAGTATTAGTGCCCACCGTTGCATTCTCAGGGCAGCTAACGTAGGAATGGCTGACTTCGGCCCCAGGATTGCCAAGAGCGGCTTGTGGTCAGTAGTGAGGATAGACTTTCTCCCGTAGAGATATTTATGGAACTTCCTCACTCCAAAAATAATGGATAGAGCTTCTTTCTCTATTTGGGCATATTTGCTCTCCGCCTCAGACAGAGTACGTGAGGCAAAAGCAATTGGCTTTTCTTCGCCATCTTCCATGATGTGCGATATCACCGCTCCCACGCCGTAAGGAGAGGCGTCACAGGCTAGCCTCACTGGTTTCCTGGTGTCATAGTGCAACTACTTTGCTTTCTAGTAATAGTCTCTTTGTCTTTGTGAACGCGTCCTCGCATTCCGGTGTCCACTTCCAAGGACTCTCCTTCTTGAGTAGAGCATGCAGGGGCTGTAACAGGGTGGACAGACCCTTCAGGAAACGGCCGTAGTAATTTAAAAGCCCTAGAAAGGAGCGTAACTCAGACACATTGGTGGGGCTTGGAGCCCTTACTAGAGCTTCCACCTTCTCATCTGTGGGATGGAGCCCTTCACTGTCCACAATATGGCCTAAATACTCCACTCTGCTGTCCATGAACTTACACTTGGCCCGTTTTACTCTAACACCATACTTCTCCAGACGACTCAGGACTTCGTCCAGCTTTTTCAGGTGTTCTTCTTTTGACCCTGCTGTGATTAGGATGTCATCCAGAAAATAGGTCACATGGTCAAGACCCTGCAGTATTTGATCCATCACTCCTTGGAAGATGGATGGCGCACTAGAGACTCCATAAGAAAGACGGTGATAGACATATAGTCCACGGTGAGTGTTTACAGTGAGGTACTTTTCTGAATCTTTATCCAGTTGTAGTTGCTGATAGGCATGTGACAAGTCCAATTTTGTGAACAGTTTGCCTCCAGCCAATGTTGCGAACAAATCCTCCGTATTTGGCAGTGGATAAGTTTCCTCCTCCACACTCTGGTTGATGGTAACTTTGTAATCACCACATATTCTTATAGACTTGTCCGCTTTTGGGACTATGACAATCGGCGATGCCCATTCACTTCTGTCTGTTTTCGAAATTATGCCCATCGCTTCCAATCTGTCCAGTTCCTTTTCCACTGGTTCTCTGAGGGAATAAGGCACAGGTCTGGCCTTTCTACAGATAGGCTGTGCGTCTGATTTCACTCGAATAGAGGCTTTGAACTCTTTAATGATGCTGGGCCCTTCCCCAAACACAGCTTTGTGCCTCTGTAGCACAGCCTCCACCCCTGGCACACTAGCACCACCTTCTGCCTTAACAGCAAATATTTCCCCCCAGTTCAATCTGATTGTGGCCAACCAGTCACGCCCTAGGAGCGCTGGTCGGTCTCCCTTCACAATCACCAGAAAACTTTGCGGTCTGCTCCGTATATCTTGCATTCACATTCACTTGCCCTAGTGTGGGAATACGTTCCCCAGTAAATGTGGACAGTCTCTGGCGGCATACCTCAAGGGGCAGATGAGATAGCCACTCTTCATAGAAGACCTCAGACACTAAAGTTGCATCTGCTCCAGTGTCTAGCAGCATATCCAGACCCTGTCCTTCCAGTTTCACATGCACATTAATGCCACGTTTATTACTAGAAGCTGTAAACACAGAGTTCACTCCCAGCATGGCCTCTTCATCTTCATCATCATCATCATCATATTTGTGCTCTTCCTGCTCCACATAGTGTGTCTTTTTATTTCTACACATTCGTGCAATATGGCCAATTTTAGAGCAATTGTGACACTTTTCTTGCTTGAATCTGCATAGCTGTGCAGCATGCTTACCCCCACATCTGTAGCAAGGTTTTTCCTGCTGCTGCTGTCTGCCATCATCATTTCCAGGTGCTGGTCTGAAGCTCTGTTGAGCACTGTTGCTCCGCGGTTTCCATCCACCTTTATTCGGTTCCAGGTGCACTTTGTTGACTATTCCTGAGTCTTTCATGTGTCCAGAAAATTCCTGTGCATTGCGTGAGGCCATCTCCATGGCTAACGCCGTTTCACATGCCGTTTTGAACGTCAGCCTTGGCATGGACAACAGTCTCTTTTGCACGTCTTCTGACTTTAATCCACTCACAAAACAGTCGCGTAGCGCATCATTTAGAAATGCACCAAAATCACAGTGTGTGGACAGTTGCTTCAATGCAACAATATAATCCGCATTTGACTCGCCGTCATGTTGGTTTCTCTTTTGGAACCGGAATCTTTCCACTATGATGAGCGGTTTTGGCTTGTAATGGTTACCGAGTGCATCACACAGCTGTTTGTACGTTCTCGTACTGGGTTTGTCCGGACTTACTAAGTTCTTCAAAAGTCTGTAAGCATCAGCTCCAATCACTGATAAGAAGACACTGACCTTTTTGTCATCCGCCACACTGTTTGCGGTCATCCACATATCCAATCTTTCCAGGTAAGATTCAAAATCTTCCTGTCCTTCCTTATACTCTGCTATCGCGCCTATTTGGAACGACGCAGCCATTGTGTTGTGATCGTGGCCTCCTCTGCCTTACTTTCACAAAGTTGAGATCCACGTCGTTTTACAAAGTTGTGTCTCGTCACGGGATCCTCTTCTGTTAGAAAATCCCATCCACCTCGTCGCCACTGTAATATATCGGGTTCGTATATACACATATATATTAACGGAGACGGAGACACTGCGTACTGTGGTTGCCGGGTTGTTTACTGAATGAATGAATGGGGGGAGCGGGGAACATACATAGGGTTGTGCACATGCGCAGTAGCTCTAGAGCGTACATTAAACGGTCAACAGGGGGAGCCAGGGTACAGCATAAATGGTATTATGGCAAATACATTACAGTTAACTGCAAGGCTTACAAGCATTGATACTGTGGTGTAAAGTGTTCAGTGTTGAGGTATTTGTTTTTCACTGGAGTATTTCCCATTTTCAATACTTTTACTTCGACTCCACTACATCTCAGAGGCAAATATTGTACTTTTACTCAACTACAATTATTTTAAAACTTTAGGTACTAGTTACTTTGTAGATTGTTATTATTATTAAAAAACATGCATTACCCACTTCAGCCCTATATATATTTTGGCCATTATATATATATATATATATATATATATATATATATATATATATATATATATATATATATATATATATATATATATATATATATATATATATATATATATATATATATATATATATATATATATATAAAACCACTACGGCCATTTTGTCTTAGTCTTTAATGTTAATGATTAGTTAAAACCATAACAGTGCTTCAGCCTGTCTGCTGTCTGCTGCTCTGATGTCACAATCACCACTTTATCACACACACACACACACACACACACACACACACACACACACACACACACACACACACACACACACACACACACACACTGATTAGGCTTCTCAACATGTCAGTTAGCTCTGGTCCATAGCGTTAGAAGGAGTTCTCCTCAACGCTATTACATTACATTACATTACAGTCATTTAGCAGACACTTTTATCCAAAGCGACTTACAATAAGTGTATTCAACATAGGGAACGAAACTACTAATCACCAGAGGTCTTAAGTGTATTTCCTGTAAAAACAAGCAACCAAGAGTATACCTAGCGCTAAGGTAAAAGTGCAATATATCAGCTATCTACTTTCAAGCACATGAGATAAAATAGCCAAATCAAATGAGCACGAGCTAATCGATCCAATACAACAATAGTTCCTAAACTAGTTAACAACAAGTAGGCCAGGCAAAGAGGAAGGGTAGTGTTTCCTGAAGAGGTGGGTTTTCAGCCTGCGGCGAAAGATGGGCAGTGACTCTGCTGTCCTGACATCAGTGGGAAGTTCATTCCACCACTGTGGGGCCAGAACAGAAAAAAGTCGTGACCGTGTCGATCGACCAGAAGGACCGCTGAGTGGCGGGGGAGTCAGTCGCCCCTTGGTGGCTATGTGACTTTTCAGCCATATTCCCCGCTTATCGTCGGTAACACAGCCTCTTGACTGTAGTATAAATAAAGAATACACTTTTGCTTTTCAATAGAACAATTCCATTAACCAGATCTGTAGGGGGCGCAGTAGAGTAACTAAAAAACATACCGTTCCGCTGAACTATTTTCTTGTCTTGCCAAAAAGTGTATTTTAGACGAGAGGTGGGGGGCTCAGAGTGTTATCACTAAGGAAAGTAGGCTTTCAACATCTTAAAACCGTCTTTTTTTTTGTGAGTAGCGAATGTGTATTCTTTATTTTTACTACACAGTCGAGAGCCTGTGCTTCCGGCGGTGTGCGGGAAATGGCCGAAAGGTCACATAGTGTTAAGGAGAACTCCTTCTAATGCTTTAGACCACAGCTACATGTCTGTCACGTTCCTTCTGATGCTTTAGACCACAGCTATATGTCTGTCACGTTCCTTCTAATGCTTTAGACCAGAGCTATATGTCTGTCACGTTCCTTCTAATGCTTTAGACCAGAGCTATATGTCTGTCACGTTCCTTCTAATGCTTTAGACCACAGCTATATGTCTGTCACGTTCCTTCTAATGCTTTAGACCACAGCTATATGTCTGTCACGTTCCTCCAAACAACTCCATTATCATCATCATTTACAGTTGATAACATGGTCAATCTACAGTATCCTGTTCATCCATTGTCCCAAGTTTTTAAGTAGTTGTATTTTGGAGATTGAAAACTCTGGCTAGGCTTGAGTTAGTGATGGGAACTAGTTGTTACCAAACTCTACTGAGCAGCGATCATGGTCTGGCTCTTAATAATTTAGTTTTGTAGTATGAACAGGTTATAAACTCATCACACTGTCCAATGTAAATGATATAGATTTATTTTTGATTCAAGGTTGTCAGACTGATTCATTGATTGCAGATAACTATAAATAGACTTTTAGCCTCTTATTCTCTCTAATGTTGTCTCAATGTGACCTAAAAGGTCATAGTTCAAGTTTAAATAGAAGTGAAATATGTGAGTAGTTGGGAGAGACAATATGTTGACTATTTTACCAATGACAACATCCTTCAATATTTGATTCATAAATACATCCACAGAATACATTGTCTGTCTTATACCTAGAGGTGATTTGATACCAAATAAATGTATGTCCTCTTCAATGATTATGTGTCAGGCTCCACTAGATATAACTGTGTCATAATGAACTGTATGTATTACCATCTGTGTTTAGGGTACGCACACACGCACGCACACACGTATCTGATGTTCTAGTATCATCCCTACAGTAATGCATGCACTTTTGTTTTTATTCCAGAAGTGTTTACCACAGACCAGAGTATCCAACACCCAGCTGTGTGTCTATGAAGAGTGACTGGTCTAATGCAGAACCTCCTAACTTCAGTAATGAACCTGGACATCCACACACAAAGTATGTGAATCCTCATAAACAATATAAACAACACTAAAACATGACAACGTGTTAAATTGTACGTGCAACTGAAAAACAAGACATACTGTAGGCCACCTGACAAAAAAGGTGCAAAGTGCAGCTCTCAGTCATTGCTAGTTTACAACCACAGAGGTCATTTTCACACACATTGTCCATGTTGTTACATACTTACTTATCCCCAGTACGCCGGCTGGCACATAGGGCATCAACAAAGTTTCTCCACTTCCATCTGTCTTTGACCATCTTCTCTATGGTCCCCCAGCTCTGGTGTTGTTGCTGGAGCTCCTTCTCTATCGTCCCATGCCATGTCGTTTTAGGCCTCCCTTTCTTTCTTTTGCAGTCTGGGGTCCAGTGTAATGCTACTCTTCGGATCGTGTTGATGTCCATTCTGAGGACATGGCCAATCCAGGTCCACCTGCGTTTATTGATTATGCAGAGCATGTCGTCTTGTTGGGTGATGTTGAGGAGTTTATTGTTCGAGATGGTCTTGGGCCAGAATATATGTAGGATTTTGAGCAGGCATGATGTGTGAAAAGTGGATAATTTATGGATGTTGCATTCTGTGGTTTTCCAGCATTCTGCACCGTAGTACGCAGCTTTGGTAGATCCTGACTTTTGTTTTGGTGCTGTATTGGTTTGACTTCCAGATTTGTTTAAGTCTCCTGAAGGTTGGGTATGTTTTTTTGATCAGGTTTTGAATGTCCTTACTTGCTCCCCCATCATGGTGAATGATACTTCCAAGATATGTAAAATGATCTGCATTTTCCAAGACCTGTTCCTCTATTGTTATGTGCTGCTCATAATGTGCTCTGTGCTCATAGGGAGGGGTGAATTCAAAAAAGCAAACTTTTCGGTCCTGGGACCTTCGTCAGTGCTATTTGAAGTCAATGCACCCTGATAGCACTGATGAAGGTCCCAGGAACAAAGCGTTTGCTTATTTAAATTCACCCCTCATGAGCACAGAGCACATTATCAGCACATCACGTTCCTTCTAATGCTTTAGACCACAGCTACATGTCTGTCACGTTCCTTCTAATGCTTTAGACCACAGCTACATGTCTGTCACGTTCCTTCTAATGCTTTAGACCACAGCTATATGTCTGTCACGTTCCTCCAAACAGCTCCATTATCATCATAATTTACAGTTGATAACATGGTCAATCTACAGTATCCTGTTCATCCATTGTCCCAAGTTTTTAAGTAGTTGTAATCTGGAGATTGAAAATTCTGGCTAGGCTTTAGTGACGGGAACTAGTTGTTATCAAACTCTACTGAGCAGTGATCATGGTCTGGCTCTTAATACTTTAGTTTTGTAGTATGAACAGGTAATAAACTCATCACACTGTCCTATGTAAATGATATAGATTTATTTTTGATTCAAGGTTGTCAGACTGATTAATTGATTGCAGATAACTATACATAGACTTTTAGCCTCTTATTCTCTCTAATGTTGTCTCAATGTGACCTAAAAGGTCATAGTTCAAGTTTAAATAGAAGTGAAATATGTGAGTAGTTGGGAGAGACAATATGTTGACTATTTTACCAATGACAACATCCTTCAATATTTGATTCATAAATACATCCACAGAATACATTGTCTGTTTTATACCTAGAGGTGATTTGATACCAAATAAAAGTATGTCCTCTTCAATGATTATGTGTCAGGCTCCACTAGATAGAACTGTGTCATAATGAACTGTATGTATTACCATCTGTGTTTAGGGTACGCACACACGCACGCACGCATACACGTATCTGATGTTCTAGTATCAACCCTACAGTAATGCATGCACTTTTGTTTTTATTCCAGAAGTGTTTACCACAGACCAGAGTATCCAACACCCAGCTGTGTGTCTATGAAGAGTGACTGGTCTAATGCAGAACCTCCTAACTTCAGTAATGAACCTGGACCTCCACACACAAAGTATGTGAATCCTCATAAACAATATACACAACACTAAAACATGAAAAAGTGTTAAATTGTATTTGCAACTGAAAAACAGTAGGCCAGGGCCCTATTTCACACCTGTCTTAAAAGGTGCAAAGTGCAGCTCTCAGTCATTGCTAGTTTACAACCACAGTGGTCATTTTCACACACAGTGTCCATATTGTTACTTACTTACTTATCCCCAGTACGCCGGCTGGCATATAGGGCAGCAACAAAGTTTCTCCACTTCCATCTGTGTTTGACCATCTTCTCTATGGTCCCCCAGCTCTGGTGTTGTTGCTGGAGCTCCTTCTCTATCGTCCCATGCCATGTCGTTTTGCCATGTCGTTTTAGGCCTCCCTTTCTTTCGTTTGCCTGTAATGCGACTCTTCGGATCACGTTGATGTCCATTCTGAGGACATGGCCAATCCAGGTCCACCTGCGTTTAGTGATTATGCAGAGCATGTCGTCTTGTTGGGTGATGTTGAGGAGTTTATTGTTCGAGATGGTCTTGGGCCAGAATATACGCAGGATTTTGAGCAGGCATGATGTGTGAAAAGTGGATAATTTATGGATGTTGCATTCTGTGGTTTTCCAGCATTCTGCACCGTATAGTAGTGCTGATAGTACGCAGCTTTGGTAGACCCAGAGTTTTGTTTTGGTGCTGTATTGACTTCCAGATTAGTTTAAGTCTTCTGAAGGTTGTGTATGCTTTGTTGATCCGGTTTTGAATGTCCATACTTGCTTACATCATGGTGAATGATACTTCCAAGATATGTAAAATGATCTGCATTTTCCAAGACCTGTTCCTCTATTGTTATATGTGTTGGTGCATTGGTGTTGATAGGCATGACTTTGGTTTTATTGTTGTTTACGATCAGTCCAACTTGTTGGCCATAGTGTTCATGTTGTAGAAATACTAAAAAAACAGGGAAAACTTTTGCGCACTTCATTGTCCTTTGGTCAAGGTTGACTGCAGGTGCGGTGGTCTCAAAAACATGAAGGAAAACTGGCAGAAAAAGACTCGCTCACTGGATAAAAAAACCTCCTTAGACAGATTTAAGAAAATATAATGTATTTATTTTAAATACTCATAATGTGCTCTGTGCTCATAGTGAGGGGTGAATTTAAAAAAGCAAACGTTTCGGTCCTGGGACCTTCGTCAGTGCTATCTGAAGTCAGTGCACCCTGATAGCACTGATGACGGTCCCAGGAACGAAGCGTTTGCTTATTTAAATTCACCCCTCATGAGCACAGAGCACATTATGAGCATTTAAAATAAATACATTTTATTTTCTTAAGTCTGTATTAGGAGTTTTCCTTAATTTTTATGCAGTGAGTGAGTTTTTTCTGCCAGTTTTCTTTTATATTGTACAAATACATCCCACCCATCTGTGTGTCCATACTGTAGGTGTGGTGGTCTTTAAATGAGGTGTGGTCTGGTGTGTGTCCATACTGTAGGTGTGGTGGTCTTTAAATGAGGTGTGGTCTGGTGTGTGTCCATACTGTAGGTGTGGTGGTCTTTAAATGAGGTGTGGTCTGGTGTGTGTCCATACTGTAGGTGTGGTGGTCTTTAAATGAGGTGTGGTCTGGTGCATTGTTGCAGCATTGCTATCTTAAATGGAGTGCGAAAAGTCAGAAAGTGATTGCACCTTAAACCAGCTTATACCTCATCTACAGTCTAGCGCAGTCCCCCAGGACATTATTTCCCTGCTCTGGAGACTATGACTCCCTTTTTGGTCGTGGGTTTTATGGCCGACTTTAAGCATCTAAGAGTGCAGATCAGTGATTTTCAAACCTGTTTTGACTCGGACACCCCCCCTGTAAATAACGTTTTCATCCACGCCACCCGTGAATGACGGAGTTAATTTTTAGAACTGTACGTCATATTATGCGCTACATAAATATGTGAACCTTTCCCCCTAAGAACCTTTCCCCCATGAGGACAACTTGAGAGAATAATCTGTTTCCATTAAGACAGGTTGACGTTTAACCACTTGAACACCAGCATCCCTATTCTGGGGGGGAACATTCGCCAAAAATGGCAGATCTACAACCTCACAGCTGCTATTGACAAAAGAGATTTGGTGTAGATGGGGGGAAAAACATACCAAGAACAGTGCAAGTCAGGTCTGTTTAAGTATAGAGGGTCTACGTGGTTAAACTGATATCGTCACCTTCTTAAACTAATATCCTAAGTCATTTTTGAGAAAAATGATATGTTTGCCTAAGTCAGCTCCGCATGACACTGGCCACCTCTGGTAAAATGGCCCGTCTCCTAATTGAAAAGGATCATGCTGTTCCCTCGTCTGTTTGTAAAATGGCCCTCTCTCCCTAGTGTGACTTAGGCCAAAATAGGATCATTTATTTGGCCTAAGTCACATGGTGTTGTGACTTAGGCCAAAAAAAATTGCCTACATCTGGAGTAAATCATTTGGCCTAAGTCAGGTTTAATCCTATTTAAATATATTACGTCACTTAACTGATAGACGGTGTGATTTTTATGTTAATAGTCATCATTTGTTATAAGCGCTACGATTAAGAAATATCATAACATTTTGGATCAGTTTTTAATTTTTTCTGAAGAAAAAAAACAAGCAATTACTTAGGCCATTAGTTTAAGTGACGATATTTTAAGTGATAGTGATGAATTCCAAATATCACAGTATTCTAACATTAACACAGTATTCTCCCCTGGACTTGCGTCACGGCACCCTATAGGGTGCCACGGCACCCACTGTGAGAGCCAACGCATTAGATAGTATAGTGACACATATAGGTGGGTTTGCATCGTGTGCACACTCCAACATTCAACACAACACTCATGTTGACTATTTTACCAATGACAACATCCTTTAATATGTATACATACATCAACAGAGTACATTGTCTGTGTTCTACCTAGAGGTGATTTAATACCAAATAAAAGTATGTCAACTTTGATGATTATGAGTCAGGCTCCATTAGATAGAAGTAGAACTGTGTCATAATGAACTGTATGACCTGTATTAACCATGTGTGGTTGGTGTGAAGCACACACGCACGCACACACACGCACGCGCACGCACGCACGCACGCACACACACGTAGCAACAATAGCAGATCTGCAAGCTCACAATACCTTACATCATGATACGTTGTGAGCTTGTAGATCTGCTATTCTCTTTTAAAAGTCACACAGTGGAGACCAGGTTCATAGGGGTCATGTCTGTCTCTAGATTAATATTTAACCAATAAAAAGACACTCATGTTCAACACAGACGCCTCATTTAGATTCTGATTGGAGGAGCACCAATAAAACCTCTTCTCTCACGCTCCACAAACATGACCTTTATAACATCCATAAAGTAGCAGTTAAACCATTGCTTCACAAGATGAGGAATAATAAGTCATGTTCCATTTACCATATGCAACGACAACACGTGCAAAAGTGGACGAGACACTACTGTTTGTTTAGGTAAAGTAAGTCATATACAGACATCTTTGTCCAGACGGGCACGGATGGACATCTAGACATAATTAAGGGCCTCCTCATTTATTATGTATTGGTCATAGTCTTTACACTACGTCTGTGTGTGTTCAGGTGCTAAAATGAGTTGGCTGCTTGAAGTTTGTTTGAAAATAATGAACATGCCCACATGGTTAACTGCAGGGCTTACAAGCATTGATACTGTACATTCATGCAGTGGTGTAAAGTAACTAAGTACATTTACTCACGTACTGTACTTAAGTACAGTGTTGAGGTATTTGTTCTTCACTGGAGTATTTCCGATTTTCAATACTTTTTACTTCTACTCCACTACATCTCAGAGGCAAATATTGTACTTTTACTTCACTACAATTATTTTAAAACTTAAGTTACTAGTTACTGTGTAGATTGTTATTATTATTGCAAAACATGCATTACCCACTTCAGCCCTATATATATTTTGGCCATTTGACAATAGCAGATCTACAAGCTCACAATGCGTCGCAATGCGACGATTGTGAACTTGTAGATCTGCTATTTTCAAATTTATTTTTTTTCATTTGAAAACTTGAAATGCAACATTCTGCATTAATGAGGAGCCTACTTTTACTTTGACTTTTTTCAGTACATTTTGATGCCAATACCTTTGTACTTTTACTTGAAACAGAGTATGTATACATGTATTGATACTTTTTCCCACCACTGCATTCATGTCATGAATTAAAATAATTTGAGAAATCATAGCAAAACATACGGATGACAAACTGCACTAAAGACACACAAAGCTATACATTTATAACCACTACGCCATTTTGTCTTAGTCTTTAATGTTAATGATTAGTTAAAACCATAAAAGTGCTTCAAACTGTCTGCTGGCTACTGCTCTAATGTCACAATCACCACTTTATCACACACACGCACGCACGCACGCACGCACGCACGCACGCACGCACGCACACACACACACACACACACACACACACACACACACACACACACACACACACACACACACACACACACACACACACACACACACACACACACACACACTGATTAGGCTTCTCATGTCAGTTAGTTCTGGTCCATAGCGTTAGAAGGAGTTCTCCTCAACGCTATGTGACTTTTCAGCCATATTCCCCGCTTATCGTCGGTAGCAAAGCCTCTTGACTGTAGTATAAATAAAGAATACACTTTTGCTTATCAATAGAACAATTCCATTGACCAGATATGTAGGGGGCGCAGTGGAGTAAATAAAAAACGTACCTCTGAATTATTTTATTTACTTGCCAAAAGGTGTATTTTAGACGGGAGGTGGGGGGCTCAGAGTGTTATCACTAAGGAAAGTAGGCTTTCAACATGTTAAAACCGTCTTTTTTTAGTGAGTAGCGAAAGTGTATTCTTTATTTTTACTACACAGTTGAGAGCCTGTGCTTCCGGCGGTGTGCGGGCAATGGCCGAAAGGTCACATAGTGTTAAGGAGAACTCCTTCTAATGCTTTAGACCACAGCTACATGTCTGTCACGTTCGACCAGAGCTACATGTCTGTCACGTTCCTTCTAATGCTCAGGGGCGGACTTAAGGATCTGGAGGCCCCAGGCGAAAGGTAGTATGAGGCCCCCTCCACAGATTTTTTTTTAACAGAATAGATGTAATTTCCAGTATTCTGTTGTATTTTGGGAGTTTGATACTTTTTTCAGGCTTTACTAACATGGGATCCATTAAAAAGCTAAAAGTAGGCCTACAGAAATGTATTTAATTTTTTTCATGAGGCCCCCTAACTCTTGAGGCCCCAGGCGGTCGCCTAACCTTGCCTACAGTTAAGTCCGCCACTGCTAATGCTTTAGACCACAGCTACATGTCTGTCAAATTCCTCCAAACAACTCCATTATCATCATCATTTACAGTTGATAACATGGTCAATCTACAGTATCCTGTTCATCCATTGTCCCAAGTTTTTAAGTAGTTTGGAGATTGAAAACTATGGCTAGGCTTGAGTTAGTGATGGGAACTAGTTGTTATCAAACTCTACTGAGCAGCGATCATGGTCTGGCTCTTAATAATTTAGTTTTGTAGTATGAACAGGTTATAAACTCATCACACTGTCCAATGTAGATTAGATAGATTTATTTTTGATTCAAGGTTGTCAGACTGATTCATTGATTGCAGATAACTATAAATAGACTTTTAGCCTCTTATTCTCTCTAATGTTGCCTCAATGTGACCTAAAAGGTCATAGTTCAAGTTTAAATAGAAGTGAAATATGTGTGTAGTTGGGAGAGACAATATGTTGACTATTTTACCAATGACAACATCCTTCAATATTTGATTCATAAATGCACAAAATACATTGTCTGTTTTATACCTAGAGGTGATTTAATACCAAATAAAAGTATGTCCACTTCAATGATTATGTGTCAGGCTCCACTAGATAGAACTGTGTCATAATGAACTGTATGTATTACCATCTGTGTTTAGGATACGCACGCTCGCACGCACGCACGCACGCACGCACGCACGCACGTATCTGATGTTCTAGTATCAACCCTACAGTAATGCATGTACTTTTGTACTTTTGTTCCAGAAGTGTTTACCACAGACCAGAGTATCCAACACCCAGCTGTGTGTCTATGAAGAGTGACTGGTCTAATGCAGAACCTCCTAACTTCAGTAATGAACCTGGACCGCCACACACAAAGTATGTGAATCCTCCTAAACAATATACACAACACTAAAACTATCTCAGTTGGCTCTGGGAGGGAGAAGACGTAGCACACGTGCGCAAGGAAACCGGGATTTTGGTCTGCCTTCAGCCTTTCACTTCCGGTGGTGTGACTATGTTTTCATTCCCACTAACAATATATCTACACGGAACACTAACACCACTTCTCCCAGAGAACATGGATGGTTTTGGTTATAAGCCCACTTGTTTCTATGATGAAAGAGCAAGTTAAAATGTGAATATATTTCCGTGGTTTTGTCTGCTCCGAGAACGCTATTGTTAAATGAGTTTCGGTTTGTTTCGAGTGGGGAAGGATCGGCGGACACGTAAATCCCGGCCACTACATTAGTGGGTAAAGCGCCGCCTGCTTCCTGATCTGAAGGCATGCCCACTTGTAGGCCAGTGCGTACGCGATATGACGAACCCCCCCGACATATTGAAACGCAGAGCAGAATCTGTTCTTGAGAGATTAAATTGTACGTGAAACTGAAAAACAAGACTTACTTTAGGCCACCTGTCATAAAAGGTGCAACGTGTAGCTCTCAATCATTGCTAGTTTACAACCACAGTGGTCATTTTCACACACAGTGTCCATGTTGTTACTTACTTACTTCTCCCTATTACGCCAGCTGGCACATAGGGCATCAACAAAGTTTCTCCACTTCCATCTGTCTTTGACCATCTTCTCTATGTTCCCCCAGCTATGGTGTTGTTTCTGGAGCTCCTTCTCTATCGTCCCACGCCATGTCGTTTTAGGCCTCCCTTTCTTTCTTTTGCCTGTAATGCGACTCTTGGGATCACGTTGATGTCCATTCTGAGGACATGGCCAATCCAGGTCCACCTGCGTTCATTGATTATGCAGTTTATGTCGTCTTGTTGGCTGATGTTGAGGAGTTTATTGATTGAGATGGTCTTGGGCCAGAATTTACGCAGGATTTTGCGCAGGCATGATGTGTGAAAAGTGGATAATTTATGGATGTCGTATTCTGTGGTTTTCCAGCATTCTGCACCGTATAGTAGTGTTGATAGTACACAGCTTTGGTAGATCCGGAGTGTTGTTTTGGTGCTGTATTGGTTTGACTTCCAGATTTGTGTAAGTCTTCTGAAGGTTGTGTATGCTTTGTTGATCCGGTTTTGAATGTCCATACTTGCTTACATCATGGTGAATGATACTTCCAAGATATGTGAAATGATCTGCATTTTCCAAGACCTATTCCTCTAACTGTTGCGCCCTTCCTTGTCCTTTGGTCAAGGTTGACTGCAGGTGCAGTCGTCTCAAAAACATGAAGGAAAACTGACAGATATAGACTTGCTCACTGTATAAAAATTAAGGAAAACTCCTTAGACAGACTTAAGAAAATATAATGTATTTATTTTAAATGCTCATAATGTGCTCTGTGCTCATAGTGAGGTCTGAATCTAAATAAGCAAACGTTTCGCTCCTGGGACCTTTGTCAGTGCTATCTGAAGTCAGTGCACCCTGATGGCACTGATGAAGGTTCCAGGAGCGAAACGTTTGCTTTTTTAAAATTCACCCCTCATGAGCACAGAGCACATTATGAGCATTTAAAATAAATACATTCTATTTGCTTAAGTCTGTCTTAGGAGTTTTCCTTAATTTATTTGCAGTGAGCGAGTCATTTTTTGCCAGTTTTCCTGTATGTTGCACAAGTACCAAATAATCCCACCCATCTGTGTGTCCATACTGTAGGTGTGGTGGTCTTTAAATGAGGTGTGGTCTGGTGTGTGTCCATACTGTAGGTGTGGTGGTCTTTAAATGAGGTGTGGTCTGGTGTGTGTCCATACTGTAGGTGTGGTCTGGTGTGTGTCCATACTGTAGGTGTGGTGGTCTTTAAATGAGGTGTGGTCTGGTGTGTGTCCATACTGCAGTTGTGGTGGTCTTTAAATGAGGTGTGGTCTGGTGCATTGTTGCAGCATTGCTATCTTAAATGGAGTGAGAAAAGTCAGAAAGTGATTGCACCTTAAAGCAGCTTTTACCTCATCTACATTCTAGTGCAGTCCCCCAGGACATTATTTCCCTGCTCTGACGTCTGGCATTGTGTTCTGGCAATACACAATGACTATCTTTTTGGTCATGGGTTGTATGGCCAACTTTATGGATTTAAAGAGTGCATTAGATAGTTTAGTGACAGATACATATATGTGGGTTTGCAACGTGTGCATCACTGTCCACTGTGCTGTGGAACCTCCCTGTCACCCCCCCATCACTGTCCACTGTGCTGTGGACCCTCCCTGTCACCCCCCCATCACTGTCCACTGTGCTGTGGACCCCCCCTGTCACCCCCCCATCACTGTCCACTGTGCTGTGGACCCCCCCTGTTGCCCCCCATCACTGTCCACTGTGCTGTGGACCCCCCCTGTTGCCCCCCATCACTGTCCACTGTGCTGAGGACCCCCCCTGTTGCCCCCCATCACTGTCCACTGTGCTGTGGACCCCCCCTGTTGCCCCCCATCACTGTCCACTGTGCTGTGGAACCCCCCTGTTACCCCCCCATCACTGTCCACTGTGCTCATGGATTTACCCATTAACTCATTGACTGACAGAGTTAAAACATTGTCCCCTTGCCAGCGAAAAAGAGCGATTTTACTGAACCTATGGAATAAATTGTGGAATATTCTCTGTGACCATCGTCCTCACGGCTCATTACACGCATGGGGGTGTCGTTGTCGTGACGTCGTTGTCGTGTCGTTTATGTGATACACTTATTTGTTTTGGCGCTTGCTCATTTGATTTTCCTACTTTGGCTCATCTGTCTAACACAATCGGTGCCAGAATTTTATAATAACAGATTACGTTCGGTGCCATAAATCTCACCGTTGCCAAATTCAACACAACACTCATGTTCAACACAGGCGTCTCATTTAGATTCTGACTGGAGGAGCACCAATAAAACCTCCTCTCTCACGCTCCACAAACATGACCTTTATAACATCCATAAAGTAGCAGTTAAACCATTGCTTCGCAAGATGAGGTATAATAAATCATGTTCCATTTCCCATATGCAACGACAACACGTGCAAAAGTGGACGAGACACTACTGTTTGTTTAGGTAAAGTAAGTCATATACAGACATCTTTGTCCAGACGGGCACGGATGGACATCTAGACATAATTAAGGGCCTCCTCATTTATTATGTATTGGTCATAGTCTTTACACTACGTCTGTGTGTGTTCAGGTGCTAAAATGAGTTGGCTGCTTGAAGTTTGTTTGAAAATAATGAACATGCCCACATGGTTAACTGCAGGGCTTACAAGCATTGATACTGTACATTCATGCAGTGGTGTAAAGTAACTAAGTACATTTACTCACGTACTGTACTTAAGTACAGTGTTGAGGTATTTGTTCTTCACTGGAGTATTTCCCATTTTCAATACTTTTACTTCTACTCCACTACATCTCAGAGGCAAATATTGTGCTTTTACTCCACTACAATTATTTTAAAACTTTAGTTACTAGTTACTTTGTAGATTGTTATTATTATTGCAAAACATGCATTACCCACTTCAGCCCTATATATATTTTGGCCATTTGAAAATGGCAGATCTACAAGTTCACAATGCGTTGCAATGTGACACATTGTGAACTTGTAGATCTGCTATTTTCAAAATATTTGTTTTCCATTTGAAAACTTGAAATGGGACACTCAGCATTAATGAATACTTTTACTTTAACTTTTTTCAGTACATTTTGATGCCAATACTTTTGTACTTTTACTTGTAACAGAGTATGTATACATTGCCGTATTGATACTTTTACTTAAGTGAAAAAGTGAGTACTTTTTTCCACCACTGCATTCATGTCATGAATTAAAATAATTTGAGAAATCATAGCAAAACATGACAAACTGCACTAAAGACACACAAAGCTATACATTTACTAACCACTACGGCTATTTTGTCTTAGTCTTTAATGTCAATGATTAGTTAAAACCATAACAGTGCTTCAGCCTGTCTGCTGGCTGCTGCTCTAATGTCACAATCACCACTTTATCACACACACACACACACACACACACACACACACACACACACACACACACACAGACACACACACACACACACACACACACACACACACACACACACACACACACACACACACACACACACACACACACACACACACACACACACACACACTCACACTTCTGGTCCATAGCGTTAGAAGGAGTTCTCCTCAACGCTATGTGACTTTTCAGCCATATTCCCTGCTTATCGTCGGTAACACAGCCTCTTGACTGTAGTATAAATAAAGAATACACTTTTGCTTATCAATAGAACAATTCCATTGACCAGATATGTAGGGGGCGCAGTGGAGTAAATCAAAAACATACCTCTGAATTATTTTCTTGTCTTGCCAAAAAGTGTATTTTAGACGGGAGGTGGGGGGCTCAGAATGTTATCACTAAGGAAAGTAGGCTTTCAACATCTTAAAACCGTCTTTTTTTAGTGAGTAGCGAAAGTGTATTCTTTATTTTTACTACACAGTCGAGAGCTTGTGCTTCCGGCGGTGTGCGGGCAATGGCCGAAAGGTCACATAGTGTTAAGGAGAACTCCTTCTAATGCTTTAGACCAGAGCTATATGTCTGTCACGTTCCTTCTAATGCTTTAGACCACAGCTACATGTCTGTCACGTTCCTTCTAATGCTTTAGACCACAGCTACATGTCTGTCACGTTCCTTCTAATGCTTTAGACCACAGCTACATGTCTGTCACGTTCCTTCTAATGCTTTAGACCACAGCTATATGTCTGTCACGTTCCTTCTAATGCTTTAGACCAGAGCTATATGTCTGTCACGTTCCTTCTAATGCTTTAGACAAGAGCTATATGTCTGTCACGTTCCTTCTAATGCTTTAGACCACAGCTACATGTCTGTCACGTTCCTTCTAATGCTTTAGACCACAGCTACATGTCTGTCACGTTCCTTCTAATGCTTTAGACCAGAGCTATATGTCTGTCACGTTCCTTCTAATGCTTTAGACCACAGCTATATGTCTGTCACGTTCCTTCTAATGCTTTAGACCAGAGCTATATGTCTGTCACGTTCCTTCTAATGCTTTAGACCACAGCTACATGTCTGTCACGTTCCTTCTAATGCTTTAGACCAGAGCTATATGTCTGTCACGTTCCTTCTAATGCTTTAGACCACAGCTACATGTCTGTCACGTTCCTTCTAATGCTTTAGACCAGAGCTACATGTCTGTCACGTTCCTTCTAATGCTTTAGACCACAGCTATATGTCTGTCACGTTCCTTCTAATGCTTTAGACCACAGCTACATGTCTGTCACGTTCCTTCTAATGCTTTAGACCACAGCTATATGTCTGTCACGTTCCTTCTAATGCTTTAGACAAGAGCTATATGTCTGTCACGTTCCTTCTAATGCTTTAGACAAGAGCTATATGTCTGTCACGTTCCTTCTAATGCTTTAGACCACAGCTACATGTCTGTCACGTTCCTTCTAATGCTTTAGACCACAGCTACATGTCTGTCACGTTCCTTCTAATGCTTTAGACCACAGCTACATGTCTGTCACGTTCCTTCTAATGCTTTAGACCACAGCTACATGTCTGTCACGTTCCTCCAAACAACTCCATTATCATCATCATTTACAGTTGATAACATGGTCAATCTACAGTATCCTGTTCATCCATTGTCCCAAGTTTTTAAGTAGTTGTAATGTGGAGATTGAAAACTCTGGCTAGGCTTTAATGATGGGAACTAGTTGTTATCATACTCTACTGAGCAGCGATCATGGTCTGGCTCTGAATAATTTAGTTTTGTAGTATGAACAGGTTAAAAACTCAACACACTGTCCAATGTAAATGATATATATTTATTTTTGATTCAAGGTTGTCAGACTGATTCATTGATTGCAGATAACTATGAATAGACTTTTAGCCTCTTATTCTCTCTAATGTTGCCTCAATGTGACCTAAAAAAGGTCATAGTTCAAGTTTAAATAGAAGTGAAATATGTGAGTAGTTGGGAGAGACAATATGTTGACTATTTTACCAATGACAACATCCTTCAATATTTGATTCATAAATGCACAGAATGCATTGTCTGTTTTCTACCTAGAGGTGATTTAATAAAAGTATGTCCTCTTCAATGATTATGTGTCAGGCTCCACTAGATATAACTGTGTCATAATGAACTGTATGTATTACCATCTGTGTTTAGGATACGCACGCACGCACGTATCTGATGTTCTAGTATCAACCCTACAGTAATGCATGCACTTTTGTTTTTATTCCAGAAGTGTTTACCACAGACCAGAGTATCCAACACCCAGCTGTGTGTCTTTGAAGAGTGACTGGTCTAATGCAGAACCTCCTAACTTCAGTAATGAACCTGGACATCCACACACAAAGTATTTGAATCCTCCTAAACAATATACACTAAAACTATCTCAGTTGGCTCTGGGAGGAAGAAGACATAGCACACGTGCGCAAGGAAACCGGGGTTTTGGTCTGCCTTCAGCCTTTCACTTCCGGTGGTGTGACTATGTTTTCATTCCCACTAACAATGTATCTACACGGAACACTAACACCACTTCTCCCAGAGAACATGGATCGTTTTGGTTATAAGCCCACTTGTTTCTATGATGAAAGAGCAAGTTAAAATGTGAATATATTTCCGTGGTTTTGTCTGCTCCGAGAACGCTATTGTTAGATGAGTTTCGGTTTGTTTCGAGTGGGGAAGGATCGGCGGACACGTAAATCCCGGCCACTACATTATTGGGTAAAGTGCGGCCTGCTTCCTGATCTGAAGGCACGCCCACTTGTAGGCCAGTGCGTACGAGATATGACGAACCCCCCGACAGATTCAAACTCAGAGCAGAATCTGTTCTTGAGAGATTAAATTGTACGTGAAACTGAAAAACAAGACTTACTGTAGGCCACCTGTCATAAAAGGTGCAACGTGTAGCTCTAAATCATTGCTAGTTTACAACCACAGTGGTCATTTTCACACACAGTGTCCACTTACTTATCCCTATTCGGCTGGCACATAGGGCAGCAACAAAGTTTCTCCACTTCCATCTGTCTTTGGCCATCTTCTCTATGGTCCTCCAGCTATGTTTCTGGAGCTCCTTCTCTATCGTCCCACGCCATGTCGTTTTAGGCCTCCCTTTCTTTCTTTTGCCTGTAATGCGACTCTTGGGATCACGTTGATGTCCATTCTGAGGACATGGCCAATCCAGGTCCACCTGCGTTTATTGATTATGCAGTGCAATGTCGTCTTGTTGGGTGATGTTGAGGAGTTTATTGATTGAGATGGTCTTGGGCCAGAATATACGCAGGATTTTGCGCAGGCATGATGTGTGATGGATAAGTGGATAATCTATGGCTGTCGCATTCTGTGGTTTTCCAGCATTCTGCACCGTATAGTAGTGTTGATAGTACACAGCTTTGGTAGATCCGGAGTGTTGTTTTGGTGCTGTATTGATTTGACTTACAGATTTGTATAAGTCTTCTGAAGGTTGGTTATTCTTTGTTGATCCGGTTTTGAATGTCCATACTTGCTTACATCATGGTGAATGATACTTCCAAGATATGTGAAACAAGTAAGACGCGCGAACGCTGGCAGCGAACGCAGCCCTATTTTCTTTTTCTTTGCCTTTTTGAAATTGTTATGTTGTGTATTTACGGTCTTGTAATCCGTGTTATTTCACCGTGATGGGGAGAGCGTAGAGAGAAAGTGACGTGACTGCCTCCGCCTCGTATTGAAGTTAATGGGGGGGGGGGGGGGGTATGGTTCTCCTATGCACGGCGTTTCGGAGTTCCTAGTCATCTATGCACGGAATTGGCGTTTGTCAATCCGTGCTGCGAATGAGAGCGCGGGTCACATGGGGGCGCGGCTACACACAGGCAGTGCACACAGAAACACAGAGACACAGAGACACAGAGACGCAGAGCCTCACACACACAACCCCAGCACAGTGTCATAGTAAGCTGCACTTAGGCGGAGGTGCCACGCCTCCTTCCGCGTTTTTTAAATTCACCCCTCACTTTGAGCACAGAGCACATTATGAGCATTTAAAATAAAGAAATTCTATTTCCTTAAGTCTGTCTTAGGAGTTTTCCTTAATTTGAGTCATTTTTTGCCAGTTTTCCTGTATGTTGCACAAGTACCAAATAAATCCCACCCATCTGTGTGTCCATACTGTAGGTGTGGTGGTCTTTAAATGAGGTGTGGTCTGGTGTGTGTCCATACTGTAGGTGTGGTGGTCTTTAAATGAGGTGTGGTCTGGTGTGTGTCCATACTGTAGGTGTGGGGGTCTTTAAATGAGGTGTGGTCTGGTGTGTGTCCATACTGTAGGTGTGGTGGTCTTTAAATGAGGTGTGGTCTGGTGTGTGTCCATACTGTAGGTGTGGTGGTCTTTAAATGAGGTGTGGTCTGGTGTGTGTCCATACTGTAGGTGTGGTGGTCTTTAAATTAGGTGTGGTCTGGTGTGTGTTCATACTGTAGGTGTGGGGGTCTTTAAATGAGGTGTGGTCTGGTGTGTGTGTCCATACTTTAGGTGTGAGGGTCTTTAAATGAGGTGTGGTCTGGTGTGTGTCCATACTGTAGGTGTGGGGGTCTTTAAATGAGGTGTGGTCTGGTGTGTGTTCATACTGTAGGTGTGGTGGTCTTTAAATGAGGTGTGGTCTGGTGTGTGTCCATACTGCAGTTGTGGGGGTCTTTAAATGAGGTGTGGTCTGGTGCATTGTTGCAGCATTGCTATCTTAAATGGAGTGAGAAAAGTCAGAAAGTGATTGCACCTTAAAGCAGCTTTTACCTCATCTACATTCTAGTGCAGTCCCCCAGGACATTATTTCCCTGCTCTGGCGAGTATGACAATCCTTTTTGGTCGTGGGTTTTATGGCCGACTTTAAGCAACTAAGAGTGCATTAGATCAGTGATTCTCAAACCTGTTTTGACTCGGACACCCCCCCTGTAAATAACGTTTTCATCCACGCCACCCCTCAATGACGGAGTTAATTTGTAGAACCGTACGTCATATTATGCGCTACATAAATATGTGAACCTTTCCCCCTAAGAACCTTTCCCCTATGAGGACAACTTGAGAGAATAATCTGTTTCCATTAAGACAGGTTGACGTTTGACCACTTGAACCCCAGTATCCCTATTCTGGGGGGGAACATTCGCCAAAAATGGCAGATCTACAAGCTCACAGCTGCTATTGACAAAAGAGATTTGGTGTAGATGGGGGGGAAATAAACTTACCAAGAACAGTGCAAGTCAGGTCTGTTTAAGTATAGAGGGTCTACGTGGTTAAACTGATATCGTCACCTTCTTAAACTAATATCCTAAGTTATTTTTGAGGAAAATGATATGTTTGCCTAAGAGGAGCTCCTCATGACACTGGCCACCTCTGGTAAAATGGCCCGTCTCCTAATTGAAAAGGATCATGCTGTTCCCTCGTCTGTTTGTAAAATGGCCCTATCTCCCTAGTGTGACTTAGGCCAAAATAGGATAATTTCTGGAGTAAATCATTTGGCCTAAGTTAGGTTTAATCCTATTTAAATATATTACGTCACTTAACTGACAGACGGTGTGATTTGTATGTTAATAGTCATAATTTGTTATAAACGTTACAATTAAGGAATATCATATCGTTTTGGATCAGTTTTTTATTTTTTTCTGAAAAAAACAAACAGGCAATTACTTAGGCCATTAGTTTAAGTGACGATATTTTAAGTGATAGTGATGAATTCCAAATATCACAGTATTCTAACATTAACACAGTATTCTCCCCTGGACTTGCGCCACGGCACCCTAGGGTGCCACGGCACCCACTTTGAGAGCCAACGCATTAGATAGTATAGTGACACATATAGGTGGGTTTGCATCGTGTGCACACTTCTACATTCAACAGAACACTCATGTTGACTATTTTACCAATGACAACATCCTTTAATATTTATACATACATCAACGGAGTACATTATCTGTGTTCTACCTAGAGGTGATTTAATACCAAATAAAAGTATGTCAACTTTGATGATTATGAGTCAGGCTCCATTAGATAGAACTGTGTCATGATGAACTGTATGCCCTGTATTAACCATGTGTGGTTGTGGTAAAACACACACGCACGCACGCACACGCACGCACGCACGCACGCACGCACGCACGCACACGTAGCAACAATAGCAGATCTGCAAGCTCACAATACCTTACATCATGATACGTTGTGAGCTTGTAGATCTGCTATTCTCTTTTAAAAGTCACACAGTGGAGACCAGGTTCATAGGGGTCATGTCTGTCTCTAGATCAATATTTAACCAATAAAAAGACACTCATGTTCAACACAGACGCCTCATTTAGATTCTGACTGGAGGAGCACCAATAAAACCTCCTCTCTCACGCTCCACAAACATGACCTTTATAACATCCATAAAGTAGCAGTTAAACCATTGCTTCACAAGATGAGGTATAATAAATCATGTTCCATTTCCCATATGCAACGACAACACATGCAAAAGTGGACGAGACACTACTGTTTAGGTAAAGTAAGTCATATACAGACGTCATCTAGACATAATTAAGGGCCTATGCGTTTACTTCTACTCCACTACATCTCAGGGGCAAATATTGTACTTTTACTCGATTACAATTATTGTAAAACTTTAGCTACAGTACTAGTTACCTTGTAGATTTGTATTATTATTACCCACTTCAGCTCTGTATACATTTCGACCATTTGAAAATAGCAGATCTACAAGCTCACAATGCGTCGCGATGCAACGCATTGTGAGCTTGTAGATCTGCTATTTTCAAATTATTTTTTATACATTTGAAAACTTGAAATGGGCTACTTTTGGTACTTTCAGTACATTTTGATGCCAATACTTTTTTCAACCTATCTTCATATATTTCGTCCTCACTATATAATACTCATGATAAAATGGTACCATTTTTTTCTACTTGGTCTGTGTCTCGTAGGAGGGCTGTGGACAGTCCAGAAACCCGTCTACCAGTGACATCATCGTTAGGCATGATTTCTTTTTCAACAAGATTTCATATTTCTCATTTAGATTTTTATTAACACGAGAACAATGGCTTCTTTTATTGCATTGCAACTTTCCAGGAATAGAAAGCCTGCAGTTTCTATTAGCTTGGATTCCCCATTGATGATGTCACTGGTAGACGGGACTCAGAACTGTCCACAGCCCTCCTTTGAGACACAGACCAAGTAGAAAAATATTGTACCATTTTATCATGAGTATTAGTGAGGACCTATTATATGAAGATAGGTTGAAAATCGGTGAAGTCGTCCTTTAAGTGAAAAATAGGAGTACTTTTTTCCACCACTGCATTCATGTCATGAATTAAAATAATTTGAGAAATCATAGCAAAACATACAGATGACAAACTGCACAAAAGACACACAAAGCTATACATTTACTAACCACTACGGCATGTTGTCTTGGTATTTAATGTTAATGATTAGTTAAAACCATAACAGTCCTTCTGCTGGCTGCTGCTCTAATGTCACAATCACCACGTTATCACTCACACACACACACACACACACACACACACACACACACACACACACACACACACACACACACACACACACACACACACTGACTGAGCAATATCTCTTCATCAATATCTAAGCTATAATGATGATAACATTGGCACAGTGGCCTGTTAGTTCTGTACATGTACCATAGCGTTAGAAGGAGTTCTCCTCAACACTATGTGACTTTTCGGTCATTGTCCGCATATCGTCGGTAGCACAGCCTCTTGACTGGAGTAACAATAAAGATACACTTTTAATTCAATAGAACAATTCCATTGACCAGATCTGTAGGGGGCACAGTGGAGTAACTACAAAAACATTCCGTCTGCTTAATTATTTTCTTTTCTGACCAACAAGTGTTTTTAGACGGGATGTGGGGGGCTGAGAGTGTTCCCACTAAGGAAAGTACGCTTTCAACATCTTAATAAACTCAACACAGTGTCCAAAGTATAGATTTAGTTTTGATTCAAGTTTGTCAGACTGATTCATTGATAGATAACTAATAGACTTTTTATCCTATTATCATCTCATAATGTATCCTCGATGTGACCTTCAAAGGTCATAGTTCAAGTTCAGACAGAAGTGAAACATGTGAGGAGTTTGGAGAGACAATATTTTGACTATTTTACAGAAATTCATAGAATACGGGTGCACGGTGGCGCAGTCGTTAGCGCTATCGCCTCACACGCTGTGGACGCTGTGGGTACTGAGGGTTTGTTCTCTCCTCTGCGTCTTCGGTGGCCATACCTTAGGTGGGGTTGGCGAAAGGGACTTTCTGTGTGGAGTTGGCATGTTCTCCCCATGTCCCCTAGGGTAGGTAGTAGGTACCCTCACAAAAAAACATGCAGTAATCCTGGTCTCTATACTGCCTCCCCCTGATCTGTCGAAGCGTCTGATGGAGGGGAAAGGAACTGGTTGGAATAACGTGTTCCTTCCACACGTTATGTCCTACCCGGGAAACTCCCCCTGTCAGGTGATACGAAGCAGCCTGCTCACTCCTCATGCGTTGAAGGAAGCATGATATCAATTCGGGGCTCTCCCCAGGCTGGCAGAGGGAAAGTAGCGGCCAGGATTACAGCTTAGGCAATTGGCAGTGGCACTGGTGAAAAAATGGGTTACAAAAATTGTGGGATAATAAATCCTTAGAACACATTGGCTGTGTTCTACCTAGAGCTTATTTAATACCAAAGAAAAGTATGTAAACTTTGATGATTATGAGTCAGGCTCCACTAGATTGAACTGTGTCATGATTAACTGTATGCATTACCCATCTGTGATTGTGGTCACACACACACACACACACACACACACACACACACACACACACACACACACACACACACACACACACACACACACACACACACACACACACACACACACACACACACGTATACACACACACGTATACACACACACACACACACACACACACACACACACACACACACACACACACACACACACACACACACACACACACACACACACACACACACACACACACACACACACTGTGTCATAGTGTCACACAAAAGTATATTTTATTTTAAAATGTCACACCGATAATGACATGTCCAAATGGAGGCCAGGTTCAAAGTGGTTATGTCTGTCCATAGATTATAAAAAACTGTATTAACAAACAGGTATTCCTCCTGTGAGTGTGTTTATGTCCACCATTGATCTGTGTAGTTGTAGTGTGTAGGAAGTAGGCAGAAAGCCCACTAAAACCCTACAGTAATGTATCAAAACACATCATGGACAGTGGGGAACTTTGATAATTGAATACACTTTTGCTTTTATTCCAGAAGTGTTTACTACAGACCAGAGTCTCCAACACCCAGCTGTGTGTTTATGAAGAGTGACCGGTCTAAAGGAGAACCTCTTTTCTTCAGTATTGAACCTGAACCTCCAGACACAAAGTAAGATCACTGATCTCTGTGAACTTCAACTGTAAAGACACAAAGAATGTTATGTATCTGCTCACAGATGTAGACAGTAGTAGAGGATCTCTAAGTAGCTCTAAACTGTACTCAAGTAAATATACTGTTACTTTAAAATGATGATGACTTGAGTAGAAATAAATAATATCTAGTGAAAATACTAAGTACTGACTTCCTTTATTCAAACCTGATTTATTGTGTAATATAAACTCCCCTCTATACCAAATCAACTTGCCGAAAATAACCAATCTACAAGCTCACAACGTGTCATGGCGTGAGCTTGTAAATCTGTTACTTTTGCTGAATGTTCACCCAGATGTTAAATAATCAGAATTAAATAGAAGTAATCCATACGGTCGTCTCAAAAAACAAGGAAGTGTTGATGAAATAGAATAAATGTTTGGTTACTGCATGGTCTATTTCTCTCTTCAAATGTTTTCAAAAACATTATTGAGAGCAATGTTTAGCTGTACATGGCATTATGAGTTTGTGTACATGGCTGTCATGTTGGATAAAACACAAAATTCAAGCAGTGCAGCAGTCTTTGATTAGACATAATTAAACATGATTGAGATCATCAGTCTTTATTCAGAAATAACACCACTGATTTCAGCGATTGGCCAATCAGAATCAAGCATTCAACCAAGCTGTGTAATAAAGTCCTAGAATGGTTGTGATATTACATACATTTCATGTATTCTAAATACACAGCCATAGATGGGTCCTATCCCCGCCCGGGTAGCAGAATACATGTGTACTCACCTAATAACTAATTCCTGCAACTTGGAGTCAGACATTGTCTTCTAGTTTCATATCCATTTGAAAGTTTTGGTATAAAACATATGTTTAATGATTTGCTATTGTCAGCCTTACAGTAATGCATCAATACACCTAGTCTATTATAAAAGAATAATGATGTTCTATTGTCAGCCCTAGAGTAATGTATCAACACAAATCATGGTCAGTGGGGAACTATCATAATTGAATACACCTTTATGTTATTCCAGAAGTGTTTACTACAGACCAGAGTATCCAACACCCAGCTGTGTGTCTATGCAGAGTGACCGGTCTAAAGGACATTTTCCCAACTTCAGTAATGAACATGGACCTCCAGACACAAAGTAAGATCACTGATCTCTGTGGACTTCAACTGGAAAGACACAAAGAATGTCTTGTAGACAGTAGTAGAGGATCTCACTGTCAGCTGTAGTGATCTTTGATTTAGTCATTCTTAGGTTGTTTTGGACTTAGAGTAGCCCTAAACTGTACTCAAGTAAAAGTATTGTTACTTTAAAATGATGATGACTTGAGTAGAAGAAAAAATATCTAGTGAAAATACTAAGTAATTACTTAGTTATTATTTATTCAAACCTGATTTATTGTGTAATATTTCCCTCTACACCACATCAACTTGCCGAAAATAGCCGATCTACAAGCTCACAACGTGTTATGGTGTGAGCTTGTAAATCTGTTACTTTTGCTGAATGTTCAACCATAAGTTGTTAAATAATTAGATTTAAATAGAAGTATTCCATACGGTCGCTTCGGAAAACAAAAAGGTGTTGATCAAACGGAATACATTTTTGGTTACTGCATCTTCTATTTCTCGCTTAAAATGTTTTCAAAAACATTATTGAGAGCAATGTTTAGCTGTAAATGACATTATGTGTTTGTTTACATGGCTGTCATGTTGGAAACAACATAACATTCAAGCAGCGCAGCAGGTGTTCTGAGTCTTTGATTAGACAGAGGTCTGTTATTGAGCTCATCAGTCATTATGCAGAAATAACACACCGCTGATTTCAGCGATTGACCAATCAGAATCAAGCATTCAACCAAGCCGTGTAATAAAGTCCTAGAATGTTTGTGATATTACATACATCTTATGTATTCCAAATACACAGCCATATATGGGTCCTATCCTCGCCCGGGTAGCAGAATGATCTCGGTGAGGTTTAAGCACTGCATGTGTACTCACCCAATAATTAATTCCTGTAACTTGGAGTCAGACATTGTCTTCTAGTTTCATATCCATTAGAAAGTTTTGGTATAAAACGTGTGTTTAATGATGAGCTATTGTCAGCCTTACAGTAATGCATCAATACACCTAGTCTATTATAAAAGAATAATGATGTTCTATTGTCAACCCTACAGTAATGTATCAACACACATCATGGTCAGTGGGGAACTATCATAATTGAATACACCTTTATTTTATTCCAGAAGTGTTTACTACAGACCAGAGTATCCAACACCCAGCTGTGTGTCTATGAAGAGTGATCGGTCTAAAGGACATTTTCCCAACTTCAGTAATGAACCTGGACCTCCAGACACAAAGTAAGATCACTGATCTCTGTGAACTTCATCTGGAAAGACACAAAGAATGTATTGTATCTGCTCACAGATGTAGACAATAGTAGAGGATCTCACTGTCAGCTGTAGTGATCTTTGATCCAGTGATTCTTACAGTATATATAGTATAGTGGTATAGTGCAGTGTATTAGAAATCCATGGTCGTGCTCCATGGTGAGGCCCGGTCCGCAGTCACAGTCTTGAGCCGGAGCTGGGGGTCCGTAGTGACAGTCCATGGACCTGCGACGTGGGAAATAAAATAAACTCCGGGGAGCGGGTCCCCGGTTGTAGAATTAGTGGCAGGCCTTACTAGAGCGTGAATCCGTACAGGGTTAATTACGATTGTACCATTGTACCATTGGGACACAAACCCACACAACCAAAGGGAGGACGAGAAGAGAGAGGACGAGAGGAGAAGGGGGGGGGGGCAGGGGAGGGGAGAGAGGATAACTATAGGGTGACTGAGTCTATACACTTCGGCTATAGGCTTTATCATAGAGAAAGGTTTTTAGTCTAGTCTTAAATATACAGAGTGTGTCTGCTTCGCGGACTGAGACTGGGAGAAGGTTCCACAGCTGAGATTTTTTACAGTGGCCCTGGAGGTCAAGGTAATACCATCTAGGGTAAAATTCTCATCGGCCAATTTATCTCTGAGGTGCTTAGGGCCAAGTACAATAACTTCAGTTTTGTCCGAGTTGAGGAGTAGTTAATTACGGGTCATCCAACTCTTGATGTCTATAAGACATGCTTGAAGTTTAGCCAGTTGATCTGTTTCATCTGGCTTCATTGATAGATATAATTGTGTATCATCTGCATAGCAGTGGAAATTTATAGTGTTTCCTAATTATCTCACCTAAAGGAAGCATATATAGAGTAAATAGTATTGGTCCAAGTACAGAGCCTTGTGGGACTCCGTATTTAACCTTTTCTCGTAGTGAAGGTGTATCTTCTTCTTCTTAGGTTGTCTTGTACGTAGAGTAGCCCTAAACTGTACTCAAGTAAAAGTATTGTTATTTTAAAATAACAATGACTTGAGTAGAAATAAAATGTTCTAGTGAAAATACTACTCAAGTACAGACTTCCTTACAAACCTGATTTATCGTTTAACATAAACTATATATACCCCTCTACACCAAATTGCTTTGCCGGAAATAGCCGATCTACAAGCTCACAACCCGTCATGGTGTGAGCTCGTAGATCTGCTACTTTTGCTGATTGTTCACCCACTTGTGGTTAAATAATCATAATGAAATCTAAGCCATTGCACCTGGTAGAGTATCCAAGGCTTGGATTTGACCCAGTTATTTTATATATATATATATATATATATATATATATATATATATATATATATATATATATATATATTTTTTTTTTTTTTAATTTATTATTTGACCCAAGCAAGCTTTCAAAAATATCAAGCCGGGGGTCCTGTGATTGACATTGTCGCGATGCCACGTTGGCCCAGCTGACCGCCTCCAAGCCAACACCAAGGCATTCCAATCCCTTCTATGCAACATCACCACGGATAGACAGGCAGTATCACAAGGTTGCACACAGTGACTTGAAGACAACACATGAGTGATAAAATACCAATCGTGCAAGTGTCATAATTTATTTCAGAATACTACACCACCAATTTCATCATTTCGCCGCCCCCCTCTAGATGACGCCCTAGGCCTATAGGGAGCACCAGAGAGTATCTCACTGTCTGCAGTGATATGTGATTCAGTGGTTCAACTCAAGTTGTCTTTCACACAAGCTATCAGAATGAGCAGGTAATGTTACTTTTCCTGCTCATAACCTCGGTTACCAGGACTCTGTGGAAGTCTAAAGTCAGAGCAAGAGCATCCTTGAAAGGAACTTCAACCAGCTTTCCTCAAAAGAGGAGCTGGTAGTTTACACTAAGGATGCACCATTATATCAGTAACGTATCGAAACTGGCCGATATCGGCAGTAAAATGCCATATCGGCAAAAAAAAAGATTTAAAAATAAACCAGATTATTTTCACCGATATTGATGAATAATAATGTGACCGTCAATGGCTTTTGTACTCGCAGAGCAGCCAGTCTGCCTGTCTCTGTCTCTTTAAGAGAGTCAGAATAGCAGCTGCTGCCTGACCCAGTGTCCGTGAAGAGAGAGAGAAGCCGTGTAGTAGTCAAACAGCAAAAAAACGTAATGTCTATACCAAATACATCTTATATTAGTTTAGAATAGTGATACTGCAGAGGATATATTTTCAACACTAATGTGTATATTGCCTTGTTATTTAACATCAAAGTAACAAGCACTTGTTACTCTAGTGCAACCCAATGGCCGCTTTAAGCAAGCAAGCCTGTGTATTTAACCACAGAGAATGAGCACAAATTAACTATCAGCTGGTTATGTTTCTGTCTTTAATGTCCTGTTGTTCTGGAATGTGTTCTGTAGTTTAGGAAGAAATTGCCGCTGCCTAACGCTATGGACCAGAGCTAGCTGCTGCCCTGGCTCTCAGCAGACCCTCCCTCTCCTGTTAAACTCACTGCTGATGTCATACTGTAGAATGGATTACAGTGACAAACTAAACAATGATTGACACACCTGTCAGCTAGACCAGTGGTTCCTCCAGAGAGGAGCTGATAGTTCACCTGTCAGCTAGACCAGTGGTTCCTCCAGAGAGGATATGGTAGTTGACCTGTCATCTAGACCAGTGGTTCCTCCAGAGAGGATCTGGTAGTTCACCTGTCATCTAGACCAGTGGTTCCTCCAGAGAGGATCTGGTAGTTCACCTGTCATCTAGACCTAGCCTGGTAAACCCTCCCTCCGGAAATCTCATTTCCATTTGATTCCAGGAGAGAGTCTGGCCTGATCGCCCATTCTGCAATAATAATAATAATAATAAACTTTATTTGTATAGCACCTTTCATGACATGAAATGCAGCGCAAAGTGCTTTACAGAGCAAGAATACAGTTACAGTTACAACCAATTTAACAATAAAGCAAACAAAAAATAAAATAAAATAAAAGCAAAAGCATAAAACATTAAAATAGGCAATACAGTGAGGACTTAAAAATCAACCAAAGAGTCAGCTAAAAGCAAGAGTGAAGAAATAGGTCTTGAGCTGTGCTTTAAAGCTATCGACAGAGGCTGCCTGTTTTAGGTGTAATGGGAGTTTATTCCACACTGTTGGTCCGTAAAAGCAGAATGCTGCTTCACCGTATTTTTTATATGTCATTTTAGGCACCTCGAGTAGGTCAGCACTTGAAGACCTGAGGGTCCGGTTTGGATCATGTCTCTCTAGGCAGTCATAGAGGTAGGAAGGTGCCAGACCATTTAGAGCTTTATAAACTATTAAAAGAATTTTAAAATCAATCCTAAAAACAACCGGGAGCCAGTGTAGTGAAGCTAGAACTGGAGTGATATGTTCTCTCATTCTAGTTTTAGTTAAAATTCTGGCTGCCGCATTTTGAACAAGTTGTAATCTGTCAGTTGTTTTCTTAGGCAGGCCAGAGTAGAGTGCATTGCAGTAATCAAGCCGAGAGAAAACAAAAGCGTGGATCAGCGTTTTTGCGTCGTCTAACGACAGATAGTCTCTAATTCGCGCAATATTTCTAAGATGAAAGAAAGCAATCTTGGTGACATGATTAATGTGTGCATTAAAATTCAATTCAGAGTCGATAATAACCCCCAGGTTCTTTACTGTGGTGTTACTTTCTACAGCCAGGTTACCAAGTCTACTTATTATTAATTCTCTCTGCTCACTGGAGCCAATTATGAGAATTTCTGTTTTATCCTCATTTAGCTTAAGAAAGTTCTCACTCATCCAGCATTTTATACTGGACAGACAGGTCAACAATGGGTCTAGAGCGCAGGGGTCGTCTGGAGCTACCGAAAGATACAGCTGGGTATCATCAGCATAGAAATGGAAGTTCACTCCGTGATCGGCGATGAGTTCTCCCAGTGGTAGTATATACAGGGAGAACAATAAGGGACCCAGAATTGAGCCCTGTGGAATACCAGAACAGATGTCATGTTTGTCTGAGTCAAAATTAGCTAGGCTGACAAAATAGCTTCTGCCTGTTAGGTAAGAGTAAAACCAAGACAAGGCTGTGCCTGACAAACCAATCCAGTACTCCATGCGTTGTAGTAGAATTTTGTGATCAATCGTGTCAAAAGCAGCGGTTAAGTCAAGGAGTAGGAGAACAGATATATTTTTGTTGTCAGCGGACACCCTAAGATCATTAATTACTTTTACAAGTGCTGTTTCTGTGCTATGACCTTTCCTGAAGCCAGATTGGAATTTGTTATGAACCTTATTGTTCTGTAGGAACACATCCAGTTGATGAAAGATAGTTTTTTCTAAGACCTTTCCCAGAAATGGCAGATTAGAGATTGGTCTATAATTACCCAGCACCAATGGATCAAGGTTGTGTTTCTTGAGTAACGGCCTGACTACAGCCGTTTTCAGTGAGTTTGGAAAGACGCCTGAAAGTAGAGAGCTGTTTACAATTCTTAGGATATCTCCAATCACGCTGTCTAAAACCTCTTTGAGAAACGGGGTGGGTATTGCATCCAGTGAACAAGATGATGATGTCATCTGTGATATAGTTTTACGGAGTTCCTCTTCATTAATTGTGCAGAAAGATATTAGACTTCCTCTGGAGTGATCTACGTTTTTGCACCATGCACCATTTGCAGCATTTGCAGTGCTAGCAGCAGCATTCATAATACCAGCTCGAATGCTAAAAATTTTGTTTGCAAAAAAAGACGCAAACTCATCACACTTAGCTTTAGAAGCAGGGAGCGACTCCTTGTAAGCCTGGGGGGGGTTTAAGAGATGTTCAATGGTAGAGAATAAGACTCTGGCATTTTGCTTGTTGTCATTGATAATGCCTGAAAAATATGCTTGCCTTGCCAAGCGCAGTGCTTTGTTATAGGCCACTGTTGACTTCTTAAAAATCTCTAGGTGGACAGTGAGTTTGTTTTTTCTCCAAATTCGCTCAGCTCTACGACATTCTTTCTTGAGTGAGCGCATGTGCTCGTTGATCCGGGGTGTTACTCTAGAATTAAGTTTCTTTTTAGTTTTCATAGGAGCCACTATGTCGAGAGCTGACTCTAATTTGAGATTAAAATGTTGAACCATATCATTCACTGAGGGGGCATCAAGTAGGGGGGGCACCTGCACACACGCCAGATGACGAGGAAACTCGTTTGCTGCAGATGAGCTAAAAAAACGTTTTTTTATAGTATATTCTGTATTGTTTTTCCTTAGATCAAAGACAGTTATATTAAAACACAATAAATAGTGGTCTGTTAGTTCGGGCTTATCAATAATACTGTCAACAGTGATATTCAAACCTTTAGTGATCACCAAGTCCAGGGTGTGGCCATGTTTATGTGTTGGCCCAACAACATGTTGAATAAAGTCAAAATTGTGCAGTAACTGTAGGAAACCCATAGCCACAACATCTGAAACAATGTCAACATACAAATTAGCATCTCCAGTAATCAGAGTTCTGTCATAATTAGTGGAACAGATAGATACAAGTTCTGATATTTCTGTTAGAAATAAGGCTTTGCTGCACTTTGGAGGTCGATACATACTAATCATAAGCACAGACGATTGACTCTCCAATATGGTGGCCTGGTATTCAAATGATTTAAAACTGCCAAGGTTTGTCAGAGGTTTGAATTTTAAAGTGTCAGAAAAGATATTCACCAGACCACCTCCTTTTTTTCCCTCACGTCCTGATTGAATGAAACTGTACTTTGGTGGGCATGCTGCAGATAAGAGCACCGCTCCATCAGAACCAAGCCAGGTTTCTGTTAGAAAGATAATATCTAGTTTCTCTTTACAGATGATATCATTTACAGAGGAAGACTTGTGATTAAGTGACCTGATGTTAAGTAGGGCCAAGTTTAGCTTAAGGCATTCAACTACTTGGTTGTTTCCTCTACATGGAATGCCTGTTAAATTTGCTGTATTTGCAGAGCGTTTAAAGTCACTCCTTGTCCTGGGAACTCTATTTGAGATAACAGTGGAAATATTGTAAACCTTGTTTTCTACAAGGCTAACTAAAATAGCCTTGGGCCCAGACATGATTTTGGCTATGCATAATGGACCCTGCCTATCTCAGCAATCAAATGTATTCTCTAGACGTAGGGAAGCCGACAGGACGTTCTTGTTCTTGCAATGGCTCCGTCGAGGGGCGATGGGTGGGGGGCAGGGCACGGTTGGTGCTTGGCGTTTGATTTGGGGGGTGAGTCTAGTCCCCGCTCTAATCAAGTCGTTCATGCTACTGGTGAAATCCAGAAGAGGTATTGGGGACAGGGAAAAAGATGATGATGAGGAGGAGGAAGGTGATGACGTTGGATAATCTTCCTCATTGAGAGACTCCTCTTTGTCTCCTTCCTCTTCCAGCATGACCGTGGCTGCAGCGGTTGTTTTCAGCACGCTGTCCTTTGTTTTTGTTTCCGAGTCTTCACTATCAGAGAGTTCATTTGTTATGGATGTTCCTCCACCATCAGCAGCGGTGGGGGGTGGTGTGACAGCGTATTCGTCCACACAGAGCCATTCACCTTGGCATTCTTCAACGGCAGCAGCATTATCTGTTGTTATGGAAGCTTGTGCTCTGGCAGAGGTTGACGAAGACAGGGGAACATTGTAAAAAATGTTTGACATAAACAATTTTGTTCCCAGCTTGTTCAATTTAAGGCCATCCGAAGAAAAAAGATGTCTTCTATCCCAAAAAAAATTGAAATTGTCAATAAAATGTACAGATTTGTTGGTGCACATAATTGAAAGCCATTTGCTCAGTGCAGACAGTCTACTGAAACGTTCATCGCCGCCTCTTGTAGGTGGTAGTGGGCCGCTGATGCACACCTTTACATCAAGTGAGCTGATTTTGCTGAATAAGGCTGTGAAATGCTGTTTTAGGATTTCGGACTGTTTGTTCTCTGTATCACATGTGCCAACGTGCAAGATCAGGGTTTTCACCGTTGGGTGTTCAGCGATAAGATTCAGAATTCTGTCATTCATGTCAGAGACTTTGTCTTTAGGGAAGCATAACACTTTTGCCTTTCTTCTTATCATGCTTTTAACATCTTTAACAGCGGCATCCCCTATGATCAGAAATTCAGGCTCACCATATAGCCTTTTTTCATCTGAGTTACTCTTGGTTCTTACCCTGCTGGGTGAAGAAGATTTGTTTTGTCTGCCATCAGACGGGCATCTGGGGTCCTGGAGCAATGGGGTGAATCTGTTTCCCAGCTGCACAGGACACTCAGCACTCGATGTTTTGGGAGATTTGTTTGTAGATCTACCTTTGGCAGTTTTCCACTGTTGACGCTCAGCACTCGATGTTTTGGGAGATTTGTTTGTAGATCTCCCATTGGCAGTTTTCCACTGTTGAAGGGGGGTAGAAGACGCGGTACCCTGTGCATCGATGATGGTGAGGCGCGGGTGGTAGCGCAGGCCAGCCGGTCAGATCTGTAATCACAGGGCTCCGAGTTCTGCCAGTTATTCGCCCCTTCAAATCCTTTGGCTTTGCCCCAAAAGTGTTCCATGAGAATGCCTTGTCCTGGGGTTTCTCGGAAACCACACTAGGTGGCTGCTTGTTGGCATGGTCTTGTCCGTTGCTCTGAGACTGTGGAATTCCATAATGTTGATTCACTTCCACATTCACTCTTAAACGGTGTAATTCCGTTTCCAGCACTGCAATCCTTTGCAGCAATTTTTGGTAGTCCTCTGTTGAAAAAGTCGGGTACATCCTGATGCTAATTAGCTTTGGCTATATGCCACGCACCCAGTCACTGGAGGTCGACAAATAGGTCGAGAAATAGTAGAAATATGGCTTGTATCTATAGAAGAAATAGAGTCCCATGGGTTTATAAATATCCAGGATCCATTCGTGGTTTCTCAGGGAAAAAAATAAAAATAAAAAACATGGATATCAGCAGAGGAATGTAAGCATAGGGCAGAGCGAGCAGCAAAAGCGTCCTCACAGTACGAGAGCAGAAGTATTCTGGCTGTGGGCTGGAGTTGGGCGGGAGTAATACCGTTGACTGACAACCCCTTCAGCCAATGATCGTTTTCCCCTTCAGCCAATCAGCAGAAACGAAAATAAGAAGTGAAGGCACTCGCACAACAACAATGGCTGCCGTTCGTCTTTTGTCGGCCGCACTCAAGCTGCACTCGGCTTCATTCGGGCTCACTCGAACTCGCCTCCTGATTGGCCAACTGTCGCTGTCAATCACAGAACGATGAGCGACGACGCTGATAGGCTCGGTTATTTGGTAATGCACTAGAAACCCCCACAATGGGCGTTCAGGCCAGACTCACTCAAGGAATCAAATGGAAATGAGATTTCTGGAGGGAGGGTTTACCAGGCTAATCTAGACCAGTGGTTCCTCCAGAGAAGAGCTGGTAGTTCACCTGTCAGTCAGACCAATGGTTCCTCCAGAGAGGAGCTGGTAGTTGTGGTTCCCAACCTTTTTAGCTCAAGACCCAAAAGAGAAATTAGACGTTTGCCCTGTACCCAAACTAGTGTAAATAGCAGATCTAAAAGCTCACAATGCATCGCTTCGTGCCACGTTGCAAGGTTGTCGATTATTCATATTTTTTGTATTTTCTGGTTTCATTTATGAAATACTTTAGAAAAATGTTGACATTGTTTTTCATTGATGAAAATTATTGTTTTTGTTTAAACCTTTTTTTTTTAAATACTTTTTTAAATAATATATTATTTGAAATGTAGGAAACGGAAAAAAAAGAAGACATCTGGTCAAACCAGCAGTGGACAAAGTAAGACTGGACATAATTTATACTAATTAACAATTCATGTTAATGACTTCAATATTTAAATGGCAGAAAAACTTTGTCAACTCTTGACATAGACAATTCACACACTATTATAAATCCAGGCTGTGTATTGTTTCCTAATGGAGGATTTAACACATTAATAATTTGAGTACACAGCTGTAAGAATGTAGAGTTATAAATGAAGCTGAATATTTAAAATGTCTTCATTGTCTTCTCATAGCAGATGTCAGTCTGCAAGAGCATTTAAAGGATTATAAGATCAGTTTGAAAAGTCTTGATTGTGTGACAGAACACATCACTGAAGAGACAGGAACCTCCCTCACTGACATCTACACAGAGCTCTACATCACAGTGGGAGAGAGTGAAGGGGTTAATCACCAACATGAGGTGTGGCAGATAGAGACACTTTCCAAGAAGATGACCCTCCATGACACACCAATCAACTGCTGTGACATCTTTAAACCCCTCCTCCTTGGCAGAGAGACACCCAACAGAAGAGTTCTGACCAAAGGCATCGCTGGCATTGGAAAAACATTCTCTGTGCGTAAGTTCACTCTGGACTGGGCAAAGGGTTTGAAAAATCAAGATGTCATTCTCCTGGTTCCCTTCTCATTCCGGGAGCTGAACTTGGTCAGAGATGAGCAGCACAATCTTCTCACACTGATCCATGTTTTCCACCCAACGTTAAAGAAGGTCACAGCAGAGCAGCTCGCTGTCTGGAAAGCTGGCTTCATCTTTGATGGTCTAGATGAAAGCAGGTTTTCACTGAACTTCCACAACAATGACATCATTTCTGATGTCACAGTGACATCATCAGTGGACGTGCTGTTGACAAACCTCATCGAGGGGAATCTGCTCCCATTAGCTGTCATCTGGATAACTACCAGACATGCAGCAGCCAATCAGATCCCTCCTGCATGTGTTGACATGGTGACAGAAGTACGAGGGTTCACAGACCCCCAGAAGGAGAAGTTCTTCATGAAGAGATTCAGTGATGATAAGCTGGCCAGCACAATCATCTTACACATGAAGACATCAAAGAGCATCCACATCATGTGTCACATCCCAGTCTTCTGCTGTATCACTGCTACCGTTCTGGAGGACATGTTGAAGACAGACGAGACAGGACAGCTGCCCACGACCCTGACTCAGATGTACAGCCACTTCCTGTGGGTCCAGACAAACAGGAAAAAGCAGAAGTATGATGAGTCTCATGAACTGAATCAACAGCAGCTCATGAAGACGGACAGGGAAGTCCTTCTGAAGCTGGGCAGGCTGGCGTTTGAACATCTGCGGAAAAGTAGCATCATGTTCTACCAAGAAGACCTGGAAGAGTGTGGTCTTGATGTGAAAGACGCCTCGCTGTACTCAGGAGTGTGCACAGAGATCTTCAAGAGAGAGAGTGTAGTCTTCCAGAAAACAGTCTACAGCTTTGTTCATCTGAGCATCCAGGAGTTTCTGGCTGCAGTCTACCTGTACCACTGTTTCACGCAGAGGAACATGGAGGTCCTGAAGACATTCCTGGAAGATGATGATTACAACAGTGACAGTTCCCTCTCTGACTTCCTGACGGCTGCTATGAAAAAATCCCTGCAGAGTGAGAATGGTCGCCTGGACCTCTTTGTTCGCTTCCTTCATGGTCTCTCACTGGAGTCCAACCAGAGTCTGTTAGGAGACCTGCTGGGTCAGACAGAGAACAGTCCAGAGGAGATCCAGACAGCCATAAAGAACCTGAAGGATATGGTCACTGATCATAACAAAGTCCGCTGGACACAGTTCATCGGCGCCCTCGCCATCGTCTGCTTCGCCGTCGTTGGCGTCGCCATCGTCGGCCTCGCCATCGTCGGCTTCGCCATCGGCGCCAGCACCGGAGCCATCACCGGCGCCATCACCAACGCCATCACCGGCGCCATCACCAAGGTCACCATCGCCAGCATCGCCATCATGGCCACCATCGGCGGCTTCATCGGCGGCTTCATCGGCGGCTTCATCGATTGGCCCGTGGGCGCCATCCGCGGCGCCATCCGCGGCGCCATCCGCGGCGCCATCCGCGGCGCCATCTGCGGTGCCATTGGCTGCACCACAGGCGCCATCGCCGCCGTCGTCATCCGCGCCATCGCCGCCATCGGCGGCACCGTCGCCATCATCACCGCCGTCGCTGTCGTCGCCATCGACGTCGTCGTCCTCGCCATCTCCATGATCGCCGCCAGCAAGCAAGATAGCAGATGGAGAGACCTCAACAACCTGAAGAAGAAGCTTAATGGCAGCTTCTCTCCTGACAGATGTATCAACATCTTCCACTGTCTGATGGAGATGAACGACTCCTCAGTAAGTCACGGGATCCAACAGTACCTGGAGTCAGAGAGCAGATCAGGGAAGAAACTCGGTCAGACCCAGTGTTCAGCTCTGGCCACCATGCTGCAGATGTCAGAGAAGGTTCTGGAGGTGTTGGACCTGAACAAATACAACACAGACATGGAGGGGCGACACAGATTGATCCCAGCTGTGAGGAACTGCACAACAGCCAGGTTAGTAGTCATGTGAATATCAACATGTTAAATCACCTTTCACTTATATACTACATGCATTCATCCAACATGAATAAACATACTTAACACGCACGCACGCACGCACGCACGCACGCACGCACGCACGCACGCACGCACGCACACACACACACACACACACACACACACACACACACACACACACACACACACACACACACACACACACACACACACACACACACACACAATATTACACAAGTGATATGTACACCTGAATACATGTTATGCCCGGGACCCCAACATGTGATCTCAGGTCCCAAACAGAACATTCTCTGTGTAGAGTACTAGCAGCACCAGCAAAAACAGCGTCCAGTACTGCTGCCGTTTTTAATACGTTTTAACCTTTTCTAACATTAAATTTCACTTTCTACTCTAAGCCACGTTTAGTTTTACTTGTTTTCTACACGTTGGTAAATTAATCTTTAAAATCGGCCACTCTGTTCGCGAGAAATACGGATCCCTGCTCCCGTGGACTCGACACCGCTAGCCGGTGACAGCTAACCGGCTTCACAGCAAGCCAGTCTGACAGCTAGCCGGCTACCCAGCTCCACAGCACAAGCTGCTCTACAGACAGAGAAGAAACCATCTAAGACCCATCAACCGCAATAGGCCCAGTCTCTGGGCCTGGCAGGCAAGTCTCGTTCCCTGGACCTATCGATTGACTACTGTCCATAACATAATTATTATACCTTATACAACACGGTGGGCCACTTTTGTGGCCCTTGCGGGTACGTCCTACCCTGAGCCGCTGCCTGCTAAGCTCTCTCCCACTGCAAACTCTCTCTATCCATAATCAAAGACACTTTTACAGGCCACAGCTATTTTTCTCCCTTAGGTTTCATCTTCATCGTCATCATCGCCACCACCACCACAACCAGCAACATGCCCTCAGCACTTACCTCCATCTCCGACTGTGACAGCTGCCTCCGCCTGACCCTGAAGGTGTCCGAGCTGGAAGAAAGGATAACCAGGCTGTACCAGATCCGCGACGATGAACGTATCGTTTAAATGGGACGGAATTCATTTAAACGACATGGGCGCGAGCTTTTTAAAAGAGCATTTTCAAGTTACCGTCCATAATGCCCATCTAAACTGGACCTTATGTGTCTTACAGAGACCTGGCAGCAGCCGGGTGTCTGCAAGGCATTAAATGAATCATGTCCCCCTGGTTACAAATACCTTGAGAAAGCCCGTAACACCAGCCGTGGAGGTGGTTTAGCAATCTTCCACCGTATTGACCTGGATCTGTCCCCCCTCCCCCTACCAATATACACTACCTTTGAATCCCTGGCTTTTACCTGTAAACCACCATCCCCCATGACACTATTACTGATCTACCGGCCACCACCCAAACCCACATTAGCGTTTTTTCAAGAGCTACAGGACCTTCTCACAACCCTCTGCGCAACTACTGCCAACCTTGTCATTTTAGGCGACATCAACATTCACGTCAATAAACCCTCCTGCCCCTCTGCTTTGGACCTCCAACAATTGTTGGACTGCCTCGACCTACACCAACATGTTCACGTCCCCACTCACACCAAAGGAAATACTCTGGACCTTGTCATCACTCACTCTAACCCTATCAGCAACCTCACCGTGTATGACCTTGGCATCTCAGACCACAGTGTCATCGCAATGGAGCTTCCATTCCTACCCCATCCCATCAAACCCAAACGTCAAATACATTTCAGGAACATTAAAAACATAAACCCAGACTCCATAACACAGGACCTCCACCATCTCTCCACCGCAAAATTCCAAACCGCAAATACAGCTGTGGACTACTACAATAACTCCCTGACCCCTCTCCTGGATCTCCATGACCCAACCAAAACACGAACAGTCACTTTTTCACTCTCAGCCCCATGGTTCACCTCCGAGCTGCGTAAAATGAAGTCAGCAGGACGCGTTCTTGAGCGGCGTCTAAAAGCCACCGGTCTCACAGTACACAAACAGATCTACAAACAACACCAGAAGCTCTATTCTAAAGCCCTCAAACTCGCCCGTTCTAAATATTACTCTGACATCATAAATAACACCCCTGGAAACTCTAAGCAGCTTTTCTCCACTGTAAACCAGTTCCTCAAACCACAATGTCCCATTAACACAGAATGCACTGAGGAGAAATGCAATAACTTCTTAACCTTCTTCAATACTAAAGTCAACACCATCCGCTCCAAACTCTCCAGCTCCATCACACTACCAGCCCCCCCCCGCCCCCGATCCGGTGATCTCTCAGCCTCTCTGCTGTTTCGCCACCACCACGCAGCGAGAGGTTGAGGGGATCATCAATAAGATGAAATCCTCCACCTGCGCCCTGGACCCTTTCCCCACAACCTTAATAAAACTCTACACCTGCACATTAAGTCCTCTCATAACCCAAATCATAAATCTCTCACTCCAGTCTGGCCTTGTTCCCTCTGCACTCAAGACTGCCATCATCACACCCCTGCTCAAAAAACCCACATTAGACCCGGACAATCTTGCAAACTATAGGCCCATCTCAAATCTCCCCTTCATCTCCAAGGTTTTAGAAAAAGTGGTAGCAGCCCAACTCCAGGATCATCTCCACATCAACAGCATAGCAGAGAAATTCCAGTCCGGCTTCCGCGCAGCCCACAGCACGGAGACAGCCCTCATCCGTGTCACAAATGAGCTGCTGATGGCAGCTAATGTCGGCTCCCCCTCTCTCCTCATCCTCCTTGACCTAACCGCAGCATTTGATACAGTTCACTATGACACCCCTCCTCACCCGCCTTCATCAAATTGGTCTTTCAGTTTCCGCTTTAAATTGGTTCCTACCTCTCCGAAAGGTCCGAGTACGTTTCCTTGGGAAGGGAAAAATCCCGGACACACACTGTCACCTGCGGCGTCCCCCAAGGATCCGTACTCGGCCCCACTCTGTTCACTCTTTATATGCTCCCCCTCGGTCACATAATCACCAAGCACGGCATCTCCTTTCATTGTTATACTAACGACACCCAGCTATATCTAAAAATCAACACACCCCCCCGCAGACCAGCCACCACCCAAAACCCAACCACCGTCACCTCCTTCCCCACCCCTGCAGACCAGCCAGCAGTATGTCCATCATCCACCCTGACGGCCTGCCTGGAGGAGATCAAGGCGTGGATGAACCTCAACTTTCTTCAGCTAAACAGTTCAAAAACAGAAGCTATGTTAATTGGCACCCCCCACCAGATCCAATCCTGCCCCATAACCAGCATCTCTTTCTCCGGTCACAATCAAACCCTCTCATCCTCAGTCACCAACCTAGTTGTTAAAATGGACCCACAACTACATGTTCAGGCACACATCCAAAATCTCTGTAAGACATCGTTTTTTCATCTCAGGAACATTTCCAAACTCCGCTCCACACTCACTCTGCCAGATGCTGAAAAACTCGTCCACGCCTTCGTCTCCTCCAGGCTGGACTACTGCAATGCCCTATTCTTTGGAATCCCCAGTAAGAGCCTCCAAACTAAGGCTTCAATATATTCAAAATTACGCCGCCAGGATCCTGATGCGAATACGCAAATACGACCATATTACTCCCATCCTCCGTTCACTCCACTGGCTCCCCATCACCTTCAGGTCTGAATACAAGATCTCCCTCATCACTCACCAATGCCTCTATTGAAATGCCCCCTCCTACCTCAAAGAACTCCTAAATCGAAAACCAGACTCTCGAAACCTCCGCTCATCCAACACCAACCTTCTGCTCACCCCCGACACCAACTTGCGCACAATGGGCGACCGGGCTTTCAGCTACTCAGCCCCAAGTCTGTGGAACGCCCTCCCGGTACACCTGAGAGCGCCCCAGTCCACAGACAGTTTTAAAAACGGACTCAAAACGCACCTTTTTAACAAAGCGTTTTTTTAATCTTACTGTGATCTTTGTACTTTTGTCAGTGCCCTAGTTGTAGTTTGTTTTAGACCCATTTTTAGTCTAGAAATGTCTCCTGTACTTGTTTTTTCATTATTACTATTATGTACCTGTATTATTATTATGTACTTGTTTTTTCATTATTATTATTATCACTTTCTCTTTGATTTCCCGCTATGCCTTGATTTTAACTCTGTAGCACTTTGAGATTTGAAAAAATGTAAAGTGCTTTATAAATAAAATGCATTATTATTATTATTATTATTATAGATTTGTGATGTTGTAAAAAGTTTTAAATTAAACAGACACATTACAAGACAAGACAACTGTGCAGTGGTGGAAAAAAAGTGCTTACATACTTTACTTAAGTAAAAAGTATCAATATTGCAATGTAGAAAGTAAAAGTCCGGAATTAAAAGTGCGTGTGTGTGTGTGTGTGTGTGTGTGTGTGTGTGTGTGTGTGTGTGTGTGTGTGTGTGTGTGTGTGTGTGTGTGTGTGTGTGTGTGTGTGTGTGTGTGTGTGTGTGTGTGTGTGTGTGTGAGTGAGTGTGTATGTATTGGTGTTTTGTTTTTGGGTTAGGTGTTTTGTTTGTGGGGGGTCGCGGCCTGAAAAGTTTGGGAACCCTTGCTGTAGTTTACAGAGACAACTTTCCATCTGTCCTCTGGTTCTCTGTTCTCTGGTTCTCTATTCTTACTGACATCCTGTTAAAGGGATATTTCACTTTTTTTTAAAAAAGGGTAATTTTATCATCTACTCAGGCTTTTGTGACTCCCCAAGACATGTTTTTGTAGTTGCTTGATTCAGTATTTAGATATTTGATATTAATTTCATCAGGCGACCCTTCCTATACAAACCCATTGTAACTTCAAACTCCACTTTTTAACATGTTAGATTCATCAAAAACACCCGTCCTTGTTCCTGGTGACTCATTTTGCCCTCCTAATACGTGAGGGGGCGGTGTTTCTTCGATTACTTTTTTCATTTATTTTATTTAAAAAAAAAATCCCCCAAAAATATTTAAAATAAATGAAAGGGGTAATAGAAAAAAACTCCTCAGGCATTAGAGGGACAATATCAGTCACCAGAACCAAGGACAGGTGTTTCCGAAGAATGGAGTTTGAAGTTACACTGGGTTTGTATAGGAAGGGGGCGTGTGTGATAAAATGAATATCAAATATCTAAATACTGAATCAAGCAACCTAAAAACTGTCCATAGTGCTCACAAAAGTAGACAATAAAATTACCCTTTTTTAAAAAGTGAAATATCCCTTTAATGTCTGGAGAACTTAGTTAACTTCCTTGACAGTGAACTTGGCTGATCTGTCTGATCATTTCTTATTTTACGTTAATCTGTCATTACAGACTTGTTGGCTGTGACCTCCAGAAGGAACACATTGAAGTTGTGGCTTCAGCTCTCAGTTCTAATCCATCCCATCTAAGACACCTGGACTTAAGTTCTAACCGTGGGCTGAACCTGGATCTGCTGTGTGATGCACTGAAGAGTCCTCATTGTAGACTGGAAACTCTACGGTCATATTCATTTACAAAACTTATTTCATCATTTATTTATCATGTGATTATACTATGAATATTGTGGTGATGCTTTATTTGTAGAGTGTGAATAAGGTTGATATCATAGTGACACACTTTGACTAGAATAATGATAAGGTACAGTGACTACAATATGTGTTACAATTACAATTGAGATACATTCACTCTTTCTTTCTTTCTTTCTTTCTTTCTTTCTTTCTTTCTTGCTTTCTTTCTTTCTTTCTTTCTTTTAATACTGAACAGTCAAGTTGAACCCAAGCGCAGACTCAAACACAGAGGCAGGAATACGATAAAAATCAAAGTATTTAATGCCTGCAAAGCAGAGCAAACACAAAAAAAGGTAGAAGTAGGTAAAAATATAACAAAGGAACGGGCAAAAACTAAGGCTGAAGTTTATCTGGCTGGGCAGGTGAAGTGAGGCGAGGTCCAGGGATTCGAAAAAAAGTACTCACATGTTTTACTTAAAAAAGTAAAAAGTATCAATATTGCAATATAGAAATACTCTGTTACAAGTAAAAGTCCGGGGGGTTGCGGGGAAGCGAAGGCGTGTGTGTGCGGCCGCCTTCGTCAGCAAGCAATGTATGTTTTGTAATAATAATCAAAATCTACAAATTAACTATCAACTAAAGTTTTTAAATAATTGTAGTGGAGTAAAAGGTACAATATTTGCCTTTGAGATGTAGTGGAGTAGAAGTAAAAGTACTGAAAACTGGAAATACTCCAGTAAAGTAAAGACACCTCAAAATTGTACTTAAGTACAGTGAGTACATGTACTTAGTTACTTTGCACCACTGCAACTGTGCACACACCCTCCGTTTACCTCACTCTGTTCCTACAAGCACAGGAGTTGCAGTGAAAGGTTGACAGGTGTAGCAACAGTTAAACCAAGGAGAGCATTAGTGAAGGTGTACAGAGGATGCTCTTTTAAACACTGAGCTTATGGTCATTACTTAGGTTTACTCACTTTAATGAGGAATTACCAAGTTACTTAATGCATCAATGCAAGTTGCTTGCTGTACAGTGGTTCCCCCAGGGGGGTCTGCAAATTATTTTGGGGGGTTCCCAGATGATTATCTTAATATGCAGCAATTACAATTTAAGAACTTTTAAGACCTTTTTAATACCAAAATTGAGTTTGTAGATCGGCTATTTTCACAGTATTTATCTGTGAAACCGAGTCAAACTAAATATAAATCCTCAACTCCCACAATTCCAAGTGCTTGTCAGGGTGGGGGGTCCCCTGTTCAAATATTGGTGTTTTGTTTTTGGGAACCGCTGCTGTAGTTTACAGAGACAACTTTACATCTGTCTTCCACTTCTCTGGTTCTCTGTTCTTACTGACATCCTGTTAAAGGGATATTTCACTTTTTTTTTAAATCGGGTCATTTTTTGGTCTACTCAGGCTTTTGTGACTCCCCAAGACAGTTTTTAAGTTGCTTGATTCAGTATTTAGATATTTGATATTAATTTTATCAGACACCCCCCTTCCTATACAAATCCATTGTAACAAATCCATTGTAATTTTTTAACATGTTAGATTCATCAAAAACACCCGTCCTTGGTTCTGGTGACTCATCTTGCCCTCCTAATACGTGAGGGGGCGGTGTTTCTTCGATTACTTTTTTCATTTATTTTATTTAAAAAAAAAAAATCCCTCAAAAATATTCAAAATAAATGAAAAGGGTAATAGAAAAAACGCGCCTCCTCACACATTAGAAGGACTATATCAGTCACCAGAACCAAGGACGGGTGTTCCCGAAGAATCTAACATGGTTTAAATGGAGTTTGAAGTTACACTGGGTTTTGTATAGGAAGGGGGCGTGTCTGATAAAATGAATATCAAATATCTAAATAGTGAATCAAGCAACTTAAAAACTGTCCGTAGTGCTCACAAAAGCCTGAGTAGACGATAAAATTACCCACATTTTTTTTTAAAGGGAAACATCCCTTTAATGTCTGGAGAACTACATAGACGATCTGTTAGGGCGGATTCACACTATGGTCCCGGGTGCGCACCCTGGACCACTTGACTGATGTTGTGATAGTGTGAACGTTGCGTATCGTTCCCCGAAACGGATCGCCATACCGTACCCGAAACCACCTGGGGAGGTAGTCTCGGATCCGGATCATGCGTAGTTGGATCTGTAACGATGCAATGTGAATCCATCCGTACCAACAGGAGGAAGTGGACTGCTAATCATATAGCATTTATATATTTTTATAATGACACATTATTTTAGCTGGGTTATACCTTCTCATAGGTCTACTTGAATGTTGACAAGAAATAATAATCCCGCTGGTGTTTGAGTACCGTGAGCCGTGAAAAAACATAAACAAAAAACACATGTGTAGCGAACGCGTATATAAGGATAAATATACTAAGGATTAGTCTGTGACGTCACTGCTAAAATACCAAGGATGCGTCCGTGACGCCAATATCATATTAACAGAGATGATACGACGTTACATTTTGAGGTTTCAAACACCAATGCACACACTATTTGGTTGTGTATTGTTGATCTGTTGTTATTATAACTCCAGACAACGTCAGGAACACAGTCAAACTTTATTATTCACTTTTTCTTCACAAGTGACTTTTCTTCTGTGAATGACATTCTGTGTCTCCCAAAGCCCCATAGTCCACAGCGCCCCCATGAGGCACATATTTACCATTACTGTTGCATGAAATGGTCTCGAGTACGGAAGGATTTTGGCCAGTGTGAATGCTGGCCAGCTGGGAGAAGCCAACCGTACTCGGGAACGCTTCGATTCAAACGGACCCAGTCTGAATCCGGGTGCAATACGTTAGTCCGACAGCGCATTCCTCCGACAGCGCAGTGCTCCGACAACAGTAAACCCGAACCAAACCCGCACCCTAACCCTAACCCTAACCGCACGCGGATGCCACATAGTCGGAGAAAAGGTCTGTCGGATTAACGCATGCCTCCCCTGAATCCGCCCTTAGTTAACTTCCTTGACAGTGAACTTGGCTGATCTGTTTGATCATTTCTTATTTTACATTAATCTGTCATTGCAGACTTGTTGGCTGTGACCTCCAGAAGAAACACATTGAAGTTGTGGCTTCAGCTCTCAGTTCTAATCCATCCCATCTAAGACACCTGGACTTCAGCGATAACGGGCTGGACCTGGAGGACCTGGATCTGCTGTGTGATGCACTGAAGAATCCTCTTTGTAGACTGGTGACTCTACGGTCAGATTCATTTACAAAACTTATTTTCATCATTTATTTATCATTATACTATGAATATTGTGGAGATGCTTTATTTGTGGAGTGTGAATAAGGTTGATATCATAGTGACTAGAACAATGATAAGGTACAGTGACTACAGTACGTGTTACAATTGAGATACAAATGTTACTTCAAGTACAGAACTTGAGTAAATGTAATTGGTTACTTTACACCACTGGTCTGCATTGTTGTTCTACTTCCTACAGTGTGAAACCCTGAAACCTCAACTCTTTAAAGGATGTGAGTATCTGTCTGTCTGTCTGTCTGTCTGTCTGTCTGTCTGTCTGTCTGTCTGTCTGTCTGTCTGTCTGTCTGTCTGTCTGTCTGTCTGTCTGTTTGTCTGTCTGTCTGTCTGTCTGTCAGTATCCCATATTGACATTTTATACACTTTTTTATACTCTGTTGGTCTCTCCCTCCCTGGATGCTCTCCTGAAAACTCTTCAGTAGAGCTAAGACCTTAGGATGAATTCAAAAGCAATTGTTTCTTTAAACACAACTGTGTTTCATGGTAACCTGACTCCGCCAAATGGAAGAAGCTTCCAACACACATTTTGTTTCACAGCCTACCGCCCCCATCTTGCTGAGTCAGGTTACGATACGATAATATGATAATACTTTATTGTCAGTTTGCACTGAAATTTGTCTTGCGACCCAAAACAGCCATGTATACATATAACATTACACACATTTGACATGACACAAGAAAACAAAAGGATTAACCCTTCCCTAAAAAATAAAAATGACATTTACCTCAGTAAAATTATGCCTATTAACCCTAACCTTATTCCTAACCTTAACCTCAGTAAAAGTACCGTTTTGTTTGAGAAAATAAATTCACTGCAAAATCCATGTCAGCAGTGGAATTCGATCCCATGATACATGGAGCGCATGGATTAAGAGTCTAGTGATCATCTACTTGCCACAGGGACTGATTCAAGTGGGAGGTTGTGAGATAACTGTGATAACTAAAATACATTCATTCAAGTGGTCTGACTGACTTACTGGTTTGGCGATAGCACTTCACCCCTGGCAAGAGCTCCGCTCAAAAAAAGCCCTCAGACGCAACAAATGTGCTATACAAATAAAATTGCTTTGCTTAAATGGACAATGTTTGTATATATTATTTAAATCATTCCGAGATTCCAAAATCATTGGATAATATTGGATGCAATCCTATTCTAAAGATATGCCTATTTCCTGTTGGTTTGATTATGGAATAGGCCTATAGAATGAGTTTGTTTATCCTGCTTGAATTATATCTTATATTTTCCAACTTATGTAATTACTCATTATATTATTATGAATTATTTAATTCTGGTATTATTATGAATGACCTTTGATTGATTGAGGGACGGGGAGGGTGATATCGATCATTACACATACTCCTACTGGCTGGGACGGCACCTGTCAGCAGAGAGTGTTGGGTGGGAGGAGTAGGACGACGGCTCTACGTCCTTAATTGGCATAACTACTAAATTATAAAAAAATAATTGGCTACTCTAAATTTTAATAAAAGAAAGGAAAAATGTCCATAACTCGGTGATCAGCTCAATGTAGGACTGGATGTGAAGGTTGCGTAGCGGCCTGAACATCTAGTACTTAAAAAATAGACAACCAACAGTACAAGCTCACAAAGTGTTGCATCGTGATGCATTGTGAGCTTTTAGATCAGCTACATTTCAAAAATAGCAAAAATAGCTGATCTACAATCTCACAAATTGCATGAATTTGTTTAGTCAAATAAAGGTTGATGATGATGACGATGGTGATATTGTTGATGATTGGATGATGGATCCCTTGCGTGCGTGCGAGCAAATTATATTTATAATGTTTACTGACTTATGTTCTCATCAGATTTCCATCCTCTCACACTGGACACCAACACAGCACACAGAAACCTCTGTCTGTCTGAGAACAACAGAAAGGTGACATGGGTGAGCCAGGCTCAGTCGTATCCTCCTCATCCTGACAGGTTTGATGACAAACCATTTGTTATGTGTACAGAGGGTCTGACTGGATGCTGTTACTGGGAGGTAGAGTGGAGTGGAACAGTTGACATAGCAGTGATTTACAGAGAATTCTACATGATAGTAAGGGATTTTGGATGTGATGACAAGTCCTGGACTCTGAAATGTTACCATGATGCTAACAAATACACTGTCAGACACAATAGTAGGCACACTGCCCTCCCTGTCCGCCCCTCTGGCTCCCACAGAGTAGCAGTGTATTTGGACTGCCCTGCTGGGGTTCTGTCCTTCTACAGAGTGTCCTCTGACACACTGACACACCTGTACACCTTCCACAGCACATTCAGTCAACCCCTCTACCCAGCGTTTTATACTAAGTCTGCTTCCTCAGTGTCTCTGTGTCAGGAGAGATAATGGACCTCATTCATGATGCTTGGATATGCACACATGTTATACTCAAATACGATCAGAACAGATCAGAACAGAGTCTGATTAATATTTTTTCTTGATTCTTGATTTTTTTTCTTTTTTTTTAGCTCAAGACACGTTTTGAGCTTGTAGATTGGCTATTTTTGGCTAATTTTCCCCCCAGAATGTGGATGCTGGGGTTCAAGTGGTTAAATTTGGGGGACATTTTTAATGACTATATGCCAGTGGCTAGGTCAGAACAAATTTGTCAACCCTATGAGGAGAAAAATGGATGGGGACAGACAGACAGACAGACAGACAGACAGACAGACAGACAGACAGACAGACAGACAGACAGACAGACAGACAGACAAAGTTTCCTCATAATAGGGTAATAGAAGAACTGGTCATTATGATTTCTGTTTGTAAGATTATCTTAATGCCTTTGTTGCTCATTGTACTTAACAAAGGCATATATTTGATAAAATGGTATGTAATGGCTTGTGATTTTATTCATTTATTGTACTTATCAAAGCCATATATTTGATCGAATGTTATGTATTAATAACATATGATTGTATTGATGTGTTGTGTTGATGGTGAGATGGTTGTACAATGGTGTGCTTATTTACTCTTATGTAATGCTTTGAGCAGCCATATAGTACCCTGTGTAAAGTCTACCTGCTTTGTCACATGGTTTCAAATAAACACAATTAGAAAGTCACCTTGTTTTGCTAAGTGCAATCCTTCTATCTTTATAAGAGAATGTAATTTATAAGGAGCATACACCCAGTGGTGTGTTCTAGATTTTTTTGGAGGGTATACTATAACTATACCCTTATTACTATACCCACGCACACGTGCATATAATTTCTTTATGTAAAAAAATTGCGCGACGCGTTTTGAGCTTGTATATCTGCTATTTTTGAATAGCCAAAGAAATCTTAAAATGACATGACACACTCAAATATGTGTTTGAGTGGAGGGTGTTGAGTATTGAACATAATGATGCATAAAGCCATGTTATTGTTGTGACGTCATGACGTGCCTGCGTGCCACACTCTGTCTGCTAATGCACTCTGAGCATGTGCAGAATAAATATGCCTTTCATTCCTGACTAAACTCCATCAGTGACGTGTTTTATTATGGACCCACGACCACCATTGGTTACTATACACGCTGTGATAATGACTAACACAACATGTTCAGTAACAGGAGTCTCCAGGGACGTGCACAGATAGACTCTAGGTGGCGCTAGAGCACCTGCCCTTTGCCCTCTTTACCAGAAGTGCCCCTTTTTTCAGTTTACATGGGGGTCTTCAACAGGGGGTCCGGGACCCCTAGGGGGTCCTCAGAGTTACTACAGGGGGTCCGCCAAATCTTTATGTGATATGATTTTTCTTTTTACCATAACCACTCGAAACCTAGCATCCCTTTTCTGAGACTTTAGCCAAAAATAGCCGATCTACAAGCTCACAACGCCTCGCGCTGCGAGGCGTTGTGAGCTTGTAGATCGGCTATTTTAGGCAAAGAGGTATAGGTGTAGAGGGAAAAAAGAGCAGACCAAGTAAACAAAAAAAAGTATAATTTACTTGCCCCTCAAAATGTCTGTGCACGCCACTGGTTGTCTCTCTTTAGTAAACTCAAAACACATTTTCAGGCTGGGATTACAGTTTCATCCAATGAGGAGAGAGAACTACTTACAGGACACAGGATAAACAGGTGAAATTTGAAGTGATGACACAAACACATGAGCAGACACCATCGGAACTGGAACACTACAATTGAAGCTGTTCTCTCTCCTGATTGGATGAAATTGACATAGTTTTATCAACTATTACCAGTGTTACTCAAATGTACTCAAATGTTTTACTTAAGTAAACGTATCAATAATGCAATGCAGAACTACACTGTCGCAAGTAAAAGTTTGGTAATCAAACATTACTTGAATAAAAGTGCAAAAGTATTGGCATCAAAATGTACTTAAAGTACAAAAGTAAAAGTACTCATCATGCCGAGTATCCCATAAAAATCTTTTGACAATAGCAGATCTACAAGCTTGTGAGCTTGTAGATCTGCTATTTTTCAAATGATCGAAATGTATAATACGGCTGAAGTGGTTAATGTATGTTGTGTAATATTAATCAAAATCTACAAAGTAACTAGTAACTAAGGTTTTCAAATAATTGTAGTGGAGTATAAGTATAATGTGCCTCTGAGATGTAGTGGAGTAAAAGTAAAAGTACTGACAACTCTAGTACTCTAGTAAAGTGAAAATCCTCAAAATTGTGTTGTGAGTAAATGTACTGTAGTTACTTTACACCACTTTACACCACTGACTATATTGCACACCCCATGAAGCCTTAAATTCATTGAGATGTGTTTGTTTTTCATCCATTCCAGAACCAATAATGTGATGACCAGGTCATTGTTTAACAAAAACTAAAAAAACAATCCATGAATTGAAGTCTCCATGGGGTGACTAATCCATAGATTTTTTTTTTTTTGTGAACTATCCCTTTAATCTAGCTTGCTGTAAGGACAAGCTGAATCATAACAGACAGACTGAACCAAAACAATATCTATCAGGACTAAACTCTGCCTCATAATAAGTTAATCATCTGTGTAACCATGTTTAACCATTATTTTATATTTTGGTTGTTCAAAAAAGAGTAGAGCACAGAGTGCCGCGCTATGAGCTTGTAGATCTGCTATTTTTGAAAGATCTTGAACGTTAGTGCAAATCTTTGAATATATATATATATATTTAAAGCGAACATTTTTTACTCAAATCTTTGCTTCTGGGGGGTCCCTGGAACAACATATTTTGAGGTGGGGGTCCGCGGCCAAATACATATAATTTTGGGGGGTCCTTGAGATGAAAAAGGTTTGAGAACCACTGATATAGCAAGTTTTTTCAAAAAATTGTTAGGATTTAGAAGAGTGTAGAATCCCCCAGAAGCAAAGATTTTAGTTACAAATATTCACTTTGAAATACATACATTTAAAGATTTGCACAAATGTTCAAGATTTTTCAAAAATAGCAGATCTACAAGCTCATAGCACGGCTGTGCTATGAGCTTGTAGATCTGCTATTTTTGAAAAGCCAAAGAAATCTAGAAATGACACACAGATGAGTTCCCGGTCTTAATGGGTGAACTATTGGTGTGATCCCTGTGTTCCTTGTGGCAGAGCTACCGTAGCAGAGTTATTGTTCTTCTCCCCATTATTTCATCACGTACATTAAAGCATTGGTTCTCAAAGTGGGGTCCGGGGACCGCCAGGGTCCTTGAGGGAGTTCCAGGGGGTCCCCAGCTAAATGATAGATTAGGCACCAAATGGACCCTTATGGGTCTGTAACTCTGAGAGTGTACAAATGGAACCAAATGGACCCTAACGGGTCCATATGGCTCCATTTGTACACTCTCAGAGTTAAATTGACATAGATTTTACATGTCTGTAGCCTCTCTAATGCATGTCAAACTGGGGGTCCTTGAAATGAAAATGGTTGAGAATCACTGCTAGAGCCGTAACAAATCTTCTCTTATGGGGGTCTCTGGCATATCTTTTGAAATGGGGGTCTAATAAGTGTCAATTTGGGGGTCCTTGACATGAAAAAGTTTGAGAACCACTGCATTAAAGCATTACCATCACCACCCGGAATATTGTCTCTGACTCCTATGTCCTCATCCATCACTGATTGATCCAGAATTACAAAAACAAAAAAACAAAACTAGCACAAAACACAGTGCAGAGACAGCAGGGGTGATGCAACTTTGATGATATAGAGGGCCACCATATTTACACACTCACTCCAGAGGGACACATTGCATATACTGTAAAGAAACCTCTTATCTTCCTATCGTAACTTTTTTAGTAAATGAATGCCGTACTTCATCATTCTATGTCACACAAGGGTAGCAAAAATAGCCGATCTACAAGCTCAAAACGCGTCGCAGTGCGACGCGTTTTGAGCTTGTAGATCTGCTATTTTAGTTTTTTTTTTATTGGAATCCTGAATAGTGTTTTCCTGTTTTTGAATTGGAATCCTGAAAAGTAAAAGTTGTGTTTAATTTCAAATGCATTTAGTTATACTTATGTTAACTTTATGAACTTAAATACAAGTACATTGGACTTCAAAAAAACAATAGAATTGTAATACTAGTCATTAAGCTACTAATATAGACTGAAGTAATTAAAGCGGGTCATGTTTGGATGTTTGGAATTGTAACAGCTGAAATCAATAATATATCACTATTCTGATATTAACCTGCGGGCTGCATAAGTGAAGGTGGGGGGCCGTGGATGTGGCCCCCGGGCCGCCAGTTGCCCATGTACTGTATGTTCTACAGTGTGTCTGACACCATGACTCTCCTCCACTGGTCCACACCATGTTCACACACAACCTCCTTCACTGGTCCACACCATGTTCACACACAACCTCCTTCACTGGTCCACACCATGTTCACACACAACCTCCTCCACTGGTCCACACCATGTTCACACACAACCTCCTCCACTGGTCCACACCATGTTCACACACAACCTCCTCCACTGGTCCACACCATGTTCACACACAACCTCCTCCACTGGTCCACACCATGTTCACACACAACCTCCTCCACTGGTCCACACCATGTTCACACACAACCTCCTCCACTGGTCCACACCATGTTCACACACAACCTCCTCCACTGGTCCACACCATGTTCACACACAACCTCCATGCTGCATTTAATCTGTGTCCTCCAGTGGTGGAAAAAGTACTCAAATGTTTTACTCAAGTAAAAGTATCAATACTGCATTATAGAAATACTTTGTTACAAGTGTAGCACTGGCCCTTTAAGGAAAGTGCATAAAGAGGGGTGGCCAGGTTTGTGGCCTCCTGTCTAGCCAGAAGCCTGGTTTGAGTGTTTGTGAGAGAGACCTGGAGGCATGAGGGGTACAGACTAATTCTCGGTAAGACAATCTAAAACAAATGACAAGGTTTTTATAACTCATTGTAACAATAGTATATATGAGTTTAGATAGGCTGACAATATTAGGCCTGTTGTTAATTATACTAATATATATCTGTATTTCCAGAAGCCTCCAGGTCCTTTGAGCAGCAGTACCCTGTGGCTGTGCAGGCCTTTATCAATTGGAGCCATGAGCATATATTGACTATTTGGGTATGTTTGTTATTTTGCCGTATTTTGTCATCTTGCTATAGGAGCCTAATGAATTGATGAATTGGGATGAATTGTTGGAGGGTTGGTCCAAGGCTTTATTATTTGATTTTTGTAGGAGCTGAACTAACATCACTGTTTTTCCCACCGTGCTATATATATATATATATATATATATATATATATATATATATATATATATATATATATATATATATATATATATATATATATATATATATATATATATATATATATATATATATATATATATATATATATACACACACACACATACACACATACACACATACACACACACACACACTATTTAGACTGAGTGCAATAGGGTTGACTGAGGACAGAGCTATACCATTAAGTAGCATTGCATGATTTGGGTTTTGCTTATTTGTAGTTTATTTTGATTTGCTTATTTGCTGATTTGTATACCATTAAGTAGCATTGCATGATTTTGGTTTTGCTTATTTGTAGTTTATTTTGATTTGCTTATTTGCTGATTTGCTTTTGGTTACTTATTTACTTTATTTTCTTTTGGTTTTGCATTATTTGGATTTGATTTGTTTAATTTCTGTATATTTAGTTTAGAGGCCCCGAAGCCCTTACCCTTATTGCCCCTTCGCCTCTTGAGTTTAGTCCCTTTTGCAGAACTCTAATACTAACCGCTTTCTTCCTTTCTGTATTTTAACCTGACTATTTTTATACCAATTGTTGAATAAACTTGACACATTTGATACATCAGCCTCTGGTTCTGTTCATTCTGAACCCGTACCTTCCTGCTGACCTTACCTTGTTCAGTCATATATAGATAGATAGATAGATAGATAGATAGATGGTTAATGTGTTTAAAGGATCCCTCACTCCTATATGTGTGTGTGGCGTAGTCATTGCTTTACATGGCCCTGCTACATTACAAGTAAAAGTCCAGAATTTAAAACTTGAGTAAAAGTACAAAAGTATTGGCATCAAAATGTACTAAAATATTTGAAAATAGCAGATCGGCTATTTTCAAATAGCCTAGGTATAAAATAAGGGTAAAGTGATTAAAGTATGTTATATAATATAATTTATATATGAAAAGTAACTAGTAACTAAAGTTCTCAAATAATTGTAGTGGAATAAAAGTACTATATTTGTCTCTGAGATGTAGTGGAGTATAAGTAAAAGTATTGGAAATTGGAAATACTCAAGTAAAGTACAAATACCTCAAAATGTTACTTAAGTACAGTACTTAAGTAAATGTACTTAGTTACTTTCCACCACTGATGTCCTCTATCTGGAACCATCACTGCTGAGTTGTGTGACCTCAAGGAGATCTGACTTCTTTTCCTCTTTCATGTCATGAGTCCAGAATCATTTAAACAATGTATATTTTATTGTTTTTTTCTCTCAGCCTGCAAAGTCAACCTTTTTTGTTTGGAAAAAAACAATTGTTCCTAAACTGTCACTTGAATCATGTTTATTGTATTTGTCGAATGGGAAGATTTTGTATGATTTATTAACCGCTTCCCATCTGACATCCCTATTTTGGTCATTATAGGAGAAATCTAATATTAAAAGAATTATAATATTTTTTATTAAATATTGAAAATCTACAAGCTCACAACACATCACGATGCTTTCTGAGCTTGTAGATCAGAGTTCAAGATACATTCTAAAGGAGTTTAGTCGCCCTCTAGTGGCCGTTTGTGTTCAATGCACCTGTGGTAAAATGCAGTTGTACTGTATATGGCTGGCTGACTGACTGACTGACTAACTATAATAGGCGAGGTATAAAGCCTATCTATGCTATACTCTGCCTGTTTTTATGCACCTATCTGCCTCAATTGTATTTGTTTAATTTCATCGCTGTGTTTAATGTGTTAATAAAATGTGTTAATGTTTATGTGTTTGCAGTCGCACAGTACTGCTTTTATAATAGCTAATTGATTGAAATATGCAAATTATCGAATTGAATATTATGCACAATACAAAAATGTATGAAAAATAAATGGATTATACGTAATTTTTTTTTTTTAAATAGTAGCCTAGATTTGACCAGAAGAAAGGAGAAATGTTTGATAGAGAGATGATTATCAATCTGTTGGAGGTTTTTACAGTCGGTCACGGACACATGTTTATGGGTCATGAGTAACTATCCCTTTATTTTTTTAGTTTCCTACATTTTGTTTTTGATTATTTCAAAACATTTTCCGCAACATTTTTCATGAATTAGGAACAAATGCAATGATTTTTCAAAATAATGTCATGAATGAAGAAAAAGGAAAAAATAAAAGATATTCCATAAATTAGAACAGGGGTCTTCAACGTTTTCAGACCAAGGACCCCCTAGCTGAGAGAGAGATGAAGCAGGGACCCCCTACTCTATATTGTATAAAATTGTGATTCAGATACACTTTTGCTGCTCATTTTTCCCTCTACACACCTAAAACTCTTTGCCAAAAATATTTTTGGCTAAAGTCCTCCTCAGAAAAGGGATGCTAGGGTTCAAGTGGTTAATGTAAAAACAAATAATCATATCACACAAAGATTTGGGGGACCCCCTGTAGTAACTCTGGGGACCCCCTGTTGAAGACCTCTGAATTAGAAAACTTTATGTTTACAAAGAAGTAGTGAAAATAGCCGACCTACAAGCTCACAATGATGCAACATTGTGAGCTTGTAGATCTGCTATTTTCACAAGCATCTTGGGTCCCGGGGAGACATCAATCATTTTGGGTCGCGAGCTAAAAGGGAAACACTGGGCGGGGCTACACAATACAATATTTATTTATGAAAATGAATAAATAAATAAAACATATTCGCTTTTTGAATTGCCATTACCAGTGGTGGAAAGTAAGTACGTTCTCCCAGAGAACATGGATGTTTTTTGGTTCTAAGCCCACTTGTTTCTATGATGAAAGAGCAAGTTAAAATGTGAATATCTTTCTGTGGATCTTTCTGTGAATATCTTACTGAATTTTGTTTCAGTTTAGATTAGAGAAGTTATCTTAGATTAGGGAATTAATGTAATTTTAATTTGGTAGAGGTTAGGCTAGATAGGGGTTAAAAAGAAAAGATTAGCTCCTTATATTGATTTGTTGATTTGCACTGGGGTCACTTTATAAGTTTGTATACTTTAAGTTAACTGTCACATACTTTGTCTGAATTCTGTGTCACTTTCTGTCAATAATCAAAAAAGGGTCAAAACCAATAAAACTACATTTCACTTGCCAACCTTATGTCACGGTCATTTCATCCCTAGACTAAGGATCCTAACAGTCTGTCTGTCTGTCTGTCTGTCTGATGTGGTCAAATGTGTAGGCTATGTGTTTTAAAAAGTGGTTACCAAACAAGGGGTTGGGGCCCCCAAATTGTTTTGGGGACTCTAACCCAGTAAACAAATCAATACTGCAATGTAGAACTACTCTGTTAGAAGTAAACGTCTGGAATTCAAAATGTACTTGTTTCACCACAGATAGTTTTTAAGTTGCTTGATTCAGTATTTAGATAGTTGATATTAATTTAATCAGACACGCCCTCTTCCTATACAAACCCATCGTAACTTCAAACTCCAGTTTAAAAATTACCACCAGCTGGATTGGAAGTGACAGTCCAATAGTGTTGTTATGTTTCCTCTGTGTGCATATGACATGTTTAAGTAACACACCACAGGACTAAAAGGGTTTTAAATGTTTATTTATTGACGCTGTGAGGAAGTCACATATTTATATTTATGGGTCACATGTCTCTCCTCTGCAGTGCTGATAGGGCAATCCTGTTGATTGGGAAGGTGCCAAGCGCTGTAGAGGAGGGGGGTGTTCATGTTCATATTTGTATCATGTTTCGTCTTTTTGTGATTTGTGAAAGAATTGGGCCTGTGTGTGAAATATAGTGGAATCAGTTTGGAAATTCCTTTATCCTTCTTTATTCCTTTAGTAATTATATAGATTACTCACAGGCCTTATTTAGCCATAGTTGACTTAATTGAGGCCACATGACAACGCTCTCTAGTGAAAACGTCAAAGTGTCGTTGCGTTCTCTCTTTTTATTTTGCCTTTAGACGGTGACACACCAGGGCTTGAAAACGCTGTAGTGTGCGCATCTGATTTGTGGGTTGCCATTTCTGCTTATTATAAGCGACTTTGGCCTGTTTTTCCTGTAAAGTTGCTTGTAAATATTGGTTGTTGCGCGTTGTGTTTTTGTTGGGCTTGTTTTTAAAGTGTAGTTAATGTTTTGATTTTATTATTGTTGAAACCGTTTTCAAACATGTGCATGTCAAATCATTGTATTTCTTCACAGACCCCTGTCTGAATTAATACATATATATGGTGAAAATAGCCGATCTACAAGCTCACGGTGAGCTTGTATATAAGTCATAAATAAGTGTTTTAATCCTGTCTGTGCCCGAACGCCGTTCTACTTACTCATTTAATAGATCATCTTATTCTTCCCCGTACACTTGATTTTAGCGCGGTATTTCTCCCACCGTTTTTGCGGCACACACTCGTTTGTCAAAACGACCGGCTTCACCGGGAATCCTGTGCTTGCACTTTGCTAAGAGATTGGTTACATAGTTTAATTGATATGGATTTATTAGTGCATTACATTTTTGCCATTCATTTCAATGGGAAAATGAAAAAACTCCCATTCAAGCATTTTTTTCTCAGACACCGTAAGCGCTAGAGTTACAAGACTTGGAGGGGAGGTTCATAATTTAGTGCGAAATTATTCAAAAAAGAATTACACCAGTTGGTCTCATGGTGGCCATCGGTCGTAGAATCGAAAATATCTCGCCATAAAATCAAAAATTATATATATAAAAGAAAGCGGCAATTACCGGTCTAATGCGACCTCTGATTGAGGTATCTGCATATAGCACAGAGAATTGGTTGACAGTTCGTCAATAATTAACAGTCTGGTGATAACAGCCCATAAAAAAACGTCTCAGTCACAAAGATACTTTGTGCCCATTAGAGTCTGATACCGTGATAAAATGTAATATCAGCTCTATAAACTCACACCACATTGCACCAAGTAAGTAAGTTAAGTGTCCCACAATGAACCTATAGCCAACACATGCAGGCCAATACTTTGATGACCGGTAGGCAGTGGTTCCGGTAGGAGACACAAAGAGTCTCCTTTGTATCTCCTACCGGAACCGCTGCGTACCGGTCCGCTGGTCATCAAATTATTGGCTTAGGAAAGTGACAAAAACTAAGAAATATCCATGAATTCAAGTCTCCATGGGGTGAGTAATCCATAGGAAAAAAATAAATAAATTGGGTGAACTATCCTTTAAATATCAGAAAATACACATGAACATGAATTCAACGAATATTAAATCTATGAAAAAGTTTAATCTGCAACACAATGATATACAATATGTAGTGGGGGTCCCTGCTTCTTCTCTCTCAGCTAAGGGGTCCCCGCTTCATCTCTGTCTCAGCTAAGGGGTCCCTGCTTCATCTCTCTCTCTCTTTCTCTCTCTCTCTCTCTCTCAGCTAAGGGGGTCCCTGCTTCCTCTCTCAGCTAAGGGGTCCCTGCTTCATCTCTCTCTCAGCTAAGGGGTCCCTGAGTCAAGTCTCTCTCTCAGTTAGGAGGTCCCTGCTTATTCTCTCTCTCCGCTAAGAGGTCCCTGCTTCATCTCTGTCTCAGCTAAGGGGTCCCTGCTTCATCTCTGTCTCAGCTAAGGGGTCCCTGCTTCATCTCTGTCTCAGCTAAGGGGTCCCTGCTTCATCTCTGTCTCAGCTAAGGGGTCCCTGCTTCATCTCTCTCTCAGCTAAGGGGTCCCTGCTTCATCTCTGTCTCAGATAAGGGGGTCCCTGCTTCATCTCTCTCTCAGCTAAGGGGTCCCTGGGCTGATTAAAGAGGCGTGGCATAGAGAAGTGGTTGACAGTGGGTCCATAAGTAACAGTCTGGTGATAAATAATAAATCATACAAACTGCACAGTCAACAAGCTGACGTTGTGCTCTTTAGAAACCTCAGTCACATTAAACAGCAGCTCTAAACTCACAACGCGCCGCACCATGAGGCCTTGTGAGCTTGGAGATCTGCTTTTTTTGAATATAGCCAAAGTACAGAATATGGTTAAAGTGGTTAAAATGATTGAGACGCCATATTAACTAGTTTTGCTGGGGACACCTGGGAGCACACACACACACACACACACACACACACACACACACACACACACACACACACACACACACACACACACACACACACACACACACACACACACACACACACACACACAGAGTTGAGACCTGCTGACTTACAGGAAAAGAGAGGATCAAAGGTCACATACAGGTGTGTGAGGTAGATTATTAGTAGGAGATTATTAGTAGGTGTGGCCTAGCAACAGTCGGAGAGGAAACACTCTGTGTTCAACCTCCATTTTGACACAACACAGCAACACAACACTAGGAGAGGAAACACAGCACAGCAATCCAGAGGGACTAATGGATACAGTGGAATGAAGTGTGAGTGTTTTTAATACTTTGTAATACTCTGTACCAATGTGTAGGACCTTTACCTTAGTAGGGCTCCATTACGCCTGTGTGTGTCTGTCATAAGTTTGTGATCGTGTGTGTGTGTGTGTGTGTGTGTGTGTGTGTGTGTGTGTGTGTGTGTGTGTGTGTGTGTGTGTGTGTGTGTGTGTGTGTGTGTGTGTGTGTGTGTGTGTGTGTGTGTTCCTACCACACATTCTCACACCCAGGTCATGTGACAGTGATGATTTTGGGCAACATGTGACCAAGCGTCAGACGGTTGAAGAGACAAGGACCTGTAGGGTCACCATCACAGCCTATCAGTGATCAGTATACTGTAGGGTCACCATCACAGCCTATCAGTGATCAGTATGTATATACTGTAGGGTCACCATCACAGCCTATCAGTGATCAGTATGTATATACTGTGGGTCACCATCACAGCCTATCAATAATCAGTATGAATATACGAAAGGAGGTCCTAGTCTGAGTGAGGCCCCGCCCACTCGCTTAGCACGGACCCCTGCTCAGACTATTCACCTTATTCCTGGCCACTCCCACTGTGGGCCTGGCCGTGCCCACTGTGGGTGTGGCCAGGTAGGGGAGTAGGGGAGGTGGGGAGCATAGACATATAAAGGTAGACGCCTCCTCTGGCTCTGAAGCGTGTGTATCTCGGACGCACTTCCGCTTCCTCTATGCTTGTGGGGGCCAGCTGGAAACTTCCGTGTGCGTCACAGAAGGGGGCGTTCGGTAGGCCAATCAGAGGAAGGTGGGGGCGGGACAACTAGATTCTGACAAGTCCTGGAAAAGACGCACTGTGATTGGCCAGTAGTCAACTCGCTGTGATTGGCCAGTGCCCGTCCCCCGGAAATATGGTGGCCACCATACCAAGCACGTCGCTCCAATGAACTGTAGAGGCCAATGAGGTATCTAGGTTTCTATATCTATGGTGGGGAGCCCCATATCAATGAGTTTCCTGTTTACCAGTGTTGCCATGTCTGCTTATAATAAGCAATTTTAGGGCCTTTTAAAAAAAAAGTGTAGTTGCTTAATTGGGCTTGCTTTCTAATGTTTTTAAAACCATGGTCCCCACATTTTTTCATGTCAAGGACCCCCAGATTAATATGTATTTGTCCACAGAGTCGCAGACCCACATCTGCAAATGTGTGGTGCCAGAGACCGCAATACAAGATTTGTGTTGTTAAAATAATTCCCTCACAGACACACAGCCCTAAAGCTCATTCTGTAGGTGTCTGTGGGGCCCCTATAGAATACTAGGGGCCTCACAGACACACAGCCCTAAAGCTTATACTGTAAGTGTCTATGGGGCCCCTATAGAATACTAGGGGCCTCACAATGCACACGTGTCGTGTGCATTGTGAGCTTGTTGAGGTGCTATTTTCAAATAGTCTGTGTAAAGTGGTAAAACTGAGCCTAGTTGCTGCTTTTGGGCTTGTTTTCATAGACCTGGCCGCTTGTTTCTTTTGCAAAATCTGGCAACTTTTGCTAAATCTGTTAACACACTGATAACCTGCATTACACCTGCAGTAGCCTACTAGGGAGGAAGTGAACAGATATTGAATGAAGCAGCACACAGAGGAAAAGCTCTTCCCCCCTGTAAGAGGCAATGGTGGCGCCCTGGAGAAAGCCAGGAATAAGGTGGATAGGGTCTCACTGAGTTTAGGGTCTCACTCAGGCTATGGGGTCTCACTCAGGCTATGGGGTCTCACTCAGGCTATAGGGTCTCAGGCTATAGGGTCTCACTCAGGCTATAGGGTCTTAATGGGCTCCAGTCTGCTTCTGACAGCGTAGCTGTCTTGTTAGGGTCTGATGTGGCTCAAATCATATGATTATGATCACTAGAATGCTCTGAGAAATAAACAATGTGCAAGAGCTGTCTTTATGTGAACTTTTATTGAATACGTGCATGGATGCTATATTACTGCCAGCCTATAGGCTGAGAACAGGATAACATAAAGGAGAAATACAGAGACTTTTGAGACGTGTTGGCCGTTCCCAAGGGATACAAAAAAAAGAGGGAGGGGGTATTTCTCCTTATCGATTTCTCCTTATCAACAAGTCTGAATCATACAAGTGACCTTATGGACATAGCAGTCATTAAGACACAAACAGCACGCAGTCACAATTCATTGTTACTCAATAACCTGTGGTGCACATAACTTTTTAGGTCTAGTACCCAGAAGAGCACCTGGAGATGTGACTTGGTGCGAACCAAATAAATGCTCCCGTGCCGTTTTGTCAACGGGGGGGGGGGGTTCAGCATGGTGCCCACCGTACAGTTTTTGGGGGGGTGGGGGGGTTCGACGTTTTTGTCTCACGCCGTTTGGTGAAGCCCCCAAGGTTGGTGCCCTGTGCTGGGCTGCTTTTATCCGCCAGCTTGGGACGTTCACGGCGTATTTTGCACCATTACGGTGCGTTCATCATCGGTGACGAGTAGGCCTGTGAAAAAAAATCGATTCATGAATAAATCGCGATTCTTAATGCCACGATTTTAAAAATCGATTCAAAATATTAAAATTTTTGGAAAAAAAATAATAAATAAATTAAATTATAAGTTAGTACCTTTTTCACTGGCAATTTGTCTGAAATCAATGTCAGAAAGACTGCCTGACATGATCTGGCTGCATTGAAGTGTATGATTCAACTTTTCATGGTTTATATTATATTAAAATGTTCTAGTATAATTAAAGCAAAGTGATTTGGGGAAGAAAATCGCAATAAATCGCAGAATCGAATATCAATTAATCGCAGAATCGCAATTTTAATCGAATCGGCACCCTAGAAAATCGCAATAAATCGCAGAATCGAATCGAATATCAATTAATCGCAGAATCGCAATTTTAATCGAATCGGCACCCTAGGAATCGATTTTGAATCGAATCGTGAGGTAAGTGAATCGTGACACCCCTAGTGACGAGTGCCTCTAACAGCCGCTGCTGGCTGCGTGCATGCAGCGATGCAATGCGAGGCGATGCGACACACTCACACAATCACGTGCAGCATGCGTCCCCTCACCCTGCGCATAATGGCTGTACATGGGGCCGACGCGTGCTTTAGCGTGCTTGTGTGAGCCTGGCCTCAGGAAGTAAATTCCTAGCCTCGATCTCCAGGCTTTTATTTTTTAGTTTTGCTAAAAAATAAAAGCCTGGAAATTCCTGTCCCAGCTGTTGGTACGCAAAAGCGCCTCGCGTCGTCTGATGTGCCGCGCATTATTTGTTTTGGGTGCGCATGTGCACCTGCGCACCAGTTATGTGCACCCCTGTCAATACCACATGTAATACAACATAATAATGATCATGATTATGCGTCAATACCAGAATGTGGACATAGAAAGAGTTCTTTGTCTACAGAAGTGAAATGAGAGAGAGAGTACTAGGAGCCTCACAGACACACAGCCCTAAAGCTCATAGGTTACAAGCTATAAACATTGGTTCTGGTGAGTAGACACATTAGGAGTTGGGAGTGAGAGAAGACACGGCCACATTCTGCTGTCAGTCACATAGGAGGGTCTGTCACATCAAACGGCTGATGCTTGTTGTCCAACTATAGTCACCATAACCAGGGACTGAGAATGTGTAGGTGTATATATTAGTTAACACCCTCACAGGTGTGTGTGTGTGTGTGTGTGTGTGTGTGTGTGTGTGTGTGTGTGTGTGTGTGTGTGTGTGTGTGTGTGTGTGTGTGTGTGTGTGTGTGTGTGTGTGTGTGTGTGTGTGTGTGTGTGTGTGTGTGTGTCTGCGTGCGCGAGAGAGAGCTTTGTACATTCATTCATCATGTCATGTTTTCTGGTTTATTTTACTGTCTGTAACCTAAGGTTAAATAAAGACCAAAGATGAGTGAGTCTGTGGAGAGAGAGGAGGAGGAAAGTGACAAACAGCACATCCACAGACCAGAGCCTCCAACAGCCAGCTGTGTGTCTAAAGATGACCCTCCACACTTCAGTAATGAACCTGGACCGCCACACTTAAAGTATGTGAATCCTCCTATACCATAAACACAGCTCTAGAACATGACATAGCACAGACTTCTAAAGTTCTACCCAACAAACAATGGAATATCTATCCATCTATGAAACTAGAATATGACTCTATTATACTTGCATATGGAACAAAACATTTAGGAATCTTGAGCAAATTGACTTTTTCATCCACTTGATAATTGTCAATATTTGTATGATTCCAGAAGTGTTTGCCACAGACCAGAGTCTCCAACACCCAGCTATGTGTCTATGAAGAGTGACTGGTCTAAACATCATCCTCCTGACTTCAGTAATGAACCTGGACCGCCACACACAAAGTATGTGAATCTTCCTAAAAAATATACAAAACACTAAAACATGATGAAGTGTTAAATTGTACGTGCAACTGAAAAACAAGACATACTGTAGGCCACCTATCATAAAAGGTGCAAAGTGTAGCTCTCAGTCATTGCTAGTTTACAACCACAGAGGTCATTTTCACACACAGTGTCCATGTTGTTACTTACTTACTTATCCCCATTACGCCGGCTGGCATATAGGGCAGCAACAAAGTTTCTCCACTTCCATCTGTCTTTGACCATCTTCTCTGTGGTCCCCCAGCTCTGGTGTTGTTGCTGGAGCTCCTTCTCTATCGTCCCACGCCATGTTGTATTAGGCCACCCTTTCTTTCTTTTGCCTTCTGGGGTCCAGTGTAATGCGACTCTTGGGATCGCGTTGATGTCCATTCTGAGGACATGGTCAATCCAGGTCCACCTGCGTTTATTGATTATGCAGTTTATGTCGTCTTGTTGGGTGATGTTGAGGAGTTTATTGTTCGAGACGGTCTTTTGCCAGAATATACGCAGGATTTTGCGCAGGCATGATGTGTGAAAAGTGGATAATGGATGTCGTATTCTGTGGTTTTCCAGCATTCTGTACCGTATAGTAGTGTTGATAGTACGCAGCTTTGGTAGATCCAGAGTTTTGTTTTGGTGCTGTATTGACTTCGAGATTTGTTTAAGTCTTCTGAAGGTTGTGTATGCTTTGTTGATCCGGTTTTTTCCTCTATTGTTATATGTGTCGGTGTTTTTGATTGATTGAAATTTTTATTAGGCAAAAGAATGTAAAACAACACAGTTACATTTATAATGCTTTTGTCTAAAAGGTCCGGCCAAAAAAGTCCTTGCGGGCTTGTTTCCGTTGGGGTCCTTGAATTAATTTCATAAACATATAGTAGCAACCAAACAGTTAAAAAAAATCAACAAAGAATACTGAGGAAAAAAAAAATATACCATTATGTACAAGAAAGGCATGAGAAAATAAAAAATGATATGCACAAAAAAAAGGGGGGAGGGTGGGGGGGTCGTCTGTCTACAGGGAAACTGGTACTAGCTCCTCTTTAGGCCTCCAGAAAGATGAGTTTTTAGGGCTGTTTTGAATGAGCCCAGCGAACTGCATTTTTTGAGGGATGGGGTTAGACTATTCCATTCCTTGGTGGCTGTGCTATAGAAGGAGAATTTGCCCATGTTTGTTTTATGGGTGGGTGTTACCAGATTGTTGTTTACGCTCCCTCTAGTTTTGTGACTGTGGGTGTCACTAACTTTTTCGAGGTACTTATACAGATATGCGGGTATAGGGGGCAAATCGGGCAAATCTGCATTTACAATTTTGAAGACCAATCCCATTTTTAGTTGTATAACCCTGTCTTCCACCCTGAGCCAGCCTAGGCTGGCAAAGTGAGTGGGAGAGAGGTGGGTCATGGGCCTTAGTCCGAGAAGTAGTCGAATCAGTTTGTTTTGGGAGGTTTGAAGCTTAGTCTTCAGTGACACTGAGGTGTTGGAGTACCAAGAGGAGCAAGCATAGTCAAAAAGGGGCTGAATCAGGGCCCCTGAGAGGGTCCTGAGTGCCTGAGGGTTGACAAAAGAGGAAACTCTGCCCATAAATCTGGTTCTCTGGTTTACTCCTTTGAACACCTTTGTTGCCATGCTTTCACCTGTCAGGTGTATTGGTGTTGATGGGCATGACTTTGGTTTTATTTTTGTTTACGATCAGTCCAACTTGTTGGCCATATTGTTCATGTTGTACAAATACTAAAGAACTGTTGTGCCCTTCCTTGTCCTTTGGTCAAGGTTGACTGCAGGTGCGGTGGTCTCAAAAACATGAAGGAAAACTGTCAGAAAAAGACTCGCTCACTGCATTAAAAAAAACTCCTTAGACAGATTTAAGAAAATATAATGACTTTATTTTAAATGCTCATAATGTGCTCTGTGCTCATAGTGAGGGGTGAATTTAAAAAAAGCAAACGTGGGACCTTTGTCAGTGCTATCTGAAGTCAGTGCACCCTGATAGTACTGATGAAGGTCCCAGGAGAGAAGCGTTTGCTTATTTAAATTCACCCCTCACTATGAGCACAGAGCACATTATGAGCATTTAAATTAAAGACATTATATTTTCTTAAGTCTGTCTAAGGAGTTTTCCTTAATCTTTATGCTGTGAGCGAGTCTTTTTCTGCCAGTTATTCTTTATATTGTACAAGTACCAAATAATCCCACCCATCTGTGTGTCCATACTGTAGGTGTGGTGGTCTTTAAATGAGGTGTGGTCTGGTGTGTGTCCATACTGTAGGTGTGGTGGTCTTTAAATGAGGTGTGGTCTGGTGTGTGTCCATACTGTAGGTGTGGTGGTCTTTAAATGAGGTGTGGTCTGGTGTGTGTGTCCATACTGTAGGTGTGTTGGTCTTTAAATGAGGTGTGGTCTGGTGTGTGTGTCCATACTGTAGGTGTGGTGGTCTTTAAATGAGGTGTGGTCTGGTGTGTGTCCATACTGTAGGTGTGGTGGTCTTTAAATGAGGTGTGGTCTGGTGTGTGTCCATACTGTAGGTGTGGTGGTCTTTAAATGAGGTGTGGTCTGGTGTGTGTCCATACTGTAGGTGTGGGGGTCTTTAAATGAGGTGTGGTCTGGTGTGTGTCCATACTGTAGGTGTGGTGGTCTTTAAATGAGGTGTGGTCTGGTGTGTGTCCATACTGTAGGTGTGGTGGTCTTTAAATGAGGTGTGGTCTGGTGTGTGTCCATACTGTAGGTGTGGTGGTCTTTAAATGAGGTGTGGTCTGGTGTGTGTCCATACTGTAGGTGTGTTGGTCTTTAAATGAGGTGTGGTCTGGTGTGTGTCCATACTGTAGGTGTGGGGGTCTTTAAATGAGGTGTGGTCTGGTGTGTGTCCATACTGTAGGTGTGTTGGTCTTTAAATGAGGTGTGGTCTGGTGTGTGTCCATTCTGTAGGTGTGGGGGTCTTTAAATGAGGTGTGGTCTGGTGTGTGTCCATACTGTAGGTGTGGTGGTCTTTAAATGAGGTGTGGTGTGGTGCATTGTTGCAGCATTGCTATCTTAAATGGAGTGAGAAAAGTCAGAAAGTGATTGCACCTTAAAGCAGCTTTTACCTCATCTACAGTCTAGTGCAGTCCCCCAGGACATTATTTCCCTGCTCTGGAGAGTATGACTCCCTTTTTGGTCGTGGGTTTTATGGCCGACTTTAAGCACCTAAGAGTGCATTAGATCAGTGATTCTCAAACCTGTTTTGATTCGGACACCCCCCCTGTAAATAATGTTTTCATCCACGCCACCCCTGAATGATGGAGTTAATTTGTAGAACCGTACGTCATATTATGCTACATAAATATGTGAACCTTTCCCCCTAAGAACCTTTCCCCCACGAGGACAACTTGATAGAATAATTTGTTTCCATTAAGACAGGTTGACGTTTAACCAATTGAACCCCGGCATCCCTATTCTGGGGGGGAACATTGGCCAAAAATGGCAGATCTACAACCTTACAGCTGCTATTGACAAAAGAGATTTGGTGTAGGTGGGGGGGGGGGGGGGGGGGGGGGTCAACGTACCAAGTACAGTGTCAGGTCTGTTTAAGTATAGAGGGTCTACGTGGTTAAACTGATATCGTCACCTTCTTAAACTAATATCCTAATATAAGTTATTTTTGAGAAAAATGATATGTTTGCCTAAGTCAGCTCCTCATGACACTGGCCACCTCTGGTAAAATGGCCCGTCTCCTAATTGAAAAGGATCATGCTGTTCCCTCGTCTGTTTGTAAAATGGCCCTATCTCCCTAGTGTGACTTAGGACAAAATAGGATCATTTCTGGAGTAAATCATTTGGCCTAAGTCAGGTCTAATCCTATTTAAATACATTACGTCACTTAACTGACAGACGGTGTGATTTTTATGTTAATAGTCATAATTTGTTATAAACGTTACAATTAAGAAATATCATATAGTTTTGGATCAGTTTTTTATTTTTTTCTGAAAAAGACAAACAGGCAATTACTTAGGCCATTAGTTTAAGTGATGATATTTTAAGTGATAGTGATGAATTCCAAATATCACAGTATTCTAACATTAACACAGTATTCTCCCCTGGACTTGCGTCACGGCACCCTAGGGTGCCACGGCACCCACTTTGAGAGCCAACGCATTAGATAGTATAGTGACACATATAGGTGGGTTTGCATCGTGTGCACACTCCAACATTCAACACAACACTCATGTTGACTATTTTACCAATGACAACATCCTTTAATATGTATACATACATCAACAGAGTACATTGTCTGTGTTCTACCTAGAGGTGATTTAATACCAAATAAAAGTATGTCAACTTTGATGATTATGAGTCAGGCTCCATTAGATAGAAGTAGAACTGTGTCATAATGAGCTGTATGCCCTGTATTAACCATGTGTGGTTGGGGTAAAACACACGCACGCACGCACACACACGCACGCACGCACGCACGCACGCACGCACGCACACACACGTAGCAACAATAGCAGATCTGCAAGCTCACAATACCTTACATCATGATACGTTGTGAGCTTGTAGATCTGCTATTCTCTTTTAAAAGTCACACAGTGGAGACCAGGTTCATAGTGGTCATGTCTGTCTCTAGATTAATATTTAACCAATAAAAAGACACTCATGTTCAACACAGACGCCTCATTTAGATTCTGACTGGAGGAGCACCAATAAAACCTCCTCTCTCACGCTCCACAAACATGACCTTTATAACATCCATAAAGTATCAGTTAAACCATTGCTTCACAAGGTGAGGTATAATAAATCATGTTCCATTTCCCATATGCAACGACAACACATGCAAAAGTGGACGAGACACTACTGTTTGTTTAGGTAAATGGGTGCGTTCGGAAACACAGCACTGAGCGCACTGGCTAATAGAAATTAATAGGCGAGTGCGGTGTCATAGTCTTTACACTACGTCTGTGTGTGTTCAGGTGCTAAAATGAGTTGGCTGCTTGAAGTTTGTTTGAAAATAATGAACATGCCCACATGGTTAACTGCAGGGCTTACAAGCATTGATACTATGCTTTCATGCAGTGGTATAAAGTAACTAAGTACATTTACTCAAGCACTGTACTTAAGTACAGTGTTGAGGTATTTGTTTTTCACTGGAGTATTTCCCATTTTCAATACTTTTTACTTCTACTCCACTACATCTCAGAGGCAAATATTGTACTTTTACTCCATTACAATTATTTTAAAACTTTAGCTACTAGTTAACTTGTAGATTTTTATTATTATTACAAAACTTGCATTACCCACTTCAGCTCTGTATACATTTCGGCCGTTTGAAAATAGCAGATCTACAAGCTCACAATGCGTCGCAATGCGACACATTGTGAGCTTGTAGATCTGCTATTTTCAAAATATTTTTTATACATTTGAAAACTTGAAATGGGACATTCTGCATTAATGAGTACTTTTACTTTTGGTACTTTCAGTACATTTTGATGCCAATACTTTTGTACTTTTACTTGAAACAGAGTATGTATACATTGCCATATTGATACTTTTACTTAAGTGAAAAATGGGAGTACTTTTTCCCACCACTGCATTCATGTCATGAATTAAAATAATTTTAGAAATCATAGCAAAACATACAGTTGACAAACTGCACAAAAGACACACAAAGCTATACATTTAATAACCACTACGGCCATGTTGTCTTGGTCTTTAATGTTAATGATTAATTAAAACCATAACAGTGCTTCAGCCTGTCTGCTGGCTGCTGCTCTAATGTCACAATCACCACTTTATCGCACACACACACACACACACACACACACACACACACACACACACTCACACTCACACTCACACACACACACACACACACACACACACACACACACACACACACACACACACACACACCTGAGAAATATCTCTTTATCAATATCAAAGTCTAAGCTATAATGATTATAACATTGGCACAGCGGCCTGTTAGTTCTGTACATGAAGATCTACCTAGCTCTACCTAGAGCTTATTTAATACCAAATAAAAGAATGTAAACTTTGATGATTATGAGTCAGGCTCCACTAGATTGAACTGTGTCATGATTAACTGTATGCATTACCCATCTGTGGTTGTGGTAACGCACGCACGCACGCACGCACACACAAACACACATCTGTTAGTGTCACAAAAGTATATTTTAAAATGTCACACCGATAATGACATGTCCAAATAAGGCCATGTTCAAAGTGGTTATGTCTGTCCATAGATTATAAAAACTGTATTGACAAACACGTATTCCTCCTGTGAGTGTCTTTAATGTATAATATATATAGTAATGTATCAACACACATCATGGACAGTGGTGAACTTTGATAATTGAATACACTTTTGCTTTTATTCCAGAAGTGTTTACTACAGACCAGAGTATCCAACACCCTGCTGTGTGTCTCTGAAGAGTGACCAGTCTAAAGGAGAACCTCTTTTCTTCAGTAATGAACCTGGAACTCCAGACACAAGGTAAGATCACTGATCTCTGTGAACTTCAACTGTAAAGACACAAAGAATGTCTTGTATCTGCTCATAGATGTAGACAGTAGTAGAGGATCTCACTGTCAGCTGTAGTGATCTTTGATTCAGTCATTCTTAGGTTAGACTGAGAGAACGAGAGGAATCCATGGTCTCGAAGGGCGGATCCAAACCCAGGCGCCTGGAGCAAGGCGCGTCCTCCGATTGCTTCACCAATCTATGTCCCCGCCTCCCCTCCCCTCCCCCCCCCGGTCTGTGCACGGAGCAGGCTGACGTCACCAAATTTAGAGCGACGCCCCTCTGCACTCTGGTTGGTTAGGAGTTAACAAGGTCCTAAGACCATCGTTCCTGCACCGTTCGCCCAGACGTTTTTCTTTTGAAACAAAAAAAAAGGCTGGGATTCCGAGGCTATTCTCAGGTTGTCTTGGACTTAGAGTAGCCCTAAACTGTACTCAAATAAAAGTACTGTTACTTTAAAATGATGATGACTTGAGTAGAAATAAAAATATCTAGTGAAAATACAACTCAAGTACTGACTTCCTTTATTCAAACATGATTTATTGTGTACTATAAACTCCCCTCTATACCAAATCAACTTGCCGAAAATATCCGATCTACAAGCTCACAACGTTGTAAATCTGTTACTTTTGCTGAATGTTCAACCAGATGTTGTTAAATAATCAGAATTAATTAGAAGTATTCCATACGGTTGCTTCGGAAAACAAAAAGGTGTTGATCACATAGAATAAATGTTTGGTTACTGCATCTTCTATTTCTCCCTTAAAATGTTTTCAAAAACATTATTGAGAGCAATGTTTAGCTGTAAATTACATTATGTGTTTGTTTACATGGCTGTCATGTTGGATACAACATAACATTCAAGCAGTGCAGCAGGTGCTCTGAGTCTTTGATTAGACAGAGGTTTGTTATTGAGCTCATCAGTCATTATTCAGAAAAACACACCGCTGATTTCAGCGATTGACGAATCAGAATCAAGCGTTCAACCAAGCCGTGTAATAAAGCCCTTGAATGGCTGTGATATTACATATATTTTATGTATTCCAAATACACAGCCATAGATGGGTCCTATCCCCGCCCGGGTAGCAGACTGATCTCGGCGGTGTTTAAGCGCTGCATGTGCAACTCATCCAATAATGAATTCCTGCATCTTGGAGTCAGACATTGTCTTCTAGTTTCATATCCATTTGAAAGTTTTGGTATAAAATGTGTGTTTAATGATGAGCTATTGTCAGCCTTACAGTAATGCATCAATGCACCTAGTCTATTATAAAAGAATAATGATGTTCTATTGTCAACCCTACAGTAATGTATCAACACACATCTTGGATAGGTGGTAACACGCCGCTGACACCTATTCCTTACGGTCGCTTCGGAAAACAAGGAGGTGTTGATCACATAGAATAAATGTTTGGTTACTGCATCTTCTATTTCTCCCTTAAAATGTTTTCAAAAACATTATTGAGAGCAATGTTTAGCTGTAAATTACATTATGTGTTTGTTTACATGGCTGTTATGTTGGATACAACATAAAATTCAAGCAGTGCAGCAGATGCTCTGAGTCTTTGATTAGACAGAGGTTTGTTATTGAGCTCATCAGTCATTATTCAGAAATAACACACCGCTGATATCAGCGATTGACCAATCAGAATCAAGCGTTCTACCAAGCCGTGTAATAAAGCCCTATAATGTGTGTGATATTACATATATTTTATGTATTCCAAATACACAGCCATAGATGGGTCCTATCCCCGCCCGGGTAGCAGACGGATCTCGGCGGTGTTTAAGCGCTGCATGTGCAACTCATCCAATAATTAATTGCTGTAACTTGGAGTCAGACATTGTCTTCTAGTTTCATATCCATTTGAAAGTTTTTGTATAAAACATGTGTTTAATGATGAGCTATTGTCCGCCTTACAGTAATGCATCAATACACCTAGTCTATTATAAAAGAATAATGATGTTCTATTGTCAACCCTACAGTAATGTATCAACACACATCATGGACAATGGGGAACTTTGATAATTGAATACACTTTTGTTTTTATTCCAGAAGTGTTTACTACAGACCAGAGTATCCAACACCCAGCTGTGTGTCTATGAAGAGTGACCGGTCTAAAGGAGAAGCTCTTTTCTTCAGTAATGAACCTGGACATCTAGACACAAAGTAAGATCACTGATCTCTGTGGACTTCATCTGGAAAGACATAAAGAATGTCTTGTATCTGCTCACAGATGTAGACAGTAGTAGAGTATCTCACTGTCAGCTGTATTGATCTTTGATTCACTGATTCTAAGGTTGTCTTGTACATAGAGTAGCCCTAAACTGTACTCAAGTAAAAGTATTGTTACTTTAAAATGATGATGACTTGAGTAGAAGTAAAACTATCTAGTGAAAATACTAAGTACTGACTTCCTTTATTCAAACCTGATTTATTGTGTAATATAAACTCCCCTCTACACCACATCAACTTGCCGAAAATAACCGATCTACAAGCTCACAACGTGTCATGGCGTGCAGGCGCGCCGATTTATGTGCGCGGCCATGGGGGCTCAACTCGAACCACAATAGCCCCGCCCCCCCGCCCCCTCAGCCGCGACCGGAAAAAAAATATGTTTCTCTGTCTGGGCTATTGTTCTAGGTGTCAGCGGCGCGTTACCACCTATCTGCGCCCCGCTTTAGTAATGGTAATGCTAATGGTACTGTAAGTTTGAGCCTGACATCTGAGATTAACCAATTGAGCGTGGGGGCGCTTGCCCCGAAGCCCCCCCTATCGGCGCCCCTGATGGCGTGAGCTTGTAAATCTGTAACTTTTGCTGAACGTTCACCCAGATGTTGTTAAATAATCAGAATTAAATAGAAGTATTCCATACGGTCGCTTCGGAAAACAAGGAGGTGTTGATCAAATGGAATAAATGTTTGGTTACTGCATCTTCTATTTCTCCCTTACAATGTTTTCAAAAACATTATTGAGAGCAATGTTTAGCTGTAAATTACATTATGTGTTTGTTTACATGGCTGTTATGTTGGATACAACATAACATTCAAGCAGTGCAGCAGATGCTCTGAGTCTTTGATTAGACAGAGGTTTGTTATTGAGCTCATCAGTCATTATTCAGAAAAAACACACCGCTGATGTCAGCGATTGACCAATCAGAATCAAGCGTTCAACCAAGCCGTGTAATAAAGCCCTTGAATGGCTGTGATATTACATATATTTTATGTATTCCAAATACACAGCCATAGATGGGTCCTATCCCCGCCCGGGTAGCAGACTGATCTCGGCGGTGTTTAAGCGCTGCATGTGCAACTCATCCAATAATGAATTCCTGCAACTTGGAGTCATATCCATTTGAAAGTTTTGGTATAAAACGTGTGTTTAATGATGAGCTATTGTCAGCCTTACAGTAATGCATCGATACACCTAGTCTATTATAAAATAATAATGATGTTCTATTGTCAACCCTACAGTAATGTATCAACACACATCATGGAGAGTGGGGAACTTTGATAATTGAATACACTTTTGTTTTTATTCCAGAAGTGTTTACTACAGACCAGAGTATCCAACACCCAGCTGTGTGTCTATGAAGAGTGACCGGTCTAAAGGAGAACCTCTTTTCTTCAGTAATGAACCTGGACATCTAGACACAAAGTAAGATCACTGATCTCTGTGAACTTCATCTGGAAAGACACAAAGAATGTCTTGTATCTGCTCACAGATGTACAGTAGACAGTAGTAGAGTATCTCACTGTCAGCTGTAGTGATCTTTGATTCACTGATTCTTAGGTTGTCTTGTACATAGAGTAGCTCTAAACTGTATTCAAGTAAAATTACTGTTACTTTAAAATGATGATGACTTGAGTAGAAATACAAATATCTAGTGAAAATACTACTCAAGTACTGACTTCCTTTATTCAAACCTGATTTATTGTGTAATATAAACTCCCCTCTATACCAAATCAACTTGCCGAAAATAGCCGATCTACAAGCTCACAACGTGTCATGGTGCGAGCTTGTAAATCTGTTACTTTTGCTGAATGTTCAACCAGATGTTGTTAAATAATCAGAATTAAATAGAAGTATTCGATACGGTTGCTTCGGAAAACAAAAAGGTGTTGATCAAATGGAATAAATGTTTGGTTACTGCATCTTCTATTTCTTGCTTAAAATGTTTTCAAAAACATTATTGAGAGCAATGTTTAGCTGTAAATGACATTATGTGTTTGTTTACATGAATGTCATGTTGGATACAACATAACATTCAAGCAGTGCAGCAGATGCTCTGAGTCTTTGATTAGACAGAGGTCTGTTATTGAGCTCATCAGTTATTATTCAGAAAAAACACACCGCTGATTTCAGCGATTGACCAATCAGAATCAAGCATTCAACCAAGCCGTGTAATAAAGCCCTAGAATGTCTGTGATATTACATATATTTTATGTATTCCAAATACACAGCCATAGATGGGTCCTATCCCCGCCCGGGTAGCAGACTGATCTCGGCGGTGTTTAAGCGCTGCATGTGCAACTCATCCAATAATTAATTCCTGCAACTTGGAGTCAGACATTGTCTTCTAGTTTCATATCCATTTGAAAGTTTTGGTATAAAACGTGTGTTTAATGATGAGCTATTGTCAGCCTTACAGTAATGCATCAATACACCTAGTCTATTATAAAAGAATAATGATGTTCTATTGTCAACCCTACAGTTATGTATCAACACACATCATGGTCAGTGGGGAACTATCATAATTGAATACACCTTTATTTTATTCCAGAAGTGTTTACTACAGACCAGAGTATCCAACACCCAGCTGTGTGTCTATGAAGAGTGATCGGTCTAAAGGACATTTTCCCAACTTCAGTAATGAACCTGGACCTCCAGACACAAAGTAAGATCACTGATCTCTGTGGACTTCAACTGGAAAGACAAAAATAATGTCTTGTAGTCAGTAGTAGAGTATCTCACTGTCAGCTGTAGTGATCTCTGATTCAGTCATTCTTAGGTTGTTTTGGACTTAGAGTAGCCCTAAACTGTACTCAAGTAAAAGTAATGTTACTTTAAAATGATGATGACTTGAGTAGAAGTAAAACTATCTAGTGAAAATACTAAGTACTGACTTCCTTTATTCAAACCTGATTTATTGTGTAATATAAACTCCCCTCTACACCACATCAACTTGCCGAAAATAACCGATCTACAAGCTCACAACGTGTCATGGCTTGAGCTTGTAAATCTGTTACTTTTGCTGAATGTTCACCCAGATGTTGTTAAATAATCAGAATTAAATAGAAATATTCCATACGGTCGCCTCAGAAAACAAGGAAGTGTTGATCAAATAGAATAAAAGTTTTGTCACTGCATCGTCTATTTCTCTCTTCAAATGTTTTCAAAAACATTATTGAGAGCAATGTTTAGCTGTAAATTACATTATGAGTTTGTGTACATGGCTGTCATGTTGGATAAAACATAACATTCAAGCAGTGCAGCAGCTGCTCTGAGTTTTAGAATAGACATAATTAAACATTATTGAGCTCATCAGTCATTATTCAGAAATAACACCACTGATGTCAGCGATTGACCAATCAGAATCAAGCATTCAACCAAGCTGTGTAATAAAGCCCTAGTTGTGATATTACATACATTTCATGTATTCTAAATACAGAATGATCTTGGCGGTGTTTAGACTTTAAGCGCTGCATGTGTACTCACCCAATAATTAATTCCTGCAACTTAGAGTCAGATATTGTCTTCTAGTTTCATATCCATTTGAAAGTTTTGGTAGAAAACGTGTGTTAAATGATGTGTTATTGTCAGTCTTACAGTAATCAACACACATCAACACACATCATGGTCAGTGGGGAACTATGATCATTGAATAAACCTGTTTCATTCCAGAAGTGTTTACCACAGACCAGAGTCTTCAACACCCAGCTGTGTGTCTATGCAGAGTGACCGGTCTAAAGGAGAACCTCTTTTCTTCAGTAATGAACCTGGACATCCAGACACAAAGTAAGATCACTGATCTCTGTGAACTTCATCTGGAAAGACACAATGTCTTGTATCTGCTCACAGATGTAGACAGTAGTAGAGGATCTCACTGTCAGCTATCTTTGATTCAGTCATTCTTAGGTTGTTTTGGACATAGAGTAGCCCTAAACTGTACTCAAGTAAAAGTATTGTTACTTTAAAATAACAATGACTTGAGTAGAAGTAAAATGTTCTAGTGAAAATACTACTCAAGTACAGACTTCCTTACAAACCTGATTTATCGTTTAACATAAACTCTATATACCCCTCTACACCAAATTGCTTTGCCGGAAATAGCTGATCTACAAGCTCACAACACGTCATCGTGTGAGCTCGTAGATCTGCTACTTTTGCTGATTGTTCACCCACTTGTGGTTAAATAATCAGAATGAAATCTAAGCCATTGCACCTGGTAGAGTATCCAAGGCTTGGATTTGACCCAATTTTTTATATATATATATACTTATATATATATATATATATATATATATATATATATATATATATATATATATATATATATATATATATACATATACATATACATATATATATATATATATATATATATATATATATATATATATATATATATATATATATACATATACATACATATATACATATATATATATATATATATATATATATATATATATATATATATATATATATATATATAACAATAAGGGGACTCCTGCACATCCAAAAAACCCCGTTGGAGGTGCAAGTCTAGTCAGCAGGTATATAACAGGGGATAAAAAAGGGGATGAACCTTCAAAGAAGGGACTGCACACTCCAGGGTACAGAGATGGACAACTTACTATTGCATAAGTATTTTATAGCACGCCGCGTTTCGCCGTGAGCTTCGTCAGGTGCTATACAAAATATATATATATATATATATATATATATATATATATATATATATATATATAATTATTATTATTTGACCCAGGCAAGCTTTCAAAAATTCAGTACGGCGCCCACCGGTCAGTTTTGTCAACGGGGCAGGGGGGGTCGAGGGTTGGGTGCTGCGCGAGAAAAAAAGGACGCGTTGTGAGCTTGTAGATCGGCTATTTTCACATAAAAACTTGCGGGGAAATTATAATAAGCCGATTTTCGCCGTTTTTTTTCTCTCACACCGTTATGACAAGCTCCCAAGGTTGGTGCCCTGTGTTGCGCTGCTTTTATCCGGCAGATTGGCACGTTCACGGCATATTTTGCACCATTACAGTGCGTTCATCATCGGTGACGAGTGCCTCTTAACACATCGGGTGCCAAACACGGTCTGAACCGTGTGTTTACATAGTGGCGGTTCCGAAGCTTCGGTGCCGAACCGCGATTTCAGTCTTTTTGTTTTTTTCGTTTTTCTCCGCGCGGGCGGGGCTAGAGCAGTTCTGGGAGCACCCATTGTAATCCTGCGAAGGAAGTGCCAGATCGCTCACCGGAAACACATTTTTTTCCCCCATCCGCTTCCTGTCTATTTCCTACTTTGAAACGCCTATATCTCCGAATCTGTTTCCTGTGGGGAAAAACGGTCATGCGCGATGCGCGATCTCCCCCCGTTGTAACCCGCAAGGGGAATGTTATGGTTCCAGGCAGTAGCCAGGCTCATGGCAGAACATGAATCGATGCTTTTTTTTGCGTGGATTTGCTTGTAACGCACACGGAAACGTTAAACAGCAAAGCGCAGTCAATGGGGAGAATGCTGGCAACCACGGTAAGTTGTTATGAAAAAATGCTGGCACCCGATGTGTTAACAGCCGCTGCTGCGTGCACACAGCGAAGCAATGCGAGGCGATGCGATGCGAGGCAATGCGAGGCGACACTAACACAATCACGTGCAGCATGTGTCCTCTCCCCCTGCGCCTAATGACTGTACATGGGGCTGATTATTTTTTAGTTTTGCTAAAAAAATAAAAGCTTGGAAATTCCTGTCCCAGCTGTTGGTACGCAAAAGCGCCTCGCGTCGTCTGATCTGGTGCGCATTATTTATTTTGGGTGCGCATGCGCACCTGCGCACCAGTTATGTGCACCCCTGATTATATCAGTAACGTATCGAAATCGGCCGATATCGGCAGTAAAATGCCATATCGGTAAAAAAGCGATTTAAAAATAAACCAGATTATTTTCACCAATATTGATGAATAATATTGTGACCGTCAATGGCATTTGTACTCGCAGAGCAGCCAGTCTGCCTGTCTCTGTCTCTTTAACCCTCTAAGACCCAGTGATGCCTTTTAGCAACAATTATATTTTATAAAGAAAGGAGTTTAAATTAGTTTTTCTGTTATTTTTTCACTTTTTCACCTCTAAATCCTCATTGGGTCCTATTATTTAGTCTTACAATGCCATTGGCCAGGATATTTGCATATAAATACCCCCACAGAGCCAGGAATCATCACAACTTGAAAAGAATCCGGGTCTTACAGGGTTAAGAGAGTCAGAACAGCAGCTGCTGCCTGACCCAGTGTCAGTGAAGAGAGAGAGAAGCCGTATAGTAGTCAAACAGCAAAAAAACGTAATGTCCATACCAAATACATCTTATATTAGTTGAGTAGTGATACTGCGGAGGATATATTTTCAACACTAATGTGTATATTGCCTTGTTATTTAACATCAAAGTAACAAGCACTCGTTACTCAAGTGCAACCCAATGGCCGCTTTGAGCAAGCAAGCCTGTGTATTTAACCACAGAGAATGAGCACACATTAACTCTCAGCTGGTTATGTTTCTGTCTTTAATGTCCTGTTGTTCTGGAATGTGTTCTGTAGTGTAGGAAGCAATTGCCGCTGCCTAACGCTATGGACCAGAACTAGCTGCTGCCCTGGCTCTCAGCAGACCCTCCCTCTCCTGTTAAACCCACTGCTGATGTTATACTGTAGAATAGAAGACAGTGATAAACTAAACAATGATTGACACACCTGTCAGCTAGACCAGTGGTTCCTCCAGAGAGGAGCTGGTAGTTCACCTGTCAGCTAGACCAGTGGTTCCCAACCGTTTTAGCTCATGACCCAAAAGAGAAATTATACGTCTGCCCTGCACCCAAACTAGTGAAAATAGCAGATCTACAAGCTCACAATGCATCGCTTCGTGCCACGTTGCAAGGTTGTAGATTATTCACATTTTTTGTATTATTTGATCTCATCCTCTGGTTTTATTTATGAAATACTTTAGAAAAATGTTGACATTGTTTTTAATAAATTATTGTTTTTGTTTAAACTTTTTTTTTATAAATCTTTTTGAAATAATATATTATTTGAAAATTTGGTCCGCAAATCAAACATGGGTTCCGACCCATTGTTTGGGAAACAGTGAGCAAGACCTCTGGAGAGAGAAGACATCTCTGAATAAATAAATAAAGTTACTGCTGTGACCACAGTAACTGCTACTTCTCTACTATGTCCACAAACACAAAAGGTCAAGAATTTGGCAGAATTCCAACAATAAGCAATGAAAAGAACAAACTGAAACAAAGTATTAACCAGTCAAACAAAAAGTGCACAATAATATCTTGAAAGGAGAATTATTAATGTATAATTCCATGACAGATTGGACCCTATTATTCAACACCAAACAGTACGTAAATATCCTTATTTCAGTCAGGAATATAGTCATAATAAATGTTGTTCATCTCCACAGAGAGAGAAAGAGGAGTAGTTGTGTTGTGACTGAGCAGGCGTCCAGGTGTTCAGGAGAGACATTCACAACCACACCTGGACTGAAGACATCCGGTCAAACCAGCTGTGGACAAAGTAAGACTGGACATAATATATACTAATTAACAATTCATGTTAATGACTTCAATATTTAAATGTCAGAAAAACATCTGTCAACTCTTGACATAGACAATTCACACACTATTATAAATCCAGGCTGTGTATTGTTTCCTAATGGAGGATTTAACACATTATTCATTTGAGTACATAGCTGTAAGAATGTACAGTTATAAATGAAGCTGAATGTTTAAAATGTCTTCATTGTCTTCTCATAGCAGATGTCAGTCTGCAAGAGCCTTTAAAGGATTATAAGATCAGTTTGAACAGTCTTGATTGTGTGACAGAACACATCACTAAAGAGACAGGAACCTCCCTCACTGACATCTACACAGAGCTCTATGTCACAGTGGGAGAGAGTGAAGGGGTTAATAACCAACATGAGGTGTGGCAGATAGAGACAGTTTCCAAGAAGATGACCCTCCATGACAAACCAATCAACTGCTGTGACATCTTTAAACCCCTCCTCCTTGGCAGAGAGACAGCCAGCAGAAGAGTTCTGACCAAAGGCATCGCTGGCATTGGAAAAACATTCTCTGTGCGTAAGTTCACTCTGGACTGGGCAAGGGGTTTGGAAAACCAAGATGTCATTCTCCTGGTTCCCTTCTCATTCCGGGAGCTGAACTTGGTCAAAGATAAGCAGTACAGTATTCTCACACTGATCCATGTTTTCCATCCAAAGTTAAAGAAGGTCACAGCAGAGCAGCTCGCTGTCTGGAAAGTTGGCTTTATCTTTGATGGTCTAGATGAAAGCAGGTTTTCACTGACCTTCCACAACAAAGACATAATTTCTGATGTCACAGTGACCTCATCAGTGGACATGCTGTTGACAAACCTCATCGAGGGGAATCTGCTCCCATTGGCTGTCATCTGGATAACTACCAGACCTGCAGCAGCCAATCAGATCCCTCCTGAATGTGTTGACATGGTGACAGAAGTACGAGGGTTCACAGACCCCCAGAAGGAGGAGTTCTTCATGAAGAGATTCAGTGATGAGAAGCTGGCCAGCACAATAATCTCACACATGAAGACATCAAAGAGCATCCACATCATGTGTCACATCCCAGTCTTCTGTTGTATCACTGCTACCGTTATGGAAGACATGTTGAAGACAGACGAGACAGGACAGCTGCCCAAGACCCTGACTCAGATGTACAGCCACTTCTTGTTGGTCCAGACAAACAGGAAGAAGCAGAAGTATGATGAGTCTCATGAACTGAATCAACAGCAGCTCATGGAGATGGACAGGGAAGTCCTTCTGAAGCTGGGCAGGCTGGCGTTTGAACATCTGCAGAAAAGTAGCATCATGTTCTACCAAGAAGACCTGGAAGAGTGTGGTCTTGATGTGAAAGACGCCTCGCTGTACTCAGGAGTGTGCACAGAGATCTTCAAGAGAGAGAGTGTGCTCTTCCAGAAAACAGTCTATAGCTTTGTTCATCTGAGCATCCAGGAGTTTCTGGCTGCAGTCTACCTGTTCCACTGTTTCACACAGGGGAACATGGAGGTCCTGAAGCCATTCCTTATAGGTATCCATTACAACAGTGACAGTTCCCTCTCTGATTTCCTGAAGGCTGCTATGAAAAAATCCCTGGAGAGTGAGAATGGTCGCCTGGACCTCTTTGTTCGCTTCCTTCACGGTCTCTCACTGGAGTCCAACCAGAGTCTGTTAGGAGACCTGCTGGGTCAGACAGAGAACAGTCCAGAGGAGATCCAGAGAGCTATAAAGAACCTGAAGGAGATGGTCACTGATCATGGCACAGGCCGCATGACACAGGCCGGCATCGCTGCTGGCGACGCCGCCGACGCCGCTGGCGATGCCGCTCGCACCGCCGTCCGCGCTTCCGGCGCCGCCGTCTGCGCCGCCGCCCGCGCCGTCCGCAAAGTAGTCCGCGCCATCGGCGTCTGGGGTGCCATCCTCATCTCCACCATCATCACCGGCATCACCGTCTACACCGTGTTCTTGAACCGCCTATTAGCCCTCATCGACGTCGGCGCCACCAACGCCACCACCAACGCCACCACCGTCGTCGACGTCGGCGCCACCAACGCCACCACCGTCGTCGACGTCGGCACCATCGTCGGCGCCACCGTCGGCGCCATCGTCATCGCCGTCATCGTCATCGCCGGCGCCTTCATCGCCGTCGTCGTCATCGCCGGCGTCGCCAACAGACGGAGAGACCTCAACAACCTGAAGAAGCAGCTTAATGACAGCTTCTCTCCTGACAGATGTATCAACATCTTCCACTGTCTGATGGAGATGAACGACTCCTCAGTAAGTCACGGGATCCAAGAGTACCTGGAGTCAGAGAGCAGATCAGGGAAAAAACTCTCTCAGAGCCTATGTTCAGCTCTGGCCACCATGCTGCAGATGTCAGAGAAGGTTCTGGAGGTGTTGGACCTGGACAAATACAACACAGACAAGGAGGGGCGACACAGATTGATCCCAGCTGTGAGGAACTGCAAAACAGCCAGGTTAGTAGTCATGTGAATATCAACATGTTTCTTTCACTTATATATTATACATGCATTCATCCAACATGAATCAACATGCAAGCACGCACGCACACACACACACACACACACACACACGCACACGCACACGCACACGCACACGCACACACACACAATATTACCCTAAAAACCCTAAAAAACTCTTTGAAACTTTCTCCTCTCTCCTGCAACCACCACCCCCTCCGCCCTCCTCCTCCCTCCTCCCTGACGACTTCGCCAACTTCTTTGACAAGAAGGTGAACGATATCCGATCCTCCTTCACTCCTCCCCCGGCTGGTGCCCTGCGCACTACCCACACCTGTCTGCCTTCCACCCCTCCCTCCCTATCTTCATCTACTCCTCCTCCCTCTCCCCCACCCTCTCTATCCCACTTCTCTCCCCTCTCCTCTAAAGAGGTCCTTCTCCTTGTTACCTCTAGTCGCCCCACCTCATGCTCCCTGGACCCGGTCCCATCCCCTCTGCTGCAGTCCTCTGCACCTGAACTCCTTCCCTTCTTAACCCACCTTATTAACACCTCTCTGACGTCTGGCTACTTTCCCTCTGCTTTCAAGACTGCCAGAGTCACCCCCCTCCTGAAGAAACCGACACTTGACCCCTCTGAGATCAAGAACTACAGACCGGTTTCCCTTCTATCCTTCCTATCTAAAACTCTCGAACGTGCTGTCTTTAAGCAACTGTCTTCCTACCTCCACCAGAACAACCTCCTGGACTCCAACCAGTCTGGGTTCAAAGTGGGTCACTCGACAGAGACTGCCCTCCTGGCAGTGACGGAGTCGCTCCATGCCGCTAGAGCGAACTCTCTCTCCTCCGTCCTGATACTCCTGGACCTGTCTGCAGTGTTCGACACAGTGAACCACCAGATCCTCCTCTCCACCCTTGAGGGGATGGTGTCTCAGGCTCTGCACTCTCCCTGTTTGCATCCTACCTGACGGGTCGCTCCTACCAGGTGATGCTGAGAGGGTCTGTGTGCTGTCATCCACTCCCATGGCTTTTCCTACCACTGCTATGCCGATGACACCCAGCTGATCCTCTCATTCCCCCCCTCTGACACACAAGTGGAGGCACGCATTGCTGCTTGTCTGGCTGACATCTCGGAGTGGATGTCGACGAACCACCTGAAGCTCAACCTGGACAAGACCGAGCTGATGTTCATCCCGGGGAAGGGCTGTCCTCACCGAGACATGGCCATCACCATTGAGAATGCTGTGGTGACGTCAACTCGGACTGCGAAGAATCTGGGTGTGACCCTGGACGATCAACTGTCGTTCTCGGCTAACATCGCATCAGTGACACGGTCCTGCAGATTCCTCCTCTACAACATCAGGAGGATTCGCCCCTTCCTCACGGAGAAAACAGCCCAGTTGCTCATCCAGGCTCTTGTCATCTCCCGCCTGGACTACTGCAACTCCCTCCTTGCTGGTGCTCCGGCATCAGCCATCAGACCTCTGGAGCTTGTTCAGAAAGCTGCGGCTCGTCTGGTGTTCAACCGCCCCAAGTTCTCCCACACAACTATCCTTCTCCGTTCTCTGCACTGGCTCCCCGTAGCAGCTCGCATTCAGTTTAAAACCCTGGTGCTAGCCTATAGGGCAGTGAAAGGAACAGCTCCTTCTTACCTCTGGGTTTTGGTCAATGCCCACACCCCTGCCCGACCACTCCGGTCTGCCACCTCGGGGCGACTGATTCCCTCGCCACTCAACGGTCCTTCTGGTTGATCGACACGGTCACGACTTTTTTCTCTTCTGGCCCCACAGTGGTGGAATGTACTTCCCACTGATGTCAGGACAGCAGAGTCACTGCCCATCTTTCGCCGCAGGCTGAAAAACCACCTCTTCAGGAGACACTACCCTTCCTCTTTGCCTGGCCTACTTGTTAACTAGTTGTACAAACTCTTGTTTTATTTTTGTATTGTTTTATTGGATCTTGTTTAGTCGATACACTCATTTGTTTTAGCTCGTGCTCATTTGATTTTGCCATTTTTGTCTCATCTGTTTAAGAAAGTAGGTAGCTGATATATTGCACTTTTACCTTAGCGCTAGGTATACTCTTGGTTGCTTGTTTTTGCAGGAAATGCACTTAAAACTTCTGGTGATTAGTAGTTTTCGTTCCCTACCTATGTTGAATACACTTATTGTAAGTCGCTTTGGATAAAAGCGTCTGCTAAATGACTGTAATGTAATGTAATATTACACAAGTAATATGTACACCTGAATACATGTTATGCTCGGGACCCCAGCATGAGATTTGTGATGTTGTAAAAAGTTTTAAATTAAACAGACACATTACAAGACAAGACAACTGTGCAGAGGTGGAAAAAAGTACTCACACATTGTACTTAAGTAAAAAGTATCAATATTGCAATGTAGGAAGTAAAAGTCCGGAATTAAAAATGTGTATGTGTATTGGGGTTTTGTTTTTGGGTTAGTTGTTTTGTTTGTGGGGGGTTGCGGCCTGACAAGTTTGGGAACCCTTGCTGTAGATTACAGAGACAACTTTCCATCTGTCCTCTGGTTCTCTGTTCTCTGGTTCTCTATTCTTACTGACATCCTGTTAAAGGAATATTTCACTTTAAAAAAAAATGGGTCATTTTATTGTCTACTCAGGCTTTTGTGACTCCCCAAGACAGTTTTTTGAATTTGCTTGATTCAGTATTTAGATATTTGATATTAATTTCATCAGACGACCCTTCCTATACAAACCCATAGTAACTTCAAACTCCACTTTTTAACATTCATCACATTCACATTCATTCACATTCATCAAAAACACCCGTCCTTGTTTCTGGTGACTCATCTTGCCCTCCTAATAATATGTGAGGGGGCGGTGTTTCTTCGAAGAAGCAAAGATTTGAGTTACAAATGTTCGCTTTAAAAAATATATAAAGATTAACACACATTTTCAAGATTTTTGCCAATGTATAAAATAATGGTTTAAGTGGTTACACAGATGTGTTCCCGGTCTTAATGGGTTAACTTCCTTGACAGTGAACTTGGCTGATCTGTTTGATCATTTCTTATTTTACATTAATCTGTCATTACAGACTTGTTGGCTGTGACCTCCAGAAGAAACACATTGAAGTTGTGGCTTCAGCTCTCAGTTCTAATCCATCCCATCTAAGACACCTGGACTTAAGTTCTAACCGCTGGCTGAACCTGGATCTGCTGTGTGATGCACTGAAGAATCCTCATTGTAGACTGGAAACTCTACGGTCATATTCATTTACAAAACTTATTTCATCATTTATTTATCATGTGATTATACTATGAATATTGTGGTGATGCTTTATTTGTAGAGTGTGAATCAGGTTGATATCATAGTGACACACTGTGACCACTTTGACTTATGCTGAACAGTCAAGTTGAACCCCAGTGCAGACTCAAACACAGAGGCAGGAATTAGATAAAAATCGAAGTATTTAATGCCTGCAAAGCAGAGCAAAAACAAAAAAGGTAGAAGTAGGTAAAAATATAACAAAGGAACGGGCACAAACTTGTAAAGGCTGAAGTGTATCTGGAGTTTATAAATAGCAGATCTACAAGCTCACAATAGTCGCATCGCGACACATTGTGAGCTTGCAGATCAGCTATTTTCAAATGGCCGAAATGTATATAGGGCTGAAGGGGTTAATGTATGTTTTGTAATAATAATCAAAATCTACAAATTAACTATCAACTAAAGTTGTAAAATAATTGTAGTGGAGTAAAAGGTACAATATTTGCCTCTGAGATGTAGTGGATTAGAAGTAAAAGTACTGAAAACTGGAAATACTCCAGTAAAGTAAAGATACCTCAAAATTGTACTTAAGTACAGTACTTGAGTACATGTACTTAGTTACTTTGCACCACTGCAACTGTGCACACGCCCTCCATTTACCTCACTCTGTTCCTGCAAGCACAGGAGTGTGTGTGTGTGTGTGTGTGTGTGTGTGTGTGTGTGTGTGTGTGTGTGTGTGTGTGTGTGTGTGTGTGTGTGTGTGAGTGTGTGTGTGTGTGTCTTAATATGCATGAATTACAATTTAAGGACTTTTAAGACCTTTTTAATACCAAATTTGCCAAATTGCTGAAGAAATAGGCAAAATAGCCAACCTACAAGCTCTGCGAGGCGTTGTGAGTTTGTAGATTGGTTATTTTCACAGTATTTATCTGTGGAACCGAGTCAAACTAAATATAAATCCTCAACTCCTACAATTCCAAGTGCTTGTCAGGGTGGGGGGGTCCCCTGTTCAAATATTGGTGTTTTGGGTTAGGTGTTTTGTTTCTGGGGGGTCGCGGCCTGAAAAGTTTGGGAACCCTTGCTGTAGTTTACAGAGACAACTTTCCATCTGTCCTCTGGTTCTCTGTTCTTACTGACATCCTGTTAAAGGGATATTTCACTTTTTTTTTTTAAAGGGTCATTTTATCGTCTTCTCAGGCTTTGGTGACTCCCCAAGACAGTTTTTAAGTTGCTTGATTCAGTATTTAGATATTTGATATTCATTTTATCAGACACCCCCCTTCCTATACAAACCCATTGTAACTTCAAACTCCATTTTTTAACATGTTAGATTCATCAAAAACACCCGTCCTTGTTTCTGGTGACTCATCTTGCCCTCCTAATATGTGAGGGGGCGGTGTTTCTTCGATTACTTTTTTAATAAATTTTATTAAAAAATAAAAAAATCTCCCAAAAATATTTAAAATAAGTGAAAAGGGTAATAGAAAAAAACACTGTCTCCTCACGCATTAGAAGGACAATATCAGTCACCAGAACCAAGGACAGAAGAATCTAACATGGTTAAAATGGAGTTTGAAGTTACACTGGGTTTGTATAGGAAGGGGGCGTGTCTGATAAAATGAATATCAAATATCTAAATACTGAATCAAGCAACTTAAAAACTGTCCGTAGTGCTCACAAAAGCCTGAGTAGACAATAAAATTACCCAATTTTCTTTTTAAAGTGAAATAGCCCTTTAATGTCTGGAGAACTACATAGACGATCTCTTAGTTAAAGGTAGGGTAAGTGATATTTTTTGGTTAAAACAAAAAGTATTTTGTTAAAAGGTTAAAGCACTATATTCTGATAGTAATCATTGGTATAGAGTGTTTGTTCAGTAACAGGAGTCTCCCCGTCTCTCCAGCTCAGAAAATACATTTTCCGGTAGGTGTCAAAATCTCAGCCAATCAGGAGAAAGTACCCATTTTTAAGCTTCATTTTTATAGTGTTCCAGTTCCAATTTTGTCTGCTCATTTCTTAGTGTCATCACTTCCAATTTCACTTGTTTAATCTATATCCTGATTGAGTTCTCTATCCTGATTGGATAAAATTGGAAATGAAACTTAAACTGAAGCGAAAATGCATTTTCTGTTTTATAAAGAGCTGGAGAGACAAGGAGACTCCTGTTACTGAACAAACACTCTATAGCAATGAGTACTATCAGAATATAGAGCTATTTAACACTTATTTTAACCAAAGAAAATCACTTACCCTACCTTTAACTTCCTTGACAGTGAACTTGGCTGATCATTTTGATCATTTCTTATTTTACATTAATCTGTCATTACAGACTTGTTAGCTGTGACCTCCAGAAGAAACACATTGAAGTTGTGGCTTCAGCTCTCAGTTCTAATCCATCTCATCTAAGACACCTGGACTTGAGTTCTAACCGCTGGCTGAACCTGGATCCGCTGTGTGATGCACTGAAGAGTCCTCATTGTAGACTGGAAACTCTACGGTCATATTCATTTACAAAACTTATTTCATCATTTATTTATCATGTGATTATACTACGAATATTGTGTTGATGCTTTATTTGTAGAGTGTGAATAAGGTTGATATCATAGTGACACACTTTGACTAGAATAATGATAAGGTACAGTGACTACAGTACGTGTTACAATTACAATTGAGATACATTCACTCTTTCTTTCTTTCTTTCTTTCTTTCTTTCTTTCTTTCTATGCTGAACAGTCAAGTTGAACCCCAGCGCAGACTCAAACACAGAGGCAGGAATAAGATAAAAATCGAAGTATTTAATGCCTGCAAAGCTGAGCAAACACAAAAAGGTAGAAGTAGGTAAAAATATAACAAAGGAACAGGCAAAAACTAAGGCTGAAGTTTATCTGGCTGGGCAGGTGAAGTGTGGCGAGGTCCAGGGATTCCAAAAAAGTCCTCACATATTTTACTTAAGTAAAAAGTAGGATTGCAATATAGAAATACTCTGTTACAAGTAAAAGTCCGGAATTAAAAATGTACTAGAGTAAAAGTACAAAAGTATAGAAAAGACACAGTCTCCTCATGCATTAGAAGGACAATATCAGTCACCAGACCCAAGGACGGGTGTTTTCGAAGAATCTAACATGGTTAAAATTAAGTTTGAAGTTACACTGGGTTTGTATAGGAAGGGGACGTGTCTGATAAAATGAATGTCAAATATCTAAATACTGAATCAAGCAACTTAAAAAATATCCGTAGTGCTCACAAAAGCCTGAGTAGACGATAAAATAACCCAATTTTTGTAAAGTGAAATATCCCTTTAATATCTGGAGAACTATATAGACGATCTCGTAGTTAACCCATTCAATCCGGGGACACATCTCTGTCATTTTTATATTTCTTTGGCTATTCAAAAATAGCAGATCTACAAGCTCTGAGTGCCGCGCTATGAGCTTGTAGATCTGCTATTCTTTTTTTGATCGTGAAAATGTGTGCAAATCTTTGAATATATACAGTATTTTTTTAAAGCGAACATTTGTAACTCAAATCTTTGCTTCTGGGGGATTCTACAAATGTCTTCTAAATCCTAAAGGTACTCCCAGACCGCACCGAATCGGGGCCGAATCGGTGTCGGAAAGCGTCTTATATAGTCAGCCAGTCGGTTAGGGGTCCGTCGGGGGTCCGTCGGGACCTTTTCGGCCGACCCAGGGCCGACCGGACATGTCCAGTCGGGCTAGCCAACGGGCTAGCCGACTGGCCGACTGGAGTAGCCATGTGGCAGAGAAGTAGTGTCAACAAACATGCAGCGTGCTATCTATCAGTGTTGCCAGATTATGTGAGAGAAACAAGCGACCATGTATATGAAAACCTACATTCACTGTTTCTCATTGTCACTCCCAGAGAGAGAGATTGATTGATTTGACCTACTTTTGCGCTGTGGTGATGTAATTAATTGGGAGCAGGTGTGTAAGATTCCAATAGTATAAACATTTTAATTGGCTTTCATATACTCTTAATGTTGTTTTTTTTTCAAATTAGATTTGGCCTTATAGATCGAAATGTGCTCAGTTTTGGCTATTTTCTGGGTGCTAATTTCAATAAATTAATTAATGTATTTAATTTTGATTATTCGAATAACCGTTTTCAAAAATGTTGTGTACGTCAGCAGTGGTGGAAAAAGTACTCAAATGTTGAGTAAAAGTATCAATGCACGATTTTCCTGTCAATAAGTTATTTTTTTTAGACACCAGACAGTCCCCTGTTCGTTTGTCAACAATGATCTAAATGGGAAGTTTATTTCAGCAGCTAGAATGTGACTGGCTGTCGGGTGGAAATCTTGTATGTTCCTTTTTTATTATTATTTAAAAACAATTTAAAATCGTGAAAATAGCCAATCTACAAGCTGTAATTATTAATAATTAAGAAATACTATATTTTAAAGAGTGAAAAATCAACTAAAGTCATTATTAGTGCAAGTTCAAAAATAGCAGATCTACAAGCTCAGAACGCGTGCATCGCAACACGTTGTGAGCTTGTAGATCTGCTATTTTCAAATAGCTTATAGGTATAAAATAGGGCTAAAGTGGTTAATGTATGTTTTATAATGATTTATATCTGCAAATTAACTAGTAACTAAACATTTCAAATAATTGTTGTGGAGTAAAAGTATAGACAATTGGAAATACTCCAGTAAAGTAAAAGTACCTCAAAATTGTACTGAAGTACAGTACTTGAGTAAATGTACTTGTTACTTTACACCACTGCACATCAGTGAAGAAAAAAAGAAAAAACGCTGGGAACATCCATTTACAAGTGACTTTGCAGGGAAACAAGCCCAAAGTCGCTTATAATAAAGCAGACCTGGCTGCCCTATACCCTAGGCTGAAAGCAATGTCTCAAGAACAGCAGAGGGGGCGCTGTTTTTCCTTTTTATTTGTAAATGGGTTCCCACATTGGGCTGGGCATTAGCATTTCAATGGCAAGTCGGCTGACAGACTAAATGCCAACTTTTGCCAACCAAATACCAGTCTGTTGCAGTCTGAAGTAGTCTGAAGTAGTCAGAACCAGTCTGTTTGGTCTGTGAGGGCCTTAACAGTTTTTTTGAAAAAACTTATATTTTGCTATAATATCAGTGGTGCTCAAACCTTTTTCATGTCAATGACCCCCAAAATGATATGTATTTGACCGTGGACCCCCATCTCAAAATATGTTGTTCCAGGGACCCCCCAAGAAGCACATTTTGAGTTACAAATGTTCGCTTTAAAAAAATATATAAAGATTTGCACAAATGTTCAAGATTTTTCTAAAATAACATATCTACAAGCTCATAGCGCGGCACTTTGTGCTATTTTTGCCAATGTAAAATAATGGTTTAAGTGGTTACACAGATGTGTTCCCGGTTTTAATGGGTTAACTTCCTTGACAGTGAACTTGGCTGATCTGTCTGATCATTTCTTATTTTACATGAATCTGTCATTACAGACTTGTTAGCTGTGACCTCCAGAAGGAACACATGGAAGTTGTGGCTTCAGCTCTCAGTTCTAATCCATCCCATCTAAGACACCTGGACTTAAGTGATAACGGGCTGGACCTGGAGGACCTGGCTCTGCTGTTTGATGCACTGAAGAATCCTCATTGTGGACTGGTGACTCTACGGTCAGATTAATTTACAAAACTTATTTTCATCATTTATTTATCATTTGATTATACTATGAATATTGTGGTTATGCTTTATTTATTATACATGGACAGTTTGTAATGCTGCCCTCTGGGAGAAGGTATAGCGAACCTAGATGGAATTATGTACGACTCAAAAAATCGTTTGTTCCTGTGGCAACTAAAATGCTAAATGAGGCCCTGCAGTGACCATTAAGAGTAGACCGATCACTATCTGTGCACTTGTGTAATGTTGTCCCCCTCCCCCCCCCTGTTATGTATTTTCTATTTTGTATTTTGTATTGTCATTGTTTTACGTGTGGCTGCAGCTGGGGTTAAAGCCCAAAACAAATTTCCTTCGGGACAATAAAAGTTTACCTTACCTTACCTTACCTTATTTGTAGAGTGTGAATAAGGTTGATATCATAGTGACACACTTTGACTAGAACAATTATAAGGTACAGTGACTACAGTACGTGTTACAATTACAATGGAGATACATTCATTCTTTCTTTCTTTCTTTCTTTCTTTCTTTCTTTCTTTCTTTCTTTCTTTCTTTCTTTCTTTCTTTCTTTCTTTCTTTCTTTCTTGTTACGCTGAATAGTCAAGTTGAACCCAAGTGCAGACTCAAACACAGAGAGGCAGGAATAAGTCAAAAATCTAAGTGTCTAATGCCTGCCAAGCAGAGCAACACAAAAAGGTAAAAGTTGGCAAAAATCAAACAAAGGAACAGGCCAAAACGAAGGCCAAAGTATTTCTATCACCGGCTTCGAATGCTATTAATGCATTGAATGGGAGATTATCACGTTTTATCCGACCATTGAATGGGCGAGTAGGTGACGAGTAGGCGATACGGCGATACACGACACGACAAAACCTCCATGGTGTTCAGCAGTGCAGTGCGCATGAGATTAACTGTTTAAATCAGCTGTTAACATTAAACGTGGCTCATTCAATAATGAACAGATAATATGGATTTTATAGCTTAATTACAACGCATATGTCTCATTTTAAAACATGGGGGTGTGGCAGCTATCTGGGATTTGGGTGTGGGAGTAGGGGGCTGGGGTTTGTGGGGGTGGGTTTTGAAATGTTTAGAAAATAGCTGATAATAAAAAAATAAATTAAAAAAGATGCAATGGGATGTGCAATGAGCTTGTAGATCGGCTAATGTATAAAATAGAGTTAAAGTGGTTAAACTGTTCCTCATTTTGCTGTGGACCCCCAGGAACTCCCTCGAGGACCCCAGAGGTCATCAGACCGCACTTTGAGAACCACTGCTCTAAGGATATGCAAAAAATATGATTGTAATTTAAATACTATAATATATTATAGTAGAATTGAATAAGATAGAAGAAACAATTACGTTGCGCTTTTGTACAAACATATCAACACTTGAATGTGCCTAATAGTGTTCTTGAGTGTTTGTAGATTTTATTTTTAACTAAGTATAAATGACAGCTAAGAAAACATTGGTTAATGTCAGAATCTTAGTGAAAACTACGTAAATGGGTCCTAAGAAGAAATCTCTTCTTAAGAATATTTGGTGAATGAGGCCCATGGATGTAAATGATCCCATTAACTATAACAATGATACATATTTTGCCACAGTATAAAATTGTAAATAGCAACTTTTTCAAATAATTGAGTAAAAAGTACAATATTTGCCTCTGAGATGTAGTGGAATGGAGTACTTAAGTAAAGGGTTAGGGTTAGTTCCTAAAATGTTACTTCAAGTACAGAACTTGAGTAAATGTAATTAGTTACTTTACACCACTGGTCTGTATTGTCTTTTGCTCCAGCAGATGTCCTATCAGCTTCACTTGTCTTAAATTGTCCATAAATTGTCATTTGTTCTGTTAGGTCTTCTGTATACAATACTGTATATAAACTCTGTCCTCTCTGTACTTTTAATTGAACCGTACAATTGTATATAAATAATTGTCTAGCATAATACATGTAAGCTGTAGTTTGGCATCAATTTAAACTCTTTAGAGGAGTCAGTACTCTATCCTTCTTCTAGGCATGTCATGATATGTGAACATTCTGAGAAAATTGACAACCATTCAGTGAGAATGGCAGATCTACAAGTGCAAATAGCAGATCTTACTGAAGAATACACAAAATCACCTCCCACTCATTTCATGACAGTTGCTCATCCAGCACATACTGCTGCAGCTCCATTTGAGTGTCCTCAATTTAACATTGTATGACCACGGCCTGCTGGCCAGTACCATGGGAAGAAATAACATTACTCTATATACATCTAACAACAAGAAGTGTTTCTAACTCCTCTCCTCCAAGCCAGGTGGCAGTGAGTTTGTCCAGACGGGCTGCCTGGTGAAGATAATGGTAGCAGAAACACTGTAGTGTCAGGTAGTGGAGACGTTGTGTTAGACAGTCAGACATTGATGCATTGTTGTTCTACTTCCTACAGTGTGAAACATGAAGGAGAACTCTGGACAAATCCTCAACTCTTTAAAAGATGTGAGTGTCTGTCTGTCTGTCTGTCTGTCTGTCTGTCTGTCTGTCTGTCTGTCTGTCTGTCTGTATCCCATATTGATATTTTCTACACTGTTTTATACTCTGTTGGTCCCTCCCTCCCTGGTCCTTAGGATGAATTCAAAAGCAATTGTTTCTTTAAACACAACTGTGTTTCATGGTAACCTGACTCCGCCAAGTGGAAGAAGCTTGCGACACACATTTTGTTTCACAGCCTACCGCCCCCATCTGGCTGAGTCAGGTTAGTTTCAGGGAACATGGTGGAAGAAGTACTCAGACATTTTACTTAAGTAAAAGTAGCAATACATACCACAATATAACAATACTCTGTTACAACTAAAAGGCCTGTGTTCAAAATGTTAGTTGAGTAAAAGTACAAAAGTATTGGCATCAAAATATACTTAAAGTACAAAAAGTAAAAGTACTAAAATGTTTCAAAATAAATCTAACAGCTCACAACGCGATGCGACGTGTTGTGAGCTTGTATATCGGCTATTTTCAAATAGCCGTGGTAGAGGCTAAAGTGTTTAATGTATGTTTTATAATATAATAATTTATATCTGCAAAGTAACTAGTAACTCAAGTTTGCAAATAATTGTAGGTAGTAAAAGTACAATATTTGCCTCTGAGATGTAGTGGAGTAGAAATAACAGAGAATTGGAAATACTCCAGTAAAGTAAAAAATACCTCAACGTTTTACTGAAGTACGTTACTTGAGTAGCTGTACTTAGTTACTTTACACGACTGGATAGGACTCTATATGAACAAACTTGTTATATCAATACAACTCATCGCATCTTTTGAAAATAGCAGTTCTATAAGCTCACAATGCGTCACATCGTGTGACATTGTGAGCTTGAAGATCTGCTAAAAAAAGGATTAACCCTTCCCTAAAAAATAACAATGACATTTACCTCAGTAAAATTATGCCTATTAACCCTAACCTTATTCCTAAACTTGACCTCAGTAAAAGTACCGTTTTATTTGAGAAAATAAATTCACTGCAAAATCCATGTCAGCAGTGGAATTCGATCCCACGATACATGGAGGGCATCATGGTTTAAGAGTCTAGCGATCATCTACTTGCCACAGGGACTGATTCAAGTTGGAGGTTGTGAGATAACTGTGATAACTAAAATACATTCATTCAAGTGGTCTGATTGACTAACCGGTTTGGCGATAGCACTTCACCCCTGGCAAGAGCTCCGCTCAAAAAAATCCCTCAGACGCAACAAATGTGCTATACAAATAAAGTTGCTTTGCTTAAATGGACAATGTTTGTATATATTATTTAAATCATTCCGAGATTCCAAAATCATTGGATAATATTGGATGCAATCCTATTCTAAAGATATGCCTATTTCCTTTTGGTTTGATTATGGAATAGGCCTATAGAATGAGTTTGTTTATCCTGCTTGAATTATATCTTATATTTTCCAACTTATGTAATTACTCATTATATTATTATGAATTATTGAATTCTGGTATTATTATGAATGACCTTTGATTGATTGAGGGGCGGGGAGGGTGATATCAGTCATTACACATACTCCTACTGGCTGGGACGGCACCTGTCAGCAGGGAGTGTTGGGTGGGAGGAGTAGGACGATGGCTCTACGTCCTTAATTGGCATAACTACTAAATTATTAAAAAATAATTGGCTACTCTAAATTTTTATAAAAGAAAGGAAAAATGTCCATAACTCTGTGACCATTGCGCTGATCAGCTCAATGTAGGACTGGATGTGAAGGTTGCGTAGCGGCCTGAACATCTAGTACTTAAAAAATAGACGACCAACAGTACAAGCTCACAAAGTGTTGCATTGTGATGCATTGTGAGCTTTTAGATCGGCTACATTTCAAAAATATCAAAAATAGCTGATCTACAATCTCACAAATTGCATGAATTTGTTTGGTCAAATAAAGGTTGATGATGATGACGATGGTGATATTGTTGATGATTGGATGATGGATCCCTTGCGTGCGTGCGTGCGAGCAAATTATGTTTATAATGTTTACTGACTTATGTTCTCATCAGATTTCCATCCTCTCACACTGGACACCAACACAGCACACAGAAACCTCTGTCTGTCTGAGAACAACAGAAAGGTGACACGGGTGAGCCAGGCTCAGTCGTATCCTCCTCATCCTGACAGGTTTGATGACAGGGCATTTGTTATGTGTACAGAGGGTCTGACTGGATGCTGTTACTGGGAGGTAGAGTGGAGTGGAACAGTTGACGTAGCAGTGATTTACAGAGAATTCAACAGGAAAGGAAGTGATTTTGGACATAATGACAAGTCCTGGACTCTGAAATGTTACCATGATGCTAACAAATACACTGTCAGACACAATAGTAGGCACACTGCCCTCCCTGTCCGCCCCTCTGGCTCCCACAGAGTAGCAGTGTATTTGGACTGCCCTGCTGGGGTTCTGTCCTTCTACAGAGTGTCCTCTGACACACTGACACACCTGTACACCTTCCACAGCACATTCAGTCAACCCCTCTACACAGCGTTTTATACTAAGTCTGCTTCCTCAGTGTCTCTGTGTCAGGAGAGATAATGGACCTCATTCATGATGCTTGAATGTGCACACATTTTATACTCAAAACGAACAGAACAGATTAGAATAGAGTCTGATTAATCATTTTTCTTTATTCTTGATTTTTTTCCTACAAGCTCAAGACACGTTTTGAGCTTGTAGATTGACTATTTTTGGCTAATGTCCCCCCCAGAATGTGGATTCTGGGTTTCAAGTGGTTAAATTTGGGGAACATTTAAATAACGCACCTCATATGCCAGTGGCCAGGTTAGAACAAATTTCTCAACCCTATGAGGAGAAAATGGATGGGGACGGACAGACAGACCTTTTCATTTATTGTACTTATCAAAGCCATACATTTGATCAAATGTTATGTATTAATAACATATGCTTGTATTGATGTTTTGTGTGATGGATGGTGAGATGGGTTGTACAATGGTGTGCTTATTTACTCTTATGTAATGCTTTGAGCAGCCATATAGTATCCTGTGTAAAGTCTACCTGCTTTGTCACATGGTTTCAAATAAACACAATTAGAAAGTCACCTTGTTTTGCTAAGTGCAATCCTTCTATCTTTATAAGAGAATGTAATTATAAGGAGCATACACCCAGTGGTGTGTTCTAGATGTTTTTGGAGGGTATACTATAACTATACCCTCCCTAGTTTCTCCCACATGCACGGCACGCACGCGTGTATATAATTGTTTTATGTAAAAAAAAAATGTTTTGAATAGCCAAAGAAATCTTAAAATGACATTGATGCGTTCCCGGTCTTAATGGGTTAAAAGAGTATCATTGCAAAGCTAAATCTGAGGAAAATGAGGATGTAGATTATTGCTATGCCCTATACGACAGAAATGGTTGCTGATGTCTTAACCAAGCCTCTGACAAAAGGCTACGTTTGAAAAATGTACATATTATTTGTTTGGAGAGTGATGTGATTTGCCAGGTCCAATTAAAATGCCAGAGGAGAAAAGAGATTATATGTTTTTGTTGTAAGATGTGTTCTAGGGAGCTATGAACATGTGTTTGAGTGGAGGGTGTTGAGTATTGAACATAATGATGTGTTGTTCTATAGGGAGCTATGAACATGTGTTTGAGTGGAGGGTGTTGAGTATTGAACATAATGATGTGTTCTAGGGAGCTATGAACATGTGTGTGAGTGGAGGGTGTTGAGTATTGAACATAATGATGTGTTGTTCTAGGGAGCTATGAACATGTGTTTGAGTGGAGGGTGTTGAGTATTGAGCATAATGATGTGTTGTTCTAGGAGCTATGAACATGTGTTTGAGTGGAGGGTGTTGAGTATTGAGCATAATGATGTGTTGTTCTAGGAGCTATGAACATGTGTTTGAGTGGAGGGTGTTGAGTATTGAGCATAATGATGTGTTGTTCTAGGAGCTATGAACATGTGTTTGAGTGGAGGGTGTTGAGTATTGAACATAATGATGTGTTGTTCTAGGGAGCTATGAACATGTGTTTGAGTGGAGGGTGTTGAGTATTGAACATAATGATGTGTTCTAGGGAGCTATGAACATGTGTTTGAGTGGAGGGTGTTGAGTATTGAACATAATGATGTGTTGTTCTATAGGGAGCTATGAACATGTGTTTGAGTGGAGGGTGTTGAGTATTGAACATAATGATGTGTTGTTCTAGGAGCTATGAACATGTGTTTGAGTGGAGGGTGTTGAGTATTGAACATAATGATGTGTTGTTCTATAGGGAGCTATGAACATGTGTTTGAGTGGAGGGTGTTGAGTATTGAACATAACGATGTGTTGTTGTAGGGAGCTATGAACATGTGTTTGAGTGGAGGGTGTTGAGTATTGAACATAATGATGTGTTGTTCTATAGGGAGCTATGAACATGTGTTTGAGTGGAGGGTGTTGAGTATTGAACATAATGATGCATAAAGCCATGTTATTGTTGTGACGTCATGACGTGCCTGCGTGCCACACTCTGTCTGCTAATGCACTCTGAGCATGTGCAGAATAAATCAGCCTTTCATTCCTGGCTAAACTCCATCAGTGACGTGTTTTATTATGGACCCACGACCACCATTGGTTACTATACACGCTGTGATAATGACTAACACAACATGTTCAGTAACAGGAGTCTCCGTTGTCTCCAGGGACGTGCACAGTTAGACTCTAGGTGGCGCTAGAGCAACTGCCCTCTTGCCCCTTTTTTCTTTTTACCATAACCCCTCGAAACCTAGCATCCCTTTTCTGAGACTTTAGCCAAAAATAGCCGATCTACAAGCTCACAACGCCTCGCAGCGCGAGGCGTTGTGGGCTTGTAGATCTGCTATTTTAGGCAAAGAGGTATAGGTGTAGAGGGAAAAAAGAGCAGACCAAGTCAACAAAAAAAAAGTATAATTTACTTGAGCACCTGCCCCTCAAAATGTCTGTGCACGCCACTGGTTGTCTCTCTTTAGTAAACTCAAAACACATTTTCAGGCTGGGATTACAGACCAGTTTCATCCAATGAGGAGAGAGAACTACTTACAGGATACAGGATAAACAGGTGACATAGGAAGTGATGACACAAACACATGAGCAGACACCATCGGAACTGGAACACTACAATTGAAGCTGATCTCTCTCCTGATTGGACAAAATTGCCAATTGTTTTATCAACTATTACCAGTGTTACTCAAATGTACTCAAATGTTTTACTTAAGTAAAAGTATCAATAATGCAATGCAGAACTACACTGTCGCAAGTAAAAGTTTGGTAATCAAATATTACTTGAGTAAACGTGCAAAAGTATTGGCATCAAAATGTACTTAAAGTACAAATGTAAAAGTACTCATCATGCAGAGTATCCCATTTCACACGTTTCAAATGTGTAAAAATCTTTTGACAATAGCAGATCTACAAGCTTGTGAGCTTGTAGATCTGCTATTTTTCAAATGACCCAAATGTATAATACGGCTGAAGTGGTTAATGTATGTTGTGTAATATTAATCAAAATCTACAAAGTAACTAGTAACTAAGGTTTCCAAATAATTGTAGTGGAGTATAAGTATAATGTGCCTCTGAGATGTAGTGGAGTAAAAGTACTGACAACTCTAGTACTCTAGTAAAGTGAAAATCCTCAAAATTGTGTTGTGAGTAAATGTACTGTAGTTACTGTAGTTACACCACTTTACACCACTGACTATATTGCACACCCCATGAAGCCTTAAATTCATTGAGATGTGTTTGTTTTTCATCCATTCCTGAACCAATAATGTGATGACCAGGTCATTGTTTAACAAAAACAAAACAAAAAATCCATGAATTGAAGTCTCCATGGGGTGACTAATCCATAGGAAAAAAAATATTTTTTTGTGAACTATCCCTTTAATCTAGCTTGCTGTAAGGACAAGCTGAATCATAACAGACAGACTGAACCAAAACAATATCTATCAGGACTAAACTCTGCCTCATAATAAGTTAATCATCTGTGTAACCATGTTTAACCATTATTTTATACTTTGGTTATTCAAAAAAAAGTAGAGCACAGAGTGCCGCGCTATGAGCTTGTAGATCTGCTATTTTTGAAAGATCTTGAACATTAGTGCACTCTTTGAATATACATATATTTTTTTTTAAAGCGAACTTGTTTTACTCAAATCTTTGCTTCTGGGGGGTCCCTGGAACCACATATTTTGAGGTGGGGGTCCGCGTCCAAATACATATAATTTTGGGGGGTCCTTGAGATGAAAAAGGTTTGAGAACCACTGATATAGCAAGTTTTTTGAAAAGACTGTTAGGATTTAGAAGAGATTTGTAAAACCCCCCAGAAGCAAAGATTTTAGTTAGAAATATTCGCTTTAAAATACATATACATTCAAATATTTTCAAAAATGTTCACGATTTTTCAAAAAATAGCAGATCTACAAGCTCATAGCGCCACACTCGGTGCCGCGCTATGAGCTTGTAGATCTGCTATTTTTGAAAAGCCAAAGAAATCTAGAAACGACACACAGATGAGTTCCCGGTCTTAATGGGTGAACTATTGGTGTGATCCCTGTGCTCCTTGTGGCAGAGCTACCATAGCAGAGTTATTGTTCTTCTCCCCATTATTTCATCATGTACATTAAAGCATTGGTTCTCAAAGTGGGGTCTGGGGACCCCCAGGGGTCCTTGAGGGAGTTCCAGGGGGTCCCCAGCTAAATGATAGATTAGGCACCAAATGGACCCTTATGTGTCTGTAACTCTGAGAGTGTACAAATGGAACCAAATGGACCCGTTAGGGTCCATTTGGTTCCATTTGTTACACTCTCAGAGTTAAATTGACATAGATTTTACAATATAAATTGCGGTCCAAGTGATATAAATGCCATTAAATGGGGGTCTGTAGCCTCTAATACATGTCAAACTGGGGATCCTTGATATTAAAATGGTTGAGAATCACTGCTAGAGCCGTAACAAATCTTCTCTTATGGGGGTCCTTGGCATATCTTTTGAAATGGGGGTCCGCAGGCTAATAAGTGTCAATTTGGGGGTCCTTGACATGAAAAAGTCTGAGAACCACTGCATTAAAGCATTACCATCACCACCCGGAATATTGTCTCTGACTCCTATGTCCTCATCCATCACTGATTGATCTCCAGAATTCCAGCACAAAACAAAGTGCAGAGACAGCAGGGGTGATGCAACTTTGATGATACACATTGCATATACTGTAAAGAAACCTCTTATCTTCCTATTGTAACTTTTTTAGTAAATTAATGCCGTACTTCATCATTCTATGTCGCACAAGGGTAGCAAAAATAGCCGATCTACAAGCTCAAAACGCGCCACAGCGCGACGCGTTTTGAGCTTGTAGATCTGCTATTTTAGCATTTTTTTAAAAATTGGAATCCTGAATAATGTTTTCCTATTTTTGAATTGGAATCCTGAAAAGTAAAAGTTGTGTTTCAATTCAAATGCATTTAGTTATACTTATGTTAACTTTATGAACTTAAATACAAATACATTGGACTTAAAAAAAAACAATAGAATTGTAATACCAATCATTAAGCTACTAATATAGACTGAAGTAATTAAAGCGGGTCATGTTTGCATGTTTGGAATCATAACAGCTGAAATCAATAATAGCCTATATCACTATTTTGATACCTGCGGGCTGCATTAAGTGACGGTGGGGGGCCGTGGATGTGGCCCCCGGGCCGCCAGTTGCCCATGTACTGTATGTTCTACAGTGTGTCTGACACCATGACTCTCCTCCACTGGTCCACACCATGTTCACACACAACCTCCTCCACTGGTCCACACCATGTTCACACACACAACCTCCTCCACTGGTCCACACCATGTTCACACACACAACCTCCTCCACTGGTCCACACCATGTTCACACACACAACCTCCTCCACTGGTCCACACCATGTTCACACACACAACCTCCTCCACTGGTCCACACCATGTTCACACACAACCTCCTCCACTGGTCCACACCATGTTCACACACAACCTCCTCCACTGGTCCACACCATGTTCACACACAACCTCCTCCACTGGTCCACACCATGTTCACACACAACCTCCATGCTGCATTTAATCTGTGTCCTCCAGTGGTGGAAAAAGTACTCAAATGTTTTAATCAAGTAAAAGTATCAATACTGCATTATAGAAATACTTTGTTACAAGTGTAGCACTGGCCCTTTAAGGAAAGTGCATAAAGAGGGGTGGCCAGGTTTGTGGCCTCCTGTCTAGCCAGAAGCCTGGTTTGAGTGTTTGTGAGAGAGACCTGGAGGCATGAGGGGTACAGACTAATTCTCGGTAAGACAATCTGAAACAAATGACAAGGTTTTTATAAGTCATTGTAACAATAGTATATATGAGTTTAGATAGGCTGACAATATGAGGCCTGTTGTTAATTATACTAATATATATCTGTATTTCCAGAAGCCTCCAGGTCCTTTGAGCAGCAGTACCCTGTGGCTGTGCAGGCCTTTATCAATTGGAGCCATGAGCATATATTGACTATTTGGTTATGTTTGTTATTTTGCCGTATTTTGTCATCTTGCTATAGGAGCCTAATGAATTGGGATGAATTGTTGGAGGGTTGGTCCAAGGCTTTATTATTTGACTTTTGTAGGAGCTGAACTAACATCACTGTTTTTCCCACCGTGCTATATATATATATATATATATATATATATATATATATATATATATATATATATATATATATATATATATATATATATATATATATATATATATATATATATATATATATATATATATATATATATATATATATATATATATATATATATATATATATATATATATATATAGATACACACACACACACACACACACACACACACACTATTTAGACTGAGTGCAATAGGGTTGACTGAGGACAGAGCTATACCATTAAGTAGCATTGCATGATTTTGGTTTTGCTTATTTGTAGTTTATTTTGATTTGCTTATTTGCTGATTTGGTTACTTATTTACTTTATTTTCTTTTGGTTTTGCATTATTTGGATTTGATTTGTTTAGTTTCTGTATATTTAGTTTAGAGGCCCCGAAGCCCTTACCCTTATTGCCCCTTCGCCTCTTGAGTTTAGTCCCTTTTGCAGAACTCTAATACTAACCGCTTTCTTCCTTTCTGTATTTTAACCTGACTATTTTTATACCAATTGTTGAATAAACTTGACACATTTGATACATCAGCCTCTGGTTCTGTTAATTCTGAACCCGTACCTTCCTGCTGACCTTACCTTGTTCAGTCATATATAGATAGATAGATAGATAGATAGATAGATGGTTAATGTGTTTAAAGGATCCCTCACTCCTATATGTGTGGGAGGCGTAGTCATTGCTTTACATGGCCCTGCTACATTACAAGTAAAAGTCCAGAATTCAAAACTTGAGTAAAAGTACAAAAGTATTGGCATCAAAATGTACTAAAATATTTGAAAATAGCAGATCGGCTATTTTCAAATAGCCTAGGTATAAAATAAGGGTAAAGTGATTAAAGTATGTTATATAATATAATTTATATATGAAAAGTAACTAGTAACTAAAGTTCTCAAATAATTGTAGTGGAATAAAAGTACAATATTTGTCTCTGAGATGTAGTGGAGTATAAGTAAAAGTATTGGAAATTGGAAATACTCAAGTAAAGTACAAATACCTCAAAATGTTACTTAAGTACAGTACTTAAGTAAATGTACTTAGTTACTTTCCACCACTGGTGTCCTCTATCTGGAACCATCACTGCTGAGTTGTGTGACCTCAAGGAGATCTGACTTATTTTCCTCTTTCATGTCATGAGTCTAGAATCCTTTAAACAATGTATATTTTATTGTTTTTTTTCTCTCAGCCTGCAAAATGTCAACCTTTTTTGTTTGGAAAAAAACAATTGTTCCTAAACTGTCACTTGAATCATGTTTATTGTATTTGTCGAATGGGAAGATTTTGTATGATTTATTAACCGCTTCCCATCTGACATCCCTATTTTGGTCATTATAGGAGAAATCTAATATTAAAAGAATAATAATATTTTTTATTAAATATTGAAAATCTACAAGATCACAATGCTTTCTGAGCTTGTAGATCAGCTATTCGTTGCCAGTTCAAGATACATTCTAAAGGAGTTTAGTCGCCCTCTGGTGGCCGTTTGTGTTCAATGCACCTGTGGTAAAATGCAGTTGTACTGTATGTATGACTGACTGACTGACTGACTGACTATAATAGGCGAGGTATAAAGCCTATCTATCCTATACTCTGCCTGTTTTTATGCTCCTATCTGCCTCAATTGTATTTGTTTAATTTCATCACTGTGTTTACTGTGTTAATAAAAATGTGTTAATGTTTGTGTGTTTGCAGTCGCACAGTACTGCTTTTATAATAGCTAATTGATTGAAATATGCAAATTATCAAATTGAATATTATGCACAATACAAAAATGTATGTCTGTTAGAGGTTTTTACAGTCGGTCACGGACACATGTTTATGGGTCATGAGTAACTATCCCTTTATTTTTTAGTTTCCTACATTTTGTTTTTGATTATTATTTCAAAACATTTTCCGCAACATTTTTCATGAATTAGGAACAAATGCAATGATTTTTCAAAATAATGTCATGAATGAAGAAAAAGGAAAAAAGAAAAGATATTCCATAAATTAGAACGGGGGTCTTCAACGTTTTCAGACCAAGGACCCCCTAGCTGAGAGAGAGATGAAGCAGGGACCCCCTACTCTATATTGTATAAAATTGTGTTTCAGATACACTTTTGCTACTCGTTTTTCCCTCTACACACCTATAACTCTTTGCCAAATATATTTTTGGCTAAAGTTCTCCTCAGAAAAGGGATGCTAGGGTTCAAGTGGTTAATGTAAAAACAAATAATCATATCACACAAAGATTTGGGGGGCCCCTGTAGTAACTCTGGGGACCCCCTAGGGGTCCCGGACCCCCTGTTGAAGACCCCTGAATTAGAAAATGTAATGTTTATAAAGAAGTAGTGAAAATAGCCGACCTACAAGCTCAAAATGATGCGACATTGTGAGCTTGTAGATCTGCTATTTTCACAAGCATCTTGGGTCCCGGGGAGACATCAATCATTTTGGGTCGCGAGCTAAAAGGGAAACACTGGGCGGGGCTACACAATACAATATTTATTTATGAAAATGAATAAATAAATAAAACATATTCGTTTTTTTAATTGCCATTACCAGTGGTGGAAAGTAAGTACGTTCTCCCAAAGAACATGGATGGTTTTGGTTCTAAGCCCACTTGTTTCTATGATGAAAGAGCAAGTTAAAATGTGAATATCTTTCTGTGAATATCTTACTGAATTTTGTTTCAGATTAGATTAGAGAAGTTAGCTTAGATTAGGGAATTAATGTAATTTTAATTTGGTAGAGGTTAGGCTAGATAGGGGTTAAAAAGAAAAGATTAGCTCCTTATATCGATTTGTTGATTTGCACTGGGGTCACTTTATAAGTTTGTATCATTTAAGTTAACTGTCACATACTTTGTCTGAATTCTGTGTCACTTTCTGTCAATAATCAAAAAGGGTCAAAACCAATAAAACTACATTTCACTTGCCAACCTTATGTCACGGTCATTTCATCCCTAGACTAAGGATCCTAACAGTCTGTCTGTCTGTCTGATGTGGTTAAATGTGTAGGTTATGTTTTAAAAAGTGGTTACCAAACTAGGGGTTGGGGCCCCCAAATTGTTTTGGGGACTCTAACCCAGTAAACAAATCAATACTGCAATGTAGAACTACTCTGTTAGAAGTAAACGTCTGGAATTCAAAATGTACTTGTTTCACCACAGATAGTTTTTAAGTTGCTTGATTCAGTATTTAGATAGTTGATATTCATTTAATCAGACACGCCCTCTTCCTATACAAACCCATTGTAACTTCAAACTCCAGTTTAAAAATTACCACCAGCTGGATTGGAAGTGACAGTCCAATAGTGTTATGTTTCCTCTGTGTGCATATGACATGTTTAAGTAACACACCACAGGACTAAAAGGGTTTTAAATATGTTTGTTTATTGACGCTGTGAGGAAGTCACATATTTATATTTATGGGTCACATGTCTCTCCTCTGCAGTGCTGATAGGGCAATCCTGTTGATTGGGAAGGTGCCAAGCGCTGTAGAGGAGGGGGGTGTTCATGTTCATATTTGTATCATGTTTCGTCTTTTTGTGATTTGTGAATGAATTGGGCCTGTGTGTGTGAAATATAGTGGAATCAGTTTGGAAATTCCTTTATCCTTCTTTATTCCTTCAGTAATTATATAGATTACTCACAGGCCTTATTTAGCCATAGTTGACTTAATTGAGGCCACATGACAACGCTCTCTAGTGAAAACGTCAAAGTGTCGTTGCGTTCTCTCTTTTTATTTTGCCTTTAGACGGTGACACACCAGGGCTTGAAAACGCTGTAGTGTGCGCATCTGATTTGTGGGTTGCCATTTCTGCTTATTATAAGCGACTTTGGCCTGTTTTTCCTGTAAAGTTGCTTGTAAATATTGGTTGTTGCGCGTTGTGTTTTTGTTGGGCTTGTTTTGATTTTATTATTGTTGAAACCGTTTTCAAACATGTGCATTTCAAATCATTGTATTTCTTCACAGACCCCTGTCTGAATTAATACATATATATGGTGAAAATAGCCGATCTACAAGCTCACGGTGAGCTTGTACATAAGTCATGAATAAGAGTTTTAATCCTGTCTGTGCCCGAACGCCGTTCTACTTACTCATTTAATAGATCATCTTATTCTTCCCCGTACACTTGATTTTAGCGCGGTATTTCTCCCACCGTTTTTGCGGCACACACTCGTATGTCAAAACGACCGGCTTCACCGGGAATCCTGTGCTTGTGCTTTGCTAAGAGATTGGTTACATTTTAGTTTAGTTGATATTGATGTATTAGTGCATTACATTTTTGCCATTCATGGGAAAATGAAAAAACTCCCATTCAAGCATTTTTTTTCTCAGACACCGTAAGCGCTAGAGTTACAAGACTTGGAGGGGAGGTTCATAATTTAGTGCGAAATTATTCAAAAAAGAATTACACCAGTTGGCCTCATGGTGGCGCTATAACAGCCCACTTTACGTTTTGGCCTATAACTCTTGAACCATCGGTCGTACAATGAAAAAAGTCTCCCCATAAAATAAAAAAATATTTTTAAAAAAGCGGCAATTACCGGTCTAATGCGACCTCTGATTGAGGTATGTGCATATAGCACAGAGAATTGGTTAACAGTTCGTCAATAATTAACAGTCTGGTGATAACAGCCCATAAAAAAACGTTTCAGTCACAAAGATACTTTGTGCCCTTTAGAATCTGATACCGTAATAAAATGTAATATCAGCTCTATAAACTCACACCACATTGCACCAAGTAAGTAAGTAAGTTAAGTGTCCCACAATGAACCTAGCCAACACATGCAGGCCAATAATTTGATGACCGATAGGCAGTGGTTCCGGTAGGAGACACAAAGAGTCTCCTTTGTATCTCCTACCGGAACCGCTGCGTACCGGTCCGCTGGTCATCAAATTATTGGCTTAGGAAAGTGACAAAAACTAAGAAATATCCATGAATTCAAGTAATCCATAGGAAAAAAGCATTTTGAGCGCACGCACGCACGCATACGCAAGCACGCGCGCGCACACACACACACACACACACACACACACACACACACACACACACACACACACACACACACACACACACACACACACACACACACACACACACACACACACACACACACACACACACAGAGTTGAGACCTGCTGACTTACAGGAAAAGAGAGGATCAAAGGTCACATACAGGTGTGTGAGGTAGATTATTAGTAGGTGTGGCCTAGCAACAGTCAGAGAGGAAACACTCTGTGTTCAACCTCCATTTTGACACAACACAGCAACACAACAGTAGGAGAGGAAACACAGCACAGCAACCCAGAGGAACTAATGGATACAGTGGAATGAAGTGTGAGTGTTTTTAATACTTTGTAATACTCTGTACCAATGTGTAGGACCTTTACCTTAGTAGGGCTCCATTACGCCTGTGTGTGTCTGTCATAAGTTTGTGATTGTGTGTGTGTGTGTGTGTGTGTGTGTGTGTTCCTACCACACATTCTCACACCCAGGTCATGTGACAGTGATGATTTTGGGCAACATGTGACCAAGCGTCAGACGGTTGAAGAGACAAGGACCTGTAGGGCAGTGGTGTGTTCTACCGTCAGATGCTGTGTACGGCGTATACCTTGAGATTTTTTTTCGGCGCTACCGTATACTTTCAAAAACTGTTTCATCCATTGAAAACGCGAGAGCGTATACCCACGACCATGCGCATCGTATCGTAGCGTATACCTTCCGAAAAAAACTAGAACACAACACTGCTGTAGGGTCACCATCACAGCCTGTCAGTGATCAGTATGTATATACTGTAGGGTCACCATCACAGCCTATCAGTGATCAGTATACTGTAGGGTCACCATCACAGCCTGTCAGTGATCAGTATGTATATACTGTAGGGTCACCATCACAGCCTATCAGTGATCAGTATACTGTAGGGTCACCATCACAGCCTGTCAGTGATCAGTATGTATATACTGTAGGGTCACCATCACAGCCTATCAGTGATCAGTATGTATATACTGTGGGTCACCATCACAGCCTATCAATAATCAGTATGAATATATGGAAGGAGGTCCTAGTCTGAGTGAGGCCCCGCCCACTCGCTTAGCACGGACCCCTGCTCAGACTATTCACCTTATTCCTGGCCACTCCCACTGTGGGCCTGGCCGTGCCCACTGTGGGTGTGGCCAGGTAGGGGAGGTGGGGAGGTGGGGAGCCCCATATCAATGCGTTTCCTGTTTACCAGTGTTGCCATGTCTGCTTATAATAAGCAATTTTAGGGGCTTTTTTTTTTTAAAGTGTAGTTGCTTAATTGGGTTTGCTTTCTAATGTTTTTAAAACCATGGTCCCCACATTTTTTCATGTCAAGGACCCCCAGATTAATATGTATTTGTCCACAGAGTCGCAGACCCACATCTGCAAATGTGTGGTGCCAGAGACCGCAATACAAGATTTGTGTTGTTAAAATAATTCCCTCACAGACACACAGCCCTAAAGCTCATTCTGTAGGTGTCTGTGGGGCCCCTATAGAATACTAGGGGCCTCACAGACACACAGCCCTAAAGCTTATACTGTAAGTGTCTGTGGGGCCCCTATAGAATACTAGGGGCCTCACAATGCACACGTGTCGTGTGCATTGTGAGCTTGTTGAGGTGCTATTTTCAAATAGTCTGTGTAAAGTGGTAAAACTGAGCCTAGTTGCTGCTTTTGGGCTTGTTTTCATAGACCTGGCCGCTTGTTTCTTTTGCAAAATCTGGCAACTTTTGCAAAATCTGTTAACACACTGATAACCTGCATTACACCTGCAGTAGCCTACTAGGGAGGAAGTGAACAGATATTGAATGAAGCAGCACACAGAGGAAAAACTCTGCCCCCTGTAAGAGGCAATGGTGGCGCCCTGGAGAAAGCCAGGAATAAGGTGGATAGGGTCTCACTGAGTGTAGGGTCTCACTCAGGCTAAAGGGTCTCACTCAGGCTATAGGGTCTCACTCAGGCTATGGGGGCTCACTCAGGCTATAGGGTCTCACTCAGGCTATAGGGTCTTAATGGGCTCCAGTCTGCTTCTGACAGCGTAGCTGTCTTGTTGGGGCCTGATGTGGCTCAAATCATATGATTATGATCACTAGAATGCTCTGAGAAATAAACAATGTGCAAGAGCTGTCTTTATGTGAACTTTTATTGAATACGTGCATGGATGCTATATTACTGCCAGCCTATAGGCTGAGAACAGGATGACATAAAGGAGAAATACAGAGACTTTAAAGACGTTTTGGCCGTTCCCAAGGGATACAAAAAAAGAGGGGGGGAGTATTTCTCCTTATCGATTTCTCCTTATCAACAATTCTGAATCATAAAAGTGACCTTGTGGACATAACAGTCATTAAGACACAAACAGCACGCAGTCACAATTCATTGTTACTCAATAACCAGGGGTGCACATAACCTTTTAGGTCTAGTACCCAGAAGAGCACCTGGAGATGTGACTCGGTGCGAACCAAGTAAATGGTCCCGTGCCGTTTTGTCAACGGGGGGGGGGGGGGATTCAGCATGGTGCCCACCGTACAGTTTTTGGGGGGGTGGGGGGTTCGACGTTTTTTTTTTTCTCACGCACCATTACGGTGCGTTCATCATCGGGTGACGAGTGCCTCTAGCGATGCAATGCGAGGCGATGCGACGACACTCACACAATCACGTGCAGCATGCGTCCCCTCACCCTGCGCCTAATGGCTGTACATGGGCCTGACGCGTGCTTTAGCGTGATTGTGTGAGCCTGGCTTCAGGAAGTAAATTCCTAGCCTCGATCTCCAGGCTTTTATTTTTTAGTTTTGCTAAAAAATAAAAGCTTGGAAATTCCTGTCCCAGCTGTTGGTACGCAAAAGCGCCTCGCGTCGTCTGATGTGACGCGCATTATTTATTTTGGGTGCGCATGTGCACCCCTGTCAATACCACATGTAATACAACATAATAATGATCATGATTATGCGTCAATACCAGAATGTGGACATAGAAAGAGTTCTTTGTCTGCAGAAGTGAAATGAGAGAGAGAGAGTACTAGGAGCCTCACAGACACACAGTGCTAAAGCTCATACTGTAGGTGTCTGTGGGGCCCCTATAGAGTACTAGGGGCCTCACAGACACTCAGCCCTAAAGCTCATACTGTAGGTGTATGTGGGGCCCCTATAGATTACTAGGGGCCTCACAGACACACAGCCATAAAGCTCATAGGTTACAAGCTATAAACGTTGGTTCTGGTGAGTCGACACATTAGGAGTATGGAGTGAGAGAAGACACGGCCACATTCTGTTGTCAGTCACATAGGAGGGTCTGTCACATCAAACGGCTGATGCTTGTTGTCCAACTATAGTCACCATAACCAGGGACTGAGAATGTGTAGGTGTGTATAGTAGTTATACACACTCACAGGTGTGTGTGTGTGTGTGTGTGTGTGTGTGTGTGTGTGTGTGTGTGTGTGTGTGTGTGTGTGTGTGTGTGTGTGTGTGTGTGTGTGTGTGTGTGTGTGCGTGCGTGCGTGCGTGCGTGCGTGCGTGCGTGCGTGCGTGCGTGCGTGCGTGCGTGCGTGCGTGCGTGCGTGCGCTTGCGTGAGAGCTTTGTACATTCATTCATCATGTCATGTTTTCTGGTTTATTTTACTGTCTGTAACCTAAGGTTAAATAAAGACCAAAGATGAGTGAGTCTGTGGAGAGAGGGGAGGAGATCAGACCAGAGCCTCCAACAGCCAGCTGTGTGTCTAAAGATGACCCTCCACACTTCAGTAATGAACCTGGACCGCCACACTTAAAGTATGTGAATCCTCCTATACCATAAACACAGCTCTAGAACATGACATAGCACAGACTTCTAAAGTTCTACCCAACAAACAATGGAATATCTATCCATCTATGAAACTCTGTGTTTTTGGAAATATATTGATTGTGTCTCTATTATTGTTGCTACACTGTGGTGAAGCCAAACCCCTAGAATATGACTCTATTATACTTGCATTATGGAACAAAATATTTAGGAATCTTGAGCAAATTGACTTTTTCATCCACCTGTCAATTGTCAATATTTGTATGATTCCAGAAGTGTTTACCACAGACCAGAGTCTCCAACTGTCTGTGTGTCTATGAAGAGTGACCGGTCTTATCAACAACCTCCTGACTTCAGTAATGAACCTGGACCTCCTCACACAAAGTATGTGAATCCTCCTAAACAACATACACAACACTAGAACATGACAAAGTGTTAAATTGTTCGTGCAACTGAAAAACAAGACATACTGTAGGCCAGGACCCTATTTTACACCTGTCATAAAAAGGTGCAAAGTGCAGCTCTCAGTCATTGCTAGTTTACAACCACAGTGGTCATTATCACACACAGTGTCCATGTTGTTACATACTTACTTATCCCCATTACGCCGGCTGGCATATAGGGCAGCAACAAAGTTTCTCCACTTCCATCTGTCTTTGGCCATCTTCTCTATGGTCCCCCAGCTCTGGTGTTGTTGCTGGAGCTCCTTCTCTATCGTCCCACGCCATGTCGTTTTATGCCTCCCTTTCTTTCTTTTGCCTGTAATGCGACTCTTGGGATCACGTTGATGTCCATTCTGAGGACATGGCTAATCCAGGTCCACCTGCGTTTATTGATTATGCGGAGCATGTCGTCTTGTTGGGTGATGTTGAGGAGTTTATTGTTCGAGATGGTCTTGGGCCAGAATATATGCAGGATTTTGAGCAGGCATGATGTGTGAAAAGTGGATCATTTATGGATGTTGCATTCTGTGGTTTTCCAGCATTCTGCACCGTATAGTAGTGCTGATAGTACACAGCTTTGGTAGATCCTGAGTTTTGTTTTAGTGCTGTATTGGTTTGACTTCCAGATTTGTTTAAGTCTTATGAAGGTTGGGTATGCTTTGTTGATCAGGTTTTGAATGTCCTTACTTGCTCCCCCATCATGGTGAATGATACTTCCAAGATATGTAAAATGATCTGCATTTTCCAAGACCTGTTGTGAGCTAAAAGGTCATAGTTCAAGTTTAAATAGAAGTGAAATATGTGAGCAGGGGCGTAGCACCAAAATCTGGGCCCTGGGGAAAGAAATTTCTGTGGGCCCCCCGGCGCCTGCATTTTTTTTTTTGTTTTTGGGGGGGGATTTTGTTAGTTTCTTTTCGTTTTTTTGGTTGCTTTATTTCGGTTTTAGGGATAGGGTTAGGGTTATGTTATTTAACTATACTTATTTTTGCCTGATTTTACTGATTTATTATAAAATATTATTTTATCATTTATTATTAACCAAATAACTAAATTGTGCACATGTAACCACATGTGTATCCTCATTTCTAAACATACTGTAGTAGCCTACAGAGTATGGTACTCTAGTAGCCTAGAGTACCATACTTGAGATTGTTATCATTTATAAAGTATTTATCATTCCCAGGGCATAAGAAAAGACAACCATACATTGACAAAGGGCTTAGATCATATAATGTATAATAAAGGACAACTGAACAAGACTTCAAGAGTCTGATTTTTTCTGTAAAAGTATCAATACCACAATGTAAATATACACGCTTGTTACAGGTAAAAGTTTGATATTCAAAATTTACACGAGTAATCAATATGTACTTGAAGTACCAAAGGTAAAAGTACTCATTATGCAGAAATGTCCCATTTCAACTTTTCAAAATGTATAGAAATCTTTTGAAAATAGCAGATCTACAAGCTCACAACGCCTCACGGTGGTTCGCGTTGTGAGCTTGTAGATCTGCTATTTTCAAATGATGGCCAAAGTATTTATAGGGCTGAAGAGGTTAATGTATGTTTTGTAATAATAATACAAATCTGCAAAGAAACTAGTAACTAAAGTATTCAAATAATTGTAATGGAGTAAAACTAAGTATATTTTCCTCAGAGATGTAGTGGAGTATAAGTAATAGTACTGAAAATTGGAAATACAACATTTTACTGAAGTACAGTACTTGAGAGTAAATGTACTTAGTTACTTTCCACCACTGCCAAAAAGTAGCAGATACAAGCTCACAACACGTTGCATCACAGCAAGATGTGGTGCAGCAAGATGCTTGTAGATCGGCTATTTTCACTGTGTGCACAGCCGTCATGAGATGCGACAACGTATACATCTGGCTTTAGTTGTGTGTTGTTCACTCACTGCTCACCTGTCTTTTGGAAGAAATTTGTAAGGAGTTGATTCGTTTCCCCCTACTTTGTTTTCTTTCTCTTTCTAGTCTTTCTTTTCTTTTTTGAGAGCCAGATTTTCCTTTTTTGGAAGGAGGCGCCATGACTTTTTACTTTGTTTGGTAGGTATCTGCTGTGCGTGCTTAGTTCAGTTGTCACTCAGTCACTGACTTCAGTGTGTTTAATTTTCGCTGTTCTGCCTGCGCAGCTGACAGACATTCAGTGATTTCGAGTCAGCTACGGCTTTCAGCCAATGAAAAGACTGCTTTCAATTACTTGTTCAGTGATCATATGAGTCTAGACACACCTACTGCATCCGGTAAGTTCACAAACACACATAGATGCAAACACACTGATCATTTCCGTATCCGCTCTAAACCGGAAGTACAAACTGCAAAGCAAATTGATCTCTCATCCACACCACGTAGTAACAGCGGACGAAACCTTTTTTGTCTTGAGAGGGGCCCACAGAAAGGCAGAGAGAGAGCCTCAATCATTATTTTTATACAACGGTCGCTAAATCTGTTTCATTCAGGTAATTTTAATTGTGAAAAAAGTTAAACGTTGTGACAAAAAAAAATACAAATGTTTTTCTTTTTTTTTTGGGGGGGGGGGGGGGCTTTTCCAGGCCCCCCCCCTCCTTGGGCCCTAGTAACTCTGTCCCACTTACACCCCCCGTGCGACGGCCCTGTATGTGAGTAGTTGGGAGACACAATATGTTGACTATTTTACCAATGACAACATCCTTCAATATTTGATTCATAAATAAATCCACAGAATACATTGTCTGTTTTCTACCTAGAGGTGATTTGATACCAAATAAAAGTATGTCCTCTTCAATGATTATGTGTCAGGCTCCACTAGATAGAACTGTGTCATAATGAACTGTATGCATTACCATCTGTGTTTAGGTTACGCACACACGCACGCACACACATATCTGATGTTCTAGTATCAACCCTACAGTAATGCATGCACTTTTGTTTTTATTCCAGAAGTGTTTACCACAGACCAGAGTATCCAACACCCAGCTGTGTGTCTATGAAGAGTGACGGGTCTAAATGCCATCCTCCTGACTTCAGTAATGAACCTGGACCTCCACACACAAAGTATGTGAATCCTCCTAAACAATATACACAACACTAAAACATGACAAAGTGTTAAATTGTACGTGCAACTGAAAAACAGTAGGCCAGGGCCCTATTTTACACCTGTCTTAAAAGGTGCAAAGTGCAGCTCTCAGTCATTGCTAGTTTACAACCACAGTGGTCATTTTCACACACAGTGTCCATATTGTTACTTACTTACTTATCCCTAGTACGCCGGCTGGCACATAGGGCAGCAACAAAGTTTCTCCACTTCCATCTGTCTTTGACCATCTTCTCTATGGTCCCCCAGCTCTGGTGTTGTTGCTGGAGCTCCTTCTCTATCGTCCCACGCCATGTCGTATTAGGCCTCCCTTTCTTTCTTTTGCCTGTAATGCGACTCTTCGGATCGCGTTGATGTCCATTCTGAGGACATGGCCAATCCAGGTCCACCTGCGTTTATTGATTATGCAGTGCATGTCGTCTTGTTGGGTGATGTTGAGGAGTTTATTGTTCAAGATGGTCTTGGGCCAGAATATACGCAGGATTTTGAGCAGGCATGATGTGTGAAAAGTGGATGAATGAAGTTTATGAATGTTGCATTCTGTGGTTTTCCAGCATTCTGCACCGTATAGTAGTGCTGATAGTACGCAGCTTTGGTAGATCCTGAGTTTTGTTTTGGTGCTGTATTGGTTTGACTTCCAGATTTGTTTAAGTCTTATGAAGGTTGGGTATGCTTTGTTGATCAGGTTTTGAATGTCCTTACTTGCTCCCCCATCATGGTGAATGATACTTCCAAGATATGTAAAATGATCTGCATTTTCCAAGACCTGTTGTGAGCTAAAAGGTCATAGTTCAAGTTTAAATAGAAGTGAAATATGTGAGTAGTTGGGAGACACAATATGTTGACTATTTTACCAATGACAACATCCTTCAATATTTGATTCATAAATAAATCCACAGAATACATTGTCTGTTTTCTACCTAGACGTGATTTAATACCAAATAAAAGTATGTCCTCTTCAATGATTATGTGTCAGGCTCCACTAGATAGAACTGTGTCATAATGAACTGTATGCATTACCATCTGTGTTTAGGGTACGCACACACGCACGCACACACATATCTGATGTTCTAGTATCAACCCTACAGTAATGCATGCACTTTTGTTTTTATTCCAGAAGTGTTTACCACAGACCAGAGTATCCAACACCCAGCTGTGTGTCTATGAAGAGTGACGGGTCTAAATGCCATCCTCCTGACTTCAGTAATGAACCTGGACCTCCACACACAAAGTATATGAATCCTAAAACATGACAAAGTGTTAAATTGTACGTGCAACTGAAAAACAGTAGGCCAGGGCCCTATTTTACACCTGTCTTAAAAGGTGCAACGTGTAGCTCTCAATCATTGCTAGTTTACAACCACAGTGGTCATTATCACACACAGTGTCCATGTTGTTACATACTTACTTATCCCCATTACACCGGCTGGCACATAGGGCAGCAACAAAGTTTCTCCACTTCCATCTGTCTTTGACCATCTTCTCTATGGTCCCCCAGCTCTGGTGTTGTTGCTGGAGCTCCTTCTCTATCGTCCCACGCCATGTCGTATTAGGCCTCCCTTTCTTTCTTTTGCCTGTAATGCGACTCTTCGGATCGCGTTGATGTCCATTCTGAGGACATGGCCAATCCAGGTCCACCTGCGTTTATTGATTATGCAGAGCATGTCGTCTTGTTGGGTGATGTTGAGGAGTTTATTGTTCAAGATGGTCTTGGGCCAGAATATACGCAGGATTTTGAGCAGGCATGATGTGTGAAAAGTTGATGAATGAAATTTATGAATGTTGCATTCTCTGGTTTTCCAGCATTCTGCACCGTATAGTAGTGCTGATAGTACGCAGCTTATAGATCCTGAGTTTTGTTTTGGTGCTGTATTGGTTTGACTTCCAGATTTGTTTAAGTCTTATGAAGGTTGGGTATGCTTTGTTGATCAGATTTTGAATGTCCTTACTTGCTCCCCCATCATGGTGAATGATACTTCCAAGATATGTAAAATGATCTGCATTTTCCAAGACCTGTTCCTCTATTGTTATGTGTTGGTGTATTGGTGTTGATGGGCATGACTTTGGTTTTATTGTTATTTACGATCAGTCCAACTTGTTGGCCATGGTGTTCATGTTGTACAAATACTAAAGAACAGGGAAAACTGCTGCGCCCTTCCTTGTCCTTTGGTCAAGGTTGACTGCAGGTGCCGTGGTCTCAAAAACATAAAGGAAAACTGTCAGAAAAAGACTCGCTCACTGCATAAAACTCCTTAGACAGATTTAAGAAAATATAATTACTTTGTTTTAAATGCTCATAATGTGCTCTGTGCTCATAGTGAGGGGTGAATTTCAAAAAGCAAACGTTTCGGTTCTGGGACCTTCGTCAGTGCTATCTGAAGTCAGTGCACCCTGATAGCACTGATGAAGGTCCCAGGAGTTTGCTTATTTAAATTCCCCCCTCATGAGCACAGAGTACATTATTAGCATTTAAAATAAATACATTTTATTTTCTTAAGTCTGTCTGAGGAGTTTTCCTTAATTTTTATGCAGTGAGCGAGTCTTTTTCTGCCAGTTTTCCTTTATATTGTACAAATACATCCCACCCATCTGTGTGCCCATACTGTAGGTGTGGTGGTCTTTAAATGAGGTGTGGTCTGGTGTGTGTCCATACTGTAGGTGTGGTGGTCTTTAAATGAGGTGTGGTCTGGTGTGTGTCCATACTGTAGGTGTGGTGGTCTTTAAATGAGGTGTGGTCTGGTGTGTGTCCATACTGTAGGTGTGTTGGTCTTTAAAGGGGTGGTGCCATGGTTTTGCACTTTTTCTGTTTTTCATGTGTCTATGAGGTTGATAGAACTTCATTAAGCCCCCTGGTGGTGTTTTTATGGTGTTTTATGACTTTTACTACCTGGAGGCTGAAACCTTGAGGGTCAAACGTGCCAATAGAAAAACAGCGCTTTAGTGACATAGTAAAAATATACCCTCCCCCTCATTATCATAACACAACAGGTGTGGGCATGAGGAGGAGGAGGGACTAGGACAGGGAGGTGGTGCTAAGGTGCTGACCCATGTGTCACATGGTGTTGTGACTTAGGCCCCAAAAAAATGCCTACATCTGGAGTAAATCATTTGGCCTAAGTCAGGTTTAATACTATTTAAATATATTACATCACTTAAAGGGATTGACGGCAAGTTCAGAGCTAAACAAACACCGCCCCTCCAGCAGTTTGTTTCCCCGACCACCAGGGGGTGACGCAGGAGGGACTTCCATAGAGTTAAGGGGACTTCTGAAGGGGCCATGCCGAAAATAGGTTGCTTTATTCGGATACAATGAGTGTTACTGCCCGCCCCTATTGGTTCTCTGTATTTAAATTTTTAAATAGGCTCTTTCATGATAAATTTACCACATATATGAAGTTAGACAACTAAATTCTATCCAAACGCTATCTTAAAAGTAAATTCTGTGCCTCAAAAATGAAGTTTGAGAGAGTTTTAAAACCGAAAGTAAAAAGTTCACACGGACGCGCACGGACTCGCACATGCGTGTGTTAATTTACGTCCCGGACAAACATAAATAGTAGGGAAAATACGGATTTCAGAAAGAGGACTGTGTTTCAATGCAGGAAAACACCCCAGCATCATTATATAGTGGCTGATAGAGGGGAAAAAATGCTATATATATATATATATATATATATATATATATATATATATATATATATATATATATATATATATATATATATATATATATATATATATATAAATATTTTTTAAATTTAGGCTTAATGTTGCCTAGAATCCCTTCAACTGACAGACGGTGTGATTTTTATGTTAATAGTCATAATTTGTTATAAACGTTACAATTAAGAAATATCATATAGTTTTGGATCAGTTTTTTATTTTTTTTTCTGAAAAAAACAAACAGGCAATTACTTAGGCCATTAGTTTAAGTGACAATATTTTAAGTGATAGTGATGAATTCCAAATATCACAGTATTCTAATATTAACACAGTATTCTCCCCTGGACTTGCGTCACGGCACCCTAGGGTGCCACGGCACCCACTTTGAGAGCCAACGCATTAGATAGTATAGTGACACATATAGGTGGGTTTGCATCGTGTGCACACTTCTACATTCAACACAACACTCATGTTGACTATTTTACCAATGACAACATCCTTTAATATTTGATACATAAATCCACATACATTGTCTGTGTTCTACCTAGAGGTGATTTAATACCAAATAAAAATAAAACTTTGATGATTATGAGTCAGGCTCCACTAGATAGAACTGTGTCATAATGAACTGTATGTCCTGTAATAACCATGTGTGGTTGTGGTAACACCCACCCAACACACACGTACACGTACACGTACAGTCGTACATGTACACGTACACGTACACGTACACGTACACGTACACGTACACGTACACGTACACGTACACGTAGCAAAATTAGCAGATCTCCAAGCTCACAATGCCTTACATCATAGTGGTCATGTCTGTCTCTAGATTATATCAATATTTAACCAATAAAAAGACACTCATGTTCAACACAGACGCCTCATTTAGATTCTGACTGGAGGAGCACCAATAAAACCTCCTCTCTCACGCTCCACAAACATGACCTTTATAACATCCATAAAGTAGCAGTTAATCCATTGCTTCACAAGATGAGGAATAATAAGTCATGTTCCATTTCCCATATGCAACGACAACACATGCAAAAGTGAACGAGACACTACTGTTTGTTTAGGTAAAGTAAGTCATATACAGACGTCATCTAGACATAATTAAGGGTCTATACTTTTACTTTTACTCCACTACACCTCAGAGGCAAATATTGTACTTTTACTCCATTACAATTATTTTAAAACTTTAGCTACTAGTTACCTTGTAGATTTTTATTATTATTACAAAACATGCATTACCCACTTCAGCTCTGTATACATTTCGGCCATTCAATTGTGAGCTTGTAGATCTGCTATTTTCAAATTTTGAAAATTGCAGATCTACAAGCTCACAATGCGTCGTCATGCGACACATTTTGAGCCTGTAGATCTTAAATTTTCAAATTATTTCAAATATTTATATTTCCAAATTATTTTGTATACATTTGAAAACGTGAAATGGGACATTCTGCATTAATGAGTACTTTTACTTTTAGTACTTTCAATGCCAATACTTTTTTACTTTTACTTGAAACAGAGTATGTATACATTGGCATATTGATACTTTTACTTAAGTGGAAAATGGGAGTACTTTTTTCCACCACTGCATTCATCGCATGAATTAAAATAATTTGAGAAATCGTAGCAAAACATACAGATGACAAACTGCACTAAAGACACACAAAGCTATACATTTACTAACTAACTTTAATGTTAATGGTTAGTGAAAACCATAACAGTGCTTCAGCGTGTCTGCTGGCTGCTGCTCTGATGTCACAATCACCACTTTAACACACACACACACACACACACACACACACACACACACACACACACACACACACACACACACACACACACACACACACACACACACACACACACACACACACACACACACACCTGAGCAATATCTCTTTATCAATATCAAAGTCTAAGCTACAATGATGATAACATTGTCACAGCGGCCTGTTAGTTCTATACATGAAGATTAGTCTTCTCACCATGTCAGTTAGCTCTGGTCCATAGCGTTAGAAGGAGTTCTCCTCAACGCTATGTGACTTTTCGGTCATTGCCCATGTTGGTAGCTGCAGCCTCTTGACTGGAGTAACAATAAAGAAAACACTTTTGCTTGTCAGTAGAACAATTCCATTGGCCAGATCTGTAGGGGACGCAGTGGAGTAACTACAAAACATTCCGTCTGCCTAATTATGTTCTTTTCTGGCCAACAAGTGTTTTAAGACGGGATGTGGGGGGCTGAAAGTGTTCCCACTAAGGAAAGTAGGTTTTCAACATCTTAAAATCATGTTTGTTTTAGTGAGCAGCGAAAGTGTAATCTTTATTTTTAGGCTACTACAGTCGAGAGGCTGCGCTATAACTCCATTATCATCATCATCATCATTCCCAGTTGATAAAATGGTCAATTGACAGTATCCTGTGAAAACTCTGGCTAGGCTTATGTTAGTGATGGAAACTAGTTGTTATCAAATTCCACTGAGCACAGATCATGTTCTGGCTCTTAATAGGCCTACTTTAGTTTTGTAATATGAGCAGGTTATGATAGTTTTAATAGTTTATTTTCAGTCATTAATAGACTCATCATACTGTCCAAAGTACATGATATAGATTTAGTTTTGATCAGACTGAGTTTGTCAGACTGATTCATTGATAGATAACTAATAGACTTTTAGCCTATTATTTTCTCTAATGTTGTCTCAATGTGACCTAAAAGGTTGAGTTTACACAAAAGTGAAATATGTGAGGAGTTGGGAGAGACATTATGTTGACTATTTGAACAAGGACAACATCCTTCAATATTTTATACAGAAATACAAAACCACATGCACGCTTACATGCACAAATGCACACATGTACATACGTACACACACACACACACACACACACACACACACACACACACACACACACACACACGCACACGCACGCGTACACACGCACACACACACACACACACACACACACACACACACACACACACACACACACACACACACACACACACACACACACACACACACACGTGTGTCTATGCAGAGTGACACGTCTAAAGGATGACTTCCTAACTTCAGTAATGAACCTGGACCTCCAGACACAAAGTAAGATCACTGATCACTGGAAAGACACAAAGAATGTCTTGCATCTGCTCACAGATGTAGACAGTAGTAGAGGATCTCACTGTCAGCTGTAGTCATTCGGTAATTCAACTCAGGTTGAATACTCCAGTAAAGTAAAAATCACACCCAGTGTGAAGTGGGCGGTGTGTGGTCATCACAACATGACTCACTTTAAAAAAAGGATAAATTACTTTTTTTAAAGTCCATACTGCTATTCATAGGGCTGCACATGTGTCATGTGTTTCGCTAGCCAATCACAGTCCTGAATTTGCAAAGTCAGCCAATCACGTTACAGTTCGTGGTGATGACACTAGCTGTAATGTGATTGGCTGACTTTGCAAAAGTATTGATTTGCATTAACAATGGAAGGGTTACACGTATTTTTACAAGTATTTTTGGGGCGGCTACACCGCCCCAAAAATACTTAAAAATCGTACTTGAGTACATGTACTTAGATACTTTCCACCACTACTTCTCTATGTCGAAAAACACAAAAGGTCAAGCATTTGGCAGATTTCTAACAATAAGTAATGAAAATAACTGAAAAGAACAGTCTTAACCAGTCAAACTAAAAGTGCACAATAATATCTTGAAGGGAGAATTATGAATGTATAATTCCATGACAAAGTGGTCCCTATTATTGTTTACTTACCAACACCAAACAGTACAGAACTATCCTTATTTCAGTCAAGAATATAGTCATAATAAATGTTGTTCATGTCCACAGAGAGAGGAAGAGGAATAGTTTTGTTGTGGCAGTGCAGGCGTCCAGGTGTTCAGGAGAGACATTCACAACCACAATGAAGACATCCAGTCAAACCAGCAGTGGACAAAGTAAGACTGGACAAGATTTATACTAATTAACAATTCATGTTAATGACTTATTTAAATGTCAGAAAAAAACATCTGTCAACTCTTGACTAAAACAATTCACACAATATTATAAATCATGTCTGTCTATTGTTTCCGAATGGAGGATTTAACACATAATAATTTGAAAACACAGCTTTAAGAATGTAAAGTTGTAAATTAAGCTGAATGTTTAAATTGTCTTCATTGTCTTCTCATAGCAGATGTCAGTCTGCAGGAGCATTTAAAGGATTATAAGATCAGTTTGAACAGTCTTGATTGTGTGACAGAACACATCACTGAAGAGACAGGAACCTCCCTCACTGACATCTACACAGAGCTCTATGTCACAGTGGGAGAGAGTGAAGGGGTTAATAACCAACATGAGGTGTTGCAGATAGAGACACTTTCCAAGAAGAAGACCCTCCATGACAAATCAATCAACTGCTGTGACATCTTTAAACCCCCCCTCCTTGGCAGAGAGACACCCATCAGAAGAGTTCTGACCAAAGGCATCGCTGGCATTGGAAAAACATTCTCTGTGCGTAAGTTCACTCTGGACTGGGCAAAAGGTTTGGAAAATCAAGATGTCACTCTCCTGGTTCCCCTCTCATTCCGGGAGCTGAACTTGGTCAGAGATGAGCAGTACAGTCTTCTCACACTGATCCATGTTTTCCACCCAATGTTAAAGAAGGTCACAGCAGAGCAGCTCGCTGTCTGGAAGGTTGGCTTCATCTTTGATGGTCTAGATGAAAGCAGGTTTTCATTCAACTTCAACAACAATGACACAATTTCTGATGTCACAGTGACATCATCAGTGAACGTGCTGTTGACAAACCTCATCAAGGGGAATCTGCTCCCATTTGCTGTCATCTGGATAACTACCAGACCTGCAGCAGCCAATCAGATCCCTCCTGCATGTGTTGACATGGTGACAGAAGTACGAGGGTTCACAGACCCCCAGAAGGAGGAGTTCTTCATGAAGAGATTCAGTGATGAGAAACTGGCCAGCACAATCATCTCACACATAAAGACATCAAAGAGCATCCACATCATGTGTCACATCCCAGTCTTCTGTTGTATCACTGCTACAGTTCTGGAGGACATGTTGAAGACAGACGAGACAGGACAGCTGCCCAAGACCCTGACTCAGATGTACAGCCACTTCCTGTTGGTCCAGACAAACAGGAAGAAGCAGAAGTATGATGAGTCTCATGAACTGAATCAACAGCAGCTTGTGGAGACGGACAGGGAAGTCCTTCTGAAGCTGGGCAGGCTGGCGTTTGAACATCTGCAGAAAAGTAGCATCATGTTCTACCAAGAAGACCTGGAAGAGTGTGGTCTTGATGTGAAAGACGCCACGCTGTACTCAGGGGTGTGCACAGAGATCTTCAAGAGAGAGAGTGTGCTCTTCCAGAAAACAGTCTACAGCTTTGTTCATCTGAGCATCCAGGAGTTTCTGGCTGCAGTCTACCTGTTCCACTGTTTCACACAGAGGAACATGGAGGTCCTGAAGACATTCCTATCTTATCATTACAACAGTGACAGTTCCCTCTCTGATTTCCTGAAGGCTGCTATGAAAAAATCCCTGCAGAGTGAGAATGGTCGCCTGGACCTCTTTGTTCGCTTCCTTCATGGTCTCTCACTGGAGTCCAACCAGAGTCTGTTAGGAGACCTGCTGGGTCAGACAGAGAACCGTCCAGAGGAGATCCAGAGAGCCATAAAGAATCTGAAGGAGATGGTCACTGATCATGACACAGGCCGCATGACACAGGCCGCCGGTCGCTGCTGGCACCAACGTCGCTGCGCCGTCCGCGCCGCTCGCGCTGCCGTCCGCGCCACCGGCGCCGCCATCTGTGGCGCTGTCCGCGCCATCGCCCGCGCCGTCGGCGTCTGCGGCGCCATCTACTGCGCCGCCATCATCGGCTCCGCCATCGTCTTCATCATGGCCAGCATCACCTTAGCCGGCATCAGAGCCTTCACCAACGCCACCACCGTCGTCGACGTTGGCACCACCAACGCCATCACCGTCGTCGACGGCGGCGCCACCAACACCACCACCATCCACCACAACGTCAACGTCAGCGCCATCGTCGGTGCCACCGTCATCACCGTCATCGCTATCGCCATCGCCGTCGTCGTCATCGCCCGCGTCGCCAACAATCGGAGAGACCTCAACAACCTGAAGAATATGCTTAATGACAGCTTCTCTCCTGACAGATGTATCAACATCTTCCACTGTCTGATGGAGATGAACGACCCCTCAGTAAGTCACGGGATCCAACAGTACCTGGAGTCAGAGAGCAGATCAGGGAAAAAACTCGCTCAGACCAAGTGTTCAGCTCTGGCTACCATGCTGCAGATGTCAGAGAAGGTTCTGGAGGTGTTGGACCTGGACAAATACAACACAGACATGGAGGGGCGACACAGATTGATCCCAGCTGTGAGGAACTGCACAACAGCCAGGTTAGTAGTCATGTGAATATCAACATGTTAAATGACCTTTCACTTATGTATTCATGCATTCATCCAACATGAATAAACATACTTAATAGGCATACTTAACACACACACACACACACACACACACACACACACACACACACACACACACACACACACACACACACACACACACACACACACACACACACACACACAATATTACACAAGTAATATGTACACCTGAATACATGTTATGCCCGGGACCCCAACAGAGATGTGTGATGTTGTAAAAAGTTTTAAATTAAACAGACACATTACAAGACAAGACAACTGTGCAGTGGTGGAAAAAAGTACTCACATATTTTACTTAAGTAAAAAGTATCAATATTGCAATGTAGAAAGTAAAAGTCCGGAATTAAAAATGTGTATGTTTATTGGGGTTTTGTTTTTGGATTAGGTGTTTTGTTTGTGGGGGGTCGCGGCCTGAAAAGTTTGGGAACCCTTGCGGTAGATTACAGAGAAAACTTTCCATCTGTCTTCTGGTTCTCTGTTCTCTGGTTCTCTATTCTTACTGATATCCTGTTAAAGGGATAGTTCACTTTAAAAAAAAAGATTGGGTCATTTTATCGTCTACTCAGGCTTTTGTGACTCCCCAAGACAGTTTTTTGAAGTTGCTTGATTCAGTATTTAGATATTTGATATTCATGTCATCAGACAACCCTTCCTATACAAACCCATAGTAACTTCAAACTCCACTTTTTAACATGTTAGATTCATCAAAAACACCCGTCCTTGGTTCTGGTGACTCATCGTGCCCTCCTAATACGTGAGGGGCGGTGTTTCTTCGACTACTTTTTTCATTTATTTTATAAAAAAAAAAAAAATCCCCAAAAATATTTCAAATAAATGAAAAGGGTAATAGAAAAAACACGGTCTCCTCGCGTATTAGAAGGACAATATCAGTCACCAGAACCAAGGACGGGTGTTTCCGAAAGAATCTATCATGGTTAAAATGGAGTTTGAAGTTACACTGGGTTTGTATAGGAAGGGGGCGTGTCTGATAAAATGAATATCAAATATCTAAATACTGAATCAAGCAACTTAAAAACTGTCCGTAGTGCTCACAAAAGCCTTAGTAGACGATAAAATTACCCTTTTTAAAAAAAACGTGAAATATCCCTTTAATGTCTGGAGAACTACAACCATTCAATCCAGAAAGGGTCTTCCACCTCATACATTCGGGACAGGGCTCGTCTACTCGGGGCATTGGGTATGTGTCGAAGGTGGAGATGTCGTTTAGCTTGCGGAAATTATTGCAGAACCGCAGGGACTCGTCTGGCTTCGGCACGATCACTATTGGACTCGACCAGGGGCTGTAGGACTCCTCGATAACTCCGAGCTCCAACATCTTGGCGACCTCCTCTTTTATGACAATGCGCCTGGCTTTGGGGATCCTGTACGGATGCTGGCGCACCACTTTTCCGTGGTCCATGCGGATGTCGTGGCGAATGACTGTGGTTCGACCGGGGCGCTCGGAGAATATGTCTCGGTTTCGCCCCAACAGGTCCTTGATTTCCTGCGTCTGGGCTGGGGAAAGGTCGTCTCCGATGGGGACCGGGGGCAGCGTCTGCGGGGGGGTGGTAACCATCAGCGCCGGAACAGGCAGCGGCGGGGACGTGGTCCATTTCTGCAGTATGTTCACGTGGTATATTTGGTGGCCTTTCCGCCGGCCGGGGCTGGCTCACTCGGTAGTCCACGGGCCCCATCTTCTCCACGACTTCGTAGGGCCCCTGCCACTTTGCCAGGAACTTGCATTCACTGCTGGGGACTAGCACCAGCACTTCCTCCCCCACCTGGAACTTGCGGAGCGTCACACCCCGGTTGTAGGTGCGGGCCTGGTCTCGTTGGGCTTTCTCCATATGCTCACGTACTAGGGGCCATATCGTCTTCGCCCGGGCCTGGAGACGCTCCACATGCTCCACGACGCTGCGGTGGGGGGAAGGCTGGCACTCCCAGGCTTCTTTTGCGATGTCCAGTGCCCACAGGGTCTCCGGCCATACACCAATTCAAATGGCGAGAACCCTGTGGACGCTTGCGGTACCTCTCTGATGGCAAAAAGCACTTACGGAATCAACTGGTCCCAGTCTTTTCCGTCCACATCGGTACGTTTTTGTAACATTTTTTTTAGTGTCTGGTTGAACCTTTCAACCAAGCCATCGGTCTGGGGGTAGTAGACCGAGGTCTGTATACGTTTCACTTTTAACCATTTGTATAATTGTGACATTAATCGAGACATGAAACAAGTGCCTTGATCAGTTAACACCTCCTTGGCTATTCCCACTCGACTAAACAACATTAACAGTTCGTGGGCCACCGCCTTGGCCGAAGCCGCCCACAGTGGGATGGCCTCTGGATATCGAGTAGCATAGTCGAGGATAACCAGTATGTAGCGGTGCCCCCGGCTGGACTTCGGCAGAGGGCCCACGATGTCCACGGCGAGTCGGGAGAACGGTGTGTTAATTATCGGCAGTGGTACCAGCGGGTTGTGGAAAGTTGGCCGCGGGGCGGTTTTCTGACATTCTGGGCAGCCCTTGCAAAAGTCTTCTACTGCTCGTTTCACACCGGGCCAGTAGAAGCGGGCCAAAATGCGCTCATATGTCTTTTGGACTCCTAAGTGCGCCCCCAGCTGGTACGTATGGCCTAAGTACAACACTCGTGACACATAGATTTTAGGTACTAGCAATTGTTCAATCAGGTCCCCCCCAAATACAACGTATTTGGGGGGGACAGAACAGACGTAGCACCCGTCTGTTCACCAGGAGAGCCAGTGCTAGACTGAGACAGAGTAGCTGCTTTTGAGGTTTGGTGCCACACCTAGCCGGTCATCGCAGGTGCGCTCAGTTGGAGCTGATTCATGAGGGCGATTGGTAGGTAACGCCCCTCTATGACGCAGCCCAGGCTGCTGTGCTGCCTGTAGGGCCTCTCTCTGTCTCTGTCCCACTGTCTCTCCATGGTGTGGTGCTTACCTAACAGGCGGTTTCCCAGCGATACTCCACTATATATATATATATAAAAAAAGAATGAATTAAAAAATAAACCTGGGTGGGCCCCTTAACATTGTAATTGTTAACCAAGGTTGATTTTATGTCGCAACTTAATATCTCAAATTCGGACCATGACTGTCACGTTAATTTTATGGGAGGAGGTAATGACCATTATATAGATGTTTGACTTTTATGGCCGTTTTCTGTGTTTTTTCTTCATTCAGTAGTGTTTGGTCGGTAACAAAACCGGTGTTTATGTACCCGAAATCCGTCACGAACCCGCGAAAAAAGTATTTGAAACCTAACCGCAAAATGTTCGTCCGGGCGCGCGTGCGTGCATGCGCGTTCATGAGGGCCCGCTGTGACCACCTCGCGTCGGGGCCTACTGTTGCCTTGTTACGCGACTGAATCCGGGGACACATCTCTGTCATTTTTAGATTGCTTTGACTATTCAAAAATAGAAGATCTACAAGCTCATAGCACAGCACCGAGGGCCATGCTATGAGCTTGTAGATCTCCTATTCTTTTTTTGATCATGAAAATCTTACAGTAGCCTATTTTTAAAGCAAACATTTGTAACTCAAATCTTTGCTTCTGCGGGATTCTACAAATGTCTTCTAAATCCAAACAATTTTTGGAAAAAACGTATATATGTTGCTATAATATCAGTGGTGCTCATACCTTTTTCATGTCAAGGACCCCAAAATTATTTGTATTTGGCCACGGACCCCCATCTCAAAACATGTTGTTCCAGGGACCCCCCCAAGAAGCAAAGATTTGAATGTTCACTTTAAAAAATATATAAAGATTAACACACATTTTCAAGATTTTTGTCAATGTATAAAATAATGGTTTAAGTGGTTACACAGATGTGTTCCCGGTCTTAATGGGTTAACTTCCTTGACAGTGAACTTGGCTGATCTGTTTGATCATTTCTTATTTTACATGAACCTGTCATTACAGACTTGTTAGCTGTGACCTGAAGAAGAAACACATTGAAGTTGTGGCTTCAGCTCTCAGTTCTAATCCATCCCATCTAAGACACCTGGACTTAAGTTCTAACCGCTGGCTGAACCTGGATCTGCTGTGTGATGCACTGAAGAGTCCTCATTGTAGACTGGAAACTCTACGGTCATATTCATTTACAAAACTTATTTTCATCGTTTATTTATCATGTGATTATACTATGAATATTGTGGTGATGCTTTATTTGTAGAGTGTGAATCAGGTTGATATCATAGTGACACACTTTGACTATAATAATGATAAGGTACAGTGACTACAGTAGCCTACGTGTTACAATTACAATTACAAGGTAGAAGTAGGTAAAAATAACAAAGGAACAGGCAAAAACTAAGGCTGAAGTTTATCTGGCTGGGCAGGTGAAGCGAGGCGAGGTCCAGGGATTCCAAAAAGGTACTCACATATTTGATTTAAGTAAAAAGTAGGATTGCAATATAGAAATACTCTGTTACAAGTAAAAGTCCGGAATTAAAAATGTACTAGAGTAAAAGTACAAAAGTATTGACATCAACATGTACTTAAAGTACCCAAAGTAGAAAGTACTCATTATGCAAAATGTCCCATTTCAAGTTTTCAAATGCATAACAATTATTTGAAAATATTAGATCTACAAGCTCACAATGTGTCGCATCGCGACACATTGTGAGCTTGCAGATCAGCTATTTTCAAATGGCTGATCTCTAACCCTAACCCTATGTATATAGGGCTGAAGGGGTTAATGTATGTTTTGTAATAATAATCAAAATCTACAAATTAACTATCAACTAAAGTTTTTAAATAATTGTAGTGGAGTAAAAGGTACAATATTTGCCTCTGAGATGTAGTGGAGTAGAAGTAAAAGTACTAAAAACTGGAAATACTCCAGTAAAGTAAAGATACCTCAAAATTGTACTTAAGACAGTACTTGAGTACATGTAGGCTACTTAGTTACTTTGCACCACTGCAACTGTGCACACGCCCTCCATTTACGTGTGTGTGTGTGTGTGTGTGTGTGTGTGTGTGTGTGTGTGTGTGTGTGTGTGTGTGTGTGTGTGTGTGTGTGTGTGTGTGTGTGTCTTAATATGCATGAATTACAATTTAAGGACTTTTAAGACCTTCTTACCAAATTCGCCAAATTGTCAAATATTGCAGAAGAAAATATGTGACCATTTTTGACTGAAGGACAGTCATTTCGCTGGTGCCCATTCTTCAGGAAAGCAGAAAAAACGTTTTTTTGCAAAACATTTTTTTTTTTAATCCAAAATGAGTTTATAGCCCAGTTAGACTCTTCACATACTAGAGCATGTCTGACAGAAATTTCAGAGCTTAAATCGACATGTAAATATGAAATAAATGCATAAACATGTAGTAAAATATAAGGTTAGAGCTAGCATTTGCTAGCATTGCTAACCAAATCCTCAGTCAAAATCGCGGTAGAATCCGCTATTTCTACCCGATCGTTTTGAAAGGTATCACTAGTCTGTTGGCTTGTGTCTAAGGTAAATATCAAATAAAGATGTATTAACAATCATATTTTGTTAAAACTGTGGTGAAAACGTAGCTATGTTAGTCCTCCTGAGGCACTGGAACCAGGCAGTTCCAGCAGGGGGCAGTGACAAACACTTGGTCTCAGAGAGCATGCATAACAAAGAGAGCCTTGGAAACAAAAGAAATGCATCCCCCGCTATGCATGATGGGATTGGGATAGCCCAGAAGTGCTACTCTGAAAGAGAGCCATTGAAATGTTTTTTTCTCTACTCAAGAGTTTTATCTTGATATAACTTGACTTCAGTTCTATAAGCTGTAGTTTCAAAACTATTCACTCAATCTTATTAACCAATATATCATTATTTTGCTATGATTCCCTGCTTTCTTCTGACATGAAAAAATGAAAATGAAAAAATGTTAGAGGACTGTCTCCCAGTCAAATTTGGTCACAAATAGGCAAACATTGTGAAAATAGCCAATCTACAAGCTCTGCGAGGCGTTGTGGGTTTGTAGATCGGCTATTTTCACAGTATTGATCTGTGGAACCGAGTCAAACTAATTATAAATCCTAAACTCCTACAATTCCAAGTGCTTGTCAACCCTGTTCAAATATTGATGTTTTGGGTTAGGTGTTTTGTTTCTGGGGGGTCGCGGCCTGAAGAGTTTGGGAACCCTTGCTGTAGTTTACAGAGACAACTTTCCATCTGTCCTCTGGTTCTCTGTTCTTACTGACATCCTGTTAAAGGGATATTTCACTTAAAAAAATAAATTGGGTCATTTTATTGTCTACTCAGGCTTTTGTGACTCCCCAAGACAGTTTTTGAATTGCTTGATTCAGTATTTAGATATTTGATATTCATTTTATCAGACACCCCCCTTCCTATGCAAACTTCAAACTACATTTTTAAAATATGTTAGATTCATCAAAAACACCCGTCCTTGGTTCTGGTGACTCATCTTGCCCTCCTAATACGTGAGGGGGCGGTGTTTCTTCGATTACTTTTTTTATTTATTTTATGAAAAATAATAATAATAATAAAAATAAAATAAATGAAAAGGGTAATAGAAAAAACACGGTCTCCTCACGCATTAGAAGGACAATATCAGTCACCAGAACCAAGGACGGGTGTTTTCGAAGAATCTAACATGGTTAAAATGGAGTTTGAAGTTACACTGGGTTTGTATAGGAAGGGGGCGTGTCTGATAAAATGAATATCAAATATCTAAATACTGAATCAAGCAACTTAAAAACTGTCCGTAGTGCGCACAAAAGCCTGAGTAGACGATAAAATAACCCTTTTTAAAAAAAAAGTGAAATATCCCTTTAATGTCTGGAGAATTACATAGACGATCGCTTAGTTAACTTCCTTGACAGTGAACTTGGCTGACAGTGATGTTGCTAGGTTTTCAATGTAATGGGTCCTGGGATGCAAGGGTGGTCTTTTAGATGGGTCCCAGGGACATTTTATGGGTCCCCAATTACACGTCCCCCCCCCTATCGTTTTCTTTGATCTCCAATCTCCATATCTTCTATGCGTGTGTGACTGTGTACATTATATCCTGATGCAGTGGATCTCAACCTTTTCAGGCAGCGACCCCCCAAAATAATCATATTTTAACTGGGGACCCCCCACCCTGAGGAATTAGGAGTTGAGGCACTTAATTTAGTTTGATTCAGTTCCACAGATACATATTGTGAAAATAGCAGATCTAGATCAGTGCGACCCGTTCCTGCTTTTCAAGACCTATACCGATATATATACATATATTAAAAAATCATAAATATATTTTTTCAAATGTATATGATTCTGTAGTATTAGCACACCTTATGGTAAGAAATACTAGTAGTGGGCAACAGATGGATTTAACATACCTTTGACCAATAGAATACATTTAATCATAGAACCTTTTAATCATTATTATTATTTTATTTTGTATTATTTATGAATGTAGAATTTATTTTTACTATTTATTGTGTAGACTGAAAACACTGGCTTACAGTGGAAGTATTGGCAAATAAAGAAATAGGAATTCAAGAAATAATTAAGACAAATACTGACAATGCCTATGAACATTGGCTTGCAGTTATTGCACATAGTCAACATGCAATAATACTATTAGGCTTGTCATTGAGAAAGGAAAATAAAGTTGTCTTTTTGAGGAGAAGTGGAACCTTATAAGTCACTTTAAGTTTAGCATGAGGGAGAGGGTCTACCCTCTTCAGGGAATTAATTGTTATGATATCTCTAAGCTACAGAAAACATCCAGTTGCCTATTAAACATACACAAGACACAGACGATAGACAACCGGTTACTTACAGCTGCCATTAATTAGTGCTTTTGTTTGCCTTTGTGGTCAAATCAGGGTCAAATGCATAGGATCAACGAGCCATCGTTAACCTGCTAATGTTACACAGCTGATTGGCAACATGCGTTAATCCACCACTCACTCTGATCTCCAAGCAAGTGGGAGAACACTCTAAAATCGGGGATTTTACTTTGGCTGGTCAATTTAAGATGACAACAGCAACAAAGATTAGTAGTAGACCTGTATGTATGATGATCAGTTATTATTCCAGACAGTGGTCTATCCAAGACGTTTTAACACGTTTAAGAGCAGGTCCTCATGCCGTCTCTCTCTCTCTCTCTCTGTGTGTGTAGCGTAGACTAACAGCGAGGGGCTGTGCTGCTGCTTCTGCCACACAACGCCGTTTAACCGAGTTATACTTCTCCAGTACAACGGTGTCTAACCGGAGAGTTATACTTCTCCACCAACGGTGCCTAACCGAGAGAGTCCATGTAGATCACAGCTGACAAATATTATATATTATCGGAGCTAATCGGAGCTGCGTCCCATGGACGCACTAGAGTTGTCATGAATGCGTCCTTTCGCAATATGGTGCGTCAGCGACGCAGGACGCAGGCCTACGAGCATCTCTGGGCTGATCTGTCTGATCATTTCTTATTTTACATGAATCTGTCATTACAGACTAGTTGGCTGTCACCTCCAGAAGGAACACATTGAAGTTGTGGCTTCAGCTCTCAGTTCTAATCCATCCCATCTAAGACACCTGGACTTAAGTGATAACGGGCTGGACCTGGATCCGCTGTGTGATGCGCTGAAGAATCCTCATTGTGGACTTGTGACTCTACGGTCAGATTAATTTACAAAACGTATTTTCATCATTTATTTATCATGTGATTATACTATGAATATTGTGATATTTGTAGAGTGTGAATAAGGTTGATATCATAGTGACACACTTTGACTAGAATAATTATAAGGTACAGTGACTACAGTACGTGTTACAATTAAAATTGAGATACATTCTTTCTTTCTTTCATTCTTTCTTTCTTTCTTTCTTTCTTTCTTTCTTTCTTTCTTTCTTTCTTTCTTTGTTGTTACACTGAATAGTCAAGTTGAACCCAAGTGCAGACTCAAACACAGAGAGGCAGGAATGAGTCAAAAATCTAAGTCTCTAATGCCTGCCAAGCAGAGCAACACAAAAGGGTAAAAGTTGGCAAAAATCAAACAAAGGAACAGAAGATTTAGTACCGCATCATCCCGCGGGTTGATTTTATGAAATTAACAAATTAACCCGCGGGATGATGCGCTAAAACCCGCAATATCTATATATAAAACTTTTTTTTTATTATATAAAACATTACATACAGAAAAAGAATGAGAGCGCGAGAGATAGAAAGAGAGGCCGTGTCACGGCCATATAAGGACATAAGGACATAGGTTTGGTGTTGGTCCATGAAATCTATGAAAATACAATTTTATACAGTATGTAGTGGGGGTCCCTGCTTCATCTCTCTTTCAACTAAGGGGTCCTTGGCCTGAAAACGTTGAAGACCCCTGGACTAGACCAAGGAATGTATCAAAGTAAAAACAACCAAAACATTTTGCGGGCCCTGCAGGTTTTATTTTGACCGCCTTTTCCAGACCGCGGTTGTTTAAATACTGCCCGCACCCGCAAGATTTGCGTTGGGTCCTGCGGGTACCGCGGGATGCAGTGCTCTAAATGAGGCCCATGGATGTAAATGATCCCATTAACTATAACAATGATACATATTTTGCTACTGTGGTAACTTGTCGATAACCATCCTGCCGTCTGCGCCATAAGTGGTATCTTAAAACCACAGACTTACAGGTTTAACCCTCTAAGACCCGGATATATTTGTACTTGCAAAAAAAAAAATTAAACCTTTCAGATGGTCTTGTAGGAGTATTTTGAAGAGGAAAATATAATGTTTTTAAAAAAAAAATGTTTTGGTAAGCTTTTATGCAAATGTTGACATTTAGCAACGTTGGGTTCATCAGGTAGCAACATTTCCTATAGGCCATTTTTATGGATAACATGGCAAATGTGTAATTACTTCACTAAAACAACTTAATGATTCATTTATATGGTTTATTATTTGGCCTCAGATCAATTATGAATAATATTTGGCCTCAGAACAGTATACATTATGAATAATAACACCAATAAGCCATATTCTTAAATCAATTTTATTAAAAGAACAAAATGAAAATCAGTACAATATATGTAGTAAAGAAACCTAAAAACCTAAACCATTGTCAGTGATCACACAATACTGCCTGGCCAACTCACTGATTTGCATTGATAAAAGGATGCAAACTGTTTCCAGAGTTTGTCCTTCTTGTCCTTCTCTGGCACGGTCAAGTTGTCAACCAGATGTAACAAGGTCAACAAAGACTGAAATGGGTTGCGTGGCATCACATCAGCTACAGACGCGTTTCGTGTGTCTGCTTCCCAGTACATCCGGCATCCATTCATTTGAGAAAGGCCCATTCTCAAATACATCCCAAACATTTGCTCAATTTCTTTTGGACTTGTGTTGACTGATGTTCCTTTTGTTTGAAGGCTGTAAATGTTTGTGTTCGTTGTGAGAGAGTCAATCATGTCTTTGGACACAAACTGGCGGAAGTACTGCAGTGGTGTTTGGATAGAACTCACATCTTCAGAGGTCAGAGGTGGGCCAGAAAAGTCTGTATTAGGGCTGATGAAGTCCTTCTTCAGCCACTGATATCTTGAATCACGGCGATGAGTGGGTTTGGTCAGTTGGGGCAGCTGAATGTCTGCTGGGCGGTCAGTGGGTTCACTGGGTGGTTCGGATGGTTCGTTTTCTTTGGACCCCAAGCCACAGTCCTCTTCATCTGACTCTTCATCAGTCTCATTGATGTCTATGTCAACATCACTCTCTCCGTTGAACACGGCATCCAGAACATCCCTTGCTAAGAAGCGAGGCTCTTTCCGTCTTTGTGGCATTCTGAAATGAAATAAAGACATACCATTAGTACATTAGTAATGCTAAGTTCTTACACATCACTGCTCACTGCAGGACAACATTTCACAAGTCATACAATACTGTCTGGCAACCTATTGTTTGATGTTGATTGCCACTAAGTGGTCATCATCATTACAAGCCCCTAAGTACCCACCACCCCTCGAATGAATAATGAACAACCCCCACAACACCCCAAGAATTACCACATTGGTCCCACTGTCCTTGTAGTATTGAAAGAAAATTAAACTTACTGAGAATTAACAAGGGAATAATATTGGTTGAATATGTATTGTTTAGGGGGAAAGAGAAACTTTGGGTGGACATTTTCTGAGGCTTACAGCTCAATTATCATATATATATATATATATATATATATATATATATATATATATATATATATATATATATATATATAATATTATATAGTAATGTAAATACACATATAACTGTTTAAATCTATTGTGAAAACTATATATAAGGCTGAACAGTAGCAGGTGAACCCTTGTATTTTTTGCAACCCCAAGGGCCCAACGTTGACCAAAAGCAACAAGTATGAATCATGCTCTAATTTCAATTTGGGACATATATTTCACAATAATAACATATATACATGTTCTAGACATTGTAATGTTCACCCAAAAAAATATTACAGGCATATTACTTACGTTTTTGTGAGGAATATCTTCCAGAGAAAAAAGAGATCTGTTCCAGCAGAGATTTTTCAAGTTGTGATGATTCCTGCCTCTGTGGGGGGTATTTATATGCAAATATCCTGGCCAATGGCATTGTAAGACTAAACAATAGGACCCAATGAGGATTTAGAGGTGAAAAAATAACAGAAAAACAAATTATTTAAACTCCTTTCTTTATAAAATATAATTGTTGCTCTGAAGCATCTCTGGGTCTTAGAGAGTTAATGCACTATACTAATTGCCAACAACGCCATATTGTAAAGTTAGTTTGATGTTCCAGAGATGTGAATAGATGTTTGAAGAATGGATTTGAGTCATCACTCCGTAGTGAGGTTACTTCTTCCAGTTTATTTCATCATAGTACAGACAGAGTACAACAGCTTTCTGTGGAGACCCTGAGGTCCCCACAGGCGGCCCTCCGGCCTGAGACACACACCCCACACAGTCACAAAACACCCCATCTTATAGCATGTGGCCACATACGAAAAAGAGTAGGTACATTTGAAATGTTAATGTCTGTATCTGGAGAGGTGACTGCATCAGTCTTTGATCCACTTGCTAATCAACAATTCGGGTGTGCCAGGATGGAGACCTTGTGACTCCAGGTTAAACAAAAGGCAATGCTAATTTAGCCTACCCCCACACAGCCAGGCTGGAGCCCACAAATGGTCTGAATCCACTCTTCTGTCTGCAGCCCAAAGTAGACCTGCAATCCTATAGTAATTCTAACACATGGCGTAAATATGTATCTTAAGTTATGAAATATACTACACTACAGTATAAAATTGTAAATAGCAACTTTTTCAAATAATTGAGTAAAAAGTACAATATTTGCCTCTGAGATGTAGTGGAATAGAAGTATAAAGTTCTATACTTGATGAACTGCTCGTTGTCAGAGCTCTGACAGCTATTGCTCATTTGTCTAACCACTTATATCTAACTATATAAATGGCGAGCAACTTCCGTGCCCTCGGTGTCCACACCCCACAGCTCTGTTATCGACTAAACACAACACCGTCAGACCACATGTCGCCAACACTGTCGCCACGGCGGGCGGCCTGAATTTACGTTTCGCGTAGGGCACCTGCCATGCCTCACTACACCGTTCCCACCTCGCAACATAATTAATTCTACTCACCAAATGTCGGACACAACGGAAGTGGAAGCAGCTTCCTACCGCTTACCGTGCGTACCACCGAGGCCAACACAACACGACGGCCCGCCATTGAAAATCCCCAAAACAACAAGAGCACGTTGCTCTGCTCTGCTCCACACACCAGGCTAGGTTCATGACACCAAAGGAATAGCCAGTGATGTCATCATTACTGGTCAACACACCAGGCTAGGTTCATGACAGCAAAGGATTCGACAGTGATGTCATCATTATGCAACCCGGAAGTACACATCGCCGGCATTGGGATGCCAGGTTGGGATGCCACGCCAGAAACAAGCAAGAACCTGCATGATTTTTTTTTTTTTTTTTTTTTTTTTTTTTTTTTTTTTACCGTTTGGAGATTTTCATCCGACGACTTTGGCGCGGACCACCAGGGGGTCCGCGGACCCCCTGAAACATAAAAAATATTATTTCTTCCCAATTTTTTTCTCAATTTTTTTACTTTTACATTACAACTTTTTTTTTTTTTTTTTTTTTTCCCAAATGTTCATCCCATATATACACGCGCCCACGCTGGGCCCCGTGCGCGGCTAGGGGTTTCGGGCGGCCGTAGGCCGCCCGGACCTCTAGTACTATATACTTCACTTTATGACTGTCCCATGTAAAAGCAGCAAAAATGCCTGATGTACAAGGCAAGCTCACAACACGTTCCATCACCTATTTCCAAACTTAAAATAATAACTACATGGGATCCATTGGAACACAGGTTATTCTTTCCATTTCCTGAAAAGTCACAGTTTTGTGCTAAATCCAGCTTATTTACTCATACATATTTACTGTAATCATGTTAAGAGTTAATTAATGTGCACTAACCTGTGCCAAATAAGTGCATAGAGTTTAAACATAATCATTCTCAGCGTAAAATATATGGTTAGGAAAGTAATTCATGATTTCAATTGATATATTTAGTTAATATTTACAAATTAATAATGGTAGATTTATGGCACATACTTTTAATTGAACCGTACAATTGTATATAAAGAATTGTCTAGCATAATACATGTAAGCTGTAGTTTGGCATCAATTTAAACTATTTAGAGGAGTCAGTACCCTATCCCTCTTCTAGGCATGTCATGAAATGTGAACATTCTGAGAAAATTGACAACCATTTAGTGAGAATGGCAGATCTACAAGTGCAAATAGTAGACCTACAAGCTCAAATAGCAGATCTAACTGGAGAAGACATAGAAAATCACCTCCCACTCATTTCATGACAGTTGCTCATCCAGCACATACTGCTGCAGTTCCATTTGAGTGTCCTCAATTTAACATTGTATGACCACGGCCTGCTAGCCACTACCATGGGAAGAAATAACATTACTCTATATACAGTAAATATAAAAACAAGAAATGGTTCTAACTCCTCAACTCCAAGGCAGGTGGCAGTGAGTTTGTCCAGACGGGCTGTCTGGTGAAGATAATGGTAGCAGAAACACTGTAGTGTCAGGTAGTGGAGACGTTGTGTTAGACAGTCAGACATTGATGCATTGTTGTTCTACTTCCTACAGTGTGACACATGAAGGAGAACTCTGGACAAATCCTCAACTATTTAAAAGATGTGAGTATCTGTCTGTCTGTCTGTCTGTCTGTCTGTCAGTATCCCATATTGACATTTTCTACACTGTTTTATACGCTGTTGGCCCCTCCCTCCCTGAATGCTTTCCTGAAAACTCTTCAGTAGAGCTAAGTCCTTAGGATGAATTCAAAAGCAATTGTTTGGCAAGAGCTCCGCATGGATACATGGAGCGCATAGATTAAGAGTCTAGCAATCATCTACTTGCCACATGGACTGATTCAAGTGGGAGGTTGTGAGATAACTGTGATAACTAAAATACATTCATTCAAGTGGTCTGACTGACTAACCGGTTTGGTGATAGCACTTCACCCCTGGCAAGAGCTCCGCTCAAAAAAAGCCCTCAGACGCAACAGATGTGCTATACAAATAAAATTGCTTTGCTTAAATGGACAATGTTTATAAATATTATTTAAATCGTTCCGATCTGAGATTTCAAAATCGTTGGATAACATTGGATGCAATCCTATTCTAAAGTTATGCCTATTTCCTTTTGGTTTGATTATGGAATAGGCCTATCGAATGAGTTTGTTTATCCTGCTTGAATTATATCTTATATTTTCCAACTTATGAAATTACTCAACGGCACCTGTCAGCGGGGAGTGTTGGGTGGGAGGAGTAGGACGACGGCTCTACGTCCTTAATTGGCATAACTACTAAATTATTAAAAAATAATTGGCTACTCTAAATTTTAATAAAAGAAAGGAAAAATACCCATAACTCGGTGACCATTGCGCTGATCAGCTCAATATAGGACTGGATGTGAAGGTTGCGTAGCGGCCTGTACATCTAGTACTTAAAAAATAGACGACCAACAGTACAAGCTCACAAAGTGTTGCATCGTGATGCATTGTGAGCTTTTAGATCGGCTACATTTCAAAAATAGCAAAAATAGCTGATCTACAATCTCACAAATTGCATGAATTTGTTTGGTCAAATAAAGGTTGATGATGATGACGATGGTGATATTGTTGATGATTGGATGATGGATCCCTTGCGTGTGTGTGTGTGTGCGAGCAAATTATATTTATAATGTTTACTGACTTATGTTCTCATCAGATTTCCAGCCTCTCACACTGGACACCAACACAGCACACAGAAACCTCTGTCTGTCTGAGGACAACAGAAAGGTGACATGGGTGAGCCAGGCTCAGTCGTATCCTCCTCATCCTGACAGGTTCGATGACAGGCCATTTGTTATGTGTACAGAGGGTCTGACTGGATGCTGTTACTGGGAGGTAGAGTGGAGTGGAACAGTTGACATAGCAGTGATTTACAGAGAATTCAACAGGAAAGTAAATGATTTTGGACATAATGACAAGTCCTGGACTCTGAAATGTTACCATGATGCTAACAAATACACTGTCAGACACAATAGTAGGCACACTGACCTCCCTGTCTGCCCCTCTGGCTCCCACAGAGTAGCAGTGTATCTGGATTGCCCTGCTGGGGTTCTGTCCTTCTACAGAGTGTCCTCTGACACACTGACACACCTGTACACCTTCCAGAACACATTCACTCAACCCCTCTACCCAGCGTTTTATACTAAGTCTGCTTCCTCAGTGTCTCTGTGTCAGGAGAGATAATGGACCTCATTCATGATGCTTGTATATGCACACATTTTATACTCAAATACAATCAGAACGGATCAGAACAGACTCTGAGATTAATCATTTTTCTTGATTTTGATTTCCTGATGTTTTCCTGCAAGCTCAAGACACGTTCTGAGCTTGTAAATTGACTATTTTTGGCTAATGTTCCCCCCAGAATGTGGATGCTGGGGTTCAAGTGGTTAAATTTGATGAGGAGACAAATGGATGGGGACAGACAGACAGACAGACAGACAGACAGACAGACAGACAGACAGACTTTCCTCATTCTATAATCGGATAATAGAAGAACTGGTCATTATGATTTCTGTTTGTAAGATTTTTTCAATGCCTTTGTTGCTCATTGTACTTAACAGGCATATATTTGATCAAATGGTATGTAATGGCGTGTGATTAATTTATTGTACTTATATATGTACATACATTTGATCAATTGTTATGTATTAATAACATATGATTGTATTGATGTGTTGTGTGATGGATGGTGAGATGGGTTGTACAATGGTGTGCTTATTTACTCTTATGTAATGCTTTGAGCAGCCATATAGTACCCTGTGTAAAGTCTACCTGCTTTGTCACATGGTTTCAAATAAACACAATTAGAAAGTCACCTTGTTTGCTAAGTGCAATCATTCTATCTTTATAAGAGAATGTAATTATAAGGAGCATACACCCAGTGGTGTGTTCTAGATTTTTTTTGGAGGCTATACTATAACTATACCCTCCCTAGTTCCTCCCACACGCACAGCACGCACGTGCGTATATCATTAATTAATGTAAAAAACATTGCGCACGTTTCTTCCCCGCACAAACTCGGCCAGGCCCACTCAGGCCTATAGTTTCACAGTAAAGGTCCTTACATACCGGCGAATATAACAAATATACGCAGAATTCGGACTCGTTCCGAATAATTAAAAGACGCTTTTTCGCTTCGCTTATTCGCTTTTTCGCTCCATGTACGGAGCCATTGACTTTATAAGGTTTTTAAAAAAAACGCATTATTCGCACGAAAAGATCGCCCCGGTGTGTAAGGACCTTAACACTGAGTTCAATTACAATATGCTTTGTACTGATTTTCTACTGTGTCTAATGTTAATCACCCTGTAACTCAACCACTTCGGAGCTGCTTTTAGCCATAGACTAATTTTCAATGCGAAGCATGGATTATTACCACTAGACCATACCCGTAGGGGGATATGAGCCCCCAACCCCCGGTGAAGGGTGCAGGCAAAAGTACAGACCTTGCTGCTTGTTTCTCGCGCGAAACATGGCAACGTCATCTCCCATTGTTTGACACATAATGGCTAATAAAAAGTTAAGTTAAGTTCAGATGGTAAATGGCAATGGCTGTGTGCAAAATTAGATCAAGTGCTCCAGCCAGTGAGGAGAAACGGCACACAGACCAAGACACCATGGCCACAGAGCTTAGTCAAATTATAGGAGGATGCAAGGATTGTTATAAATAAATGCTGGGCATTCCTGTATCTATTACAGAATAGTATTAACTTGGCATTGAAGACACACACAAACTGTATTGAAGATTCAAGATTTTTCTAATTTGAATACTAATGAAGGCCATTAATTATCACCTCAAGTCAAGAGCAATAGCCACACACATGATAAGCCTCACCTCAGTCAGACTAGCCAGACCACATTCTTGCTGATTGTATTGCTAACCCCCCAGCCCAGCCCCTCCTGCATGCAGCGTATCAGATGCGTATCAAAGTATCAGATACGCCGTCTCGAACGTTTTTTTGGATGTATACGATGGTACCAAAAAAAATCTGCAGGCCACACTGCGTATACAGCGTACCACGGTAGAACACATCACTGCATACACCACAAGAAACCTGAGACTTAAGTACATTCTAATGCAGGGGTCTTAAACGTTTTTTTCAGGCCAAGGACCCCTTGGCTGAGAGAGAGAGATGAAACGGGGACCCCCACTACATATTGCATAAAATTGTCTTGCAGATACATTTTTCTAATAGATTTCATAGATCAGCTTCATAAACTTGTTTGACAGCACTATCATCACTGTTGTGTAAATGAATGTTGTTCTTTGGTTGTTTATAGAAAGGAATACCAGCACTCACTTAAGTCCTTTTAGGCTCTTATTTATTTAGGTCATAGCTCCCCAGCAAGCAGCGTCAAACCGGACGTTTCGGCCCAGAGGCCTTCCTCAGCGTATAGTAACAACATCCTGTTTCTGTGTCATTTATAAAGGGGACCTTGGTGCCACGCACAGAGCGGTCCGGGTAACAACACAATAGGACAGTCATTTTTTAACAACACTTTTTAACACTTTTTAACAAGCTAGGTCACCATTAAATAGTAAATGCATATACTCACACAAGAAGAAAAAGAAGAAAATGACATAGATCCTTTTTTTTTTTAGCAGTAAGGCACCAGTTTTAAACCTTTGTCTGTGCGAGTCCCTCAGTACTCCTTTATAAAGACAGACTCAGATTTCAGTCAAGATTTACACATTTGTAGAAAAACTGCATAAACATTTTTTTAAACATTTTTTAAAATACCGTAGTATACACTGTGTCACTCGAAAAAGAGGCATTCAACTCATTAGTACCATTAATTCATTACTCAAACATATAATCATAGCTCATTTCACTCTGAAGTGGTCTGCTCTGTCTATTTTTCACCACAATAAATCCTATAAGAAACAACCTAGTAAGAGTTCTTCATTTAAACCTTTAGGGTGTTCTGTTTGGAGAGAGTGTATCCACCATGCCTCTCGTTGCAGTAAACGTTTTTCACGACCCCCACCTCTTTTTAAGGGCAGTACTGCCTCAATACCCTGAAACCTTAAAGCACAGACTTCATGTCCCACCGCATTAAAATGTCTAGCTACAGGTGATTTTTCATCTTTATTCCAGATATTACTTTTATGCTCTGAAATTCTAACTTTAAGTTCTCTTTTGGTTTTACCCACATAGCACAGGCCACAAGGGCATTTTAGTAGATAAACCACAAACTTAGTTTTACAGGTGATGATGCTTTTAACATCAATCTTTTTTCCTGAATGTGGATGTAATACATGATTACCTCTGATCATTGCATTGCAATGAACACAGTTGTGACAAGGAAAGTTGCCCGTAGGCAAATCAGACATAAAATGTTGCGGTGGAACATGACAGTCTGCCCTCACTAGAGAATCCCTCACATTTTTGGCACGCCTATGTGCAAAGATGGGGGACTCCTTGAACATATGACCCACACTAGGATCACTCGATAACACATACCAGTATTTCTTAACCGCATTCTTAATGTCAATACACAAAGGGGAATAGGTTGTGGACAAAACTAACTTAGACTCCCCTGCACGAGCAGGTTATAGAAATTAGAAATAGTGGCGCTGTTGAGCACATTCCTGAAATTCTTGACATTCCTGACATCCTCGGCATTCCATAATTCATAATTCATAATTAGTAATTTCGGATTAATCTTTTAATTAAGTCATTAATTAATTAAAATTGGTGATGTTACAATAAGCCCCGTTTATCATTCTAATTCCCTCTGTCTCTCTTTTCTCTCTATCTTTTCTCCCCCCCCCCCCTCCCTCCCTCCCTCCCTACCTCCCTCTTCCTTCTCTCTCTTTCTCTCCCTCCCTCCCTCTTTTCTCTCTATCTCTTTCTCCCTACCTTTCTCTCTCTCTCCCTCCTTCCCTCTCCCTCTCTGTCTCTCTCATGGTAAAATTGGGTAAAGTGGAGATGGGTGGATAATGGTCATCAGTGGTACTGCAGGCACACATACATAGGTCTATCAGAGTTTAAAATCAATATGGTGTTGGTTTAAACTCTTTTGTCATAGGCTTATTTTTTTTTGAACAATAATAACTTTAGAACAGATGCCGTAGCGATGATAGTGATTAAAGATGGAGTCTAGCTTACCACCCCATTGGGGTGGTCCAAGCCTCTGACTCAAATGGCTCTGTAAATGGATGAGAGGATTGGGGGTATGTATAGGCTCTAACATTATGCCCCATGGTTTTAGAAATTCACTAATCCCCAAGTGCATGCTGGGATAATACTTCGTAGCCAATGGTAGGAAGCCCATCGGCTCCTCTCCCAGGGACTTTGTTCACACCTCAGGTGTTTTGAGCTATTGTTCCCTCACTACCCAACAGCTGTAACCAGGGGGGATACATTATATTTGTTTAATCATTATTTGTATGTATGTAACACATTTCATGAACACATTTCATGAAAACCTATGTTATAAGGGTTCCAATTATACAACAATGTAAAAATTATCTGAAAATAGCAAATCTACAACCTCAGATGAGACACGGGGTGTAATAAAAACTATCAGAGGTGAATTCTACTAGCCCCCTCCCTCCCTCCATCGTTCTTATTGGCTTTTCACGCATATGTGGTAGAAGTTGGCTCTCGGCAGCCAATCCCACCTGTCATCTGACAGCTGTCACACTTTCTCCCTCTGTATGCATGTGTGTACATGTGCATATGGGTTCATGTGTGTATGCTTGTGATTCTGTGTGTCTCTTCAGCTCAAGTGGTGTTCTTGTACATGACTTTATAACTTATGTCCACTATATGTGGCAGATAGGCTAAAATATAGAGGAGACTTTGTCCGGAGGATGCAGCTGCCTTTCACATCTATTTGCGATCTGTTGGTTTCCAGGGGTGTGTGAGCCACTGAACCACGATTTGATGAGACATTATATGAGCTTTGTTATCACTGGATACGATTTTGGCAACGATTCCATGCTTATTGATGTGGGTTAGGATTATGATTGATCAAATAGATATAGATAGATGCTTAACAATAATTTAACTATTGAGAGTGTAAAATGATTAAAGATCTATCCGGGGTGTCCATGAGGGGGAGGGGGTTCCAGGGGGGCCCCCAGCTAAATGATGGAGAGTTGGTAACCAAATGGACCCTGGACAAATGGGTTGAGAACCACTGACTTTCAATTGTCAGTACTTTTTTACTTACAACATCACTAGGTTAGTGGTTAGTGGTTAGGGGATCGTGAAATAGTGGTCCCCTGGTAGTGGGTAACGGGATGGTAACATATGGTGTCTGTTTGATCTATCTGTCTATCTGTCTGTCTGTCTGTCTGTTTGTCTATCTATCTATCTATCTATCTATCTATCTATCTATCTATCTATCTATCTATCTATCTATCGGTCTATCGGTCTATCTATCTATCTATCTATCTATCGGTCTATAAACTCAATGCTTTGCGATGCATTGCACTGCGATCTTTGTAAAATCTAGTATTTTCAATGGATTTGATACATTTCTCATGAGAAAAAAAACCCTCCATGATTCAATTTTGAGTGATATTCGAAATGCATGTCCTGTTATTACTTGAAAGTTGAAGACCTCTTGCTGCAATCATTATCAGATAAATAGGTTGAGATTCATACTACGTATAACAAAGAGAAAAAATATTCAAAAACACTACCCCAGATTCTTTAACATTTTTGACATGATCAAAACAAATATGCCATGATCCATGTGGCATGATATGTTTATATTACCACGTAACTACTTTTACATTAAAGATTCTCAAATCTGGGGATATTTTCCCTAACATAATCTCTCATTTGTAAAATACTTAATAAATATGGTTTCTGTTAGATGTAAACTGTACAGAGTTGTGCGATCATTTTTATCATAGGAAAGCATAGTTGTTATAGATACTCTCTCGGCCGATATTGTAACAACACTACTGTATCTCTGACAAAACTTTAACTCTAACAATACTGTAACTCTGACACTACTGTACCTCTGCCAATATTGTAACTCTGACATTACTGTAACTTTACCATTACTGACCTCTAACAAACACTGTAACTCTGACAAAACTCTAACAAACACTGAACTCTGACAAAACTTTAACTCTAACAATACTGTAACTCTGACAAAACTCTAACAAACACTGTAACTCTAACAAAACTCTAACAAACACTGTAACTCTGACAAAACTCTAACAAACACTGTAACTCGGACAAAACTCTAACAACACAGCTTTTCTCCTCTGATCATGTTCTTCTCTCTGGACATTATATGTAGCAGAATGTATATACGAAAGGGCAAAGTTATCTAAACAATGGTTTAAATCTCACACTATGGATAATATCCATGCCTGGCTGTTTTTTTTTTTTCAAAGTTGCCTGTTTTAGAAGAGAATGTACTTAAGACTTTTTGTATAACTATGGTTATTGAGAACCATTAGCTAATGATCCAATCTGCTTAGGTAGACAGTAACGAGCCAAGCTACCTTGTTATACTTATTGGGGGAAAGTTACCCTCCTTGTAAAGAACTTGTGACTACTCACACAGGGTATGTTAAATCGTCATGATGTAAAACTGTTTTGTCCTTTTTTTTTTTCTAAGTAATTTAGTTATTTAACATTGTAGAAGCGTTTTTAAAAGAACAGTCTGCTATATTTTGAAACCATTGGACCATTAAATCAATGTATGACTCATCAGACTTTTACATGTTGACAGTTTTTGGTAAAGAGACTTTGTCTAATACGGGGTACAGAATAGAATAGACTAGTTATAGTTTTAGTGACTTTACAGGGAATAAAAAATAAATAAAAAAGCTACGACATACTGTTACATAAGAGGCAGGAAGAAAATGTACTAGGTGTGTCATATAATAATGCGACAGGAAATCTGTTTTGCAGTGGTTATTTAAAAATCTATGACACATAGGGGTTCACAAAGGAGTTAGGAAGAAAATGCATCAGGTATGCTAACTACTGATGCATAAAGATTTTGATTGATCTAGGCTTAACGATGGTGTGGGTGTTAATACATGCGTAGTATTAGGGTAACTCTCACCGCATAATATGTTTAATGATGTATCTAATAACAGTATTAACTGTCAGGGTGCGACCATGCTAATTATTAACGCAACAGGAAGTTGTCTGATCTCAACATATTGCAAGTGTTTGACCGATAGATCTACCTGCATGTATAATGGGGGTGGATGTTGATGGAGGGTTTTTTTTCTCATGAGAAATGTATCAAATCCATTGAAAATACTAGATTTTACAAAGATCGCAGTGCAATGCATCGCAAATCATTGAGTTTATAGACCGATAGATAGATAGATAGATAGACCGATAGACCGATAGACCGATAGATAGATAGATAGATAGATAGATAGATAGATAGATAGATAGATAGATAGACAAACAGACAGACAGACAGACAGATAGACAGATAGATCAAACAGACACCATATGTTACCATCCCGTTACCCACTACCAGGGGACCACTATTTCACGATCCCCTAACCACTAACCACTAACCTAGTGATGTTGTAAGTAAAAAAGTACTGACAATTGAAAGTCAGTGGTTCTCAACCCATTTGTCCAGGGTCCATTTGGTTACCAACTCTCCATCATTTAGCTGGGGGCCCCCCTGGAACCCCCTCCCCCTCATGGACACCCCGGATAGATCTTTAATCATTTTACACTCTCAATAGTTAAATTATTGTTAAGCATCTATCTATATCTATTTGATCAATCATAATCCTAACCCACATCAATAAGCATGGAATCGTTGCCAAAATCGTATCCAGTGATAACAAAGCTCATATAATGTCTCATCAAATCGTGGTTCAGTGGCTCACACACCCCTGGAAACCAACAGATCGCAAATAGATGTGAAAGGCAGCTGCATCCTCCGGACAAAGTCTCCTCTATATTTTAGCCTATCTGCCACATATAGTGGACATAAGTTATAAAGTCATGTACAAGAACACCACTTGAGCTGAAGAGACACACAGAATCACAAGCATACACACATGAACCCATATGCACATGTACACACATGCATACAGAGGGAGAAAGTGTGACAGCTGTCAGATGACAGGTGGGATTGGCTGCCGAGAGCCAACTTCTACCACATATGCGTGAAAAGCCAATAAGAACGATGGAGGGAGGGAGGGGGCTAGTAGAATTCACCTCTGATAGTTTTTATTACACCCCGTGTCTCATCTGAGGTTGTAGATTTGCTATTTTCAGATAATTTTTACATTGTTGTATAATTGGAACCCTTATAACATAGGTTTTCATGAAATGTGTTCATGAAATGTGTTACATACATACAAATAATGATTAAACAAATATAATGTATCCCCCCTGGTTACAGCTGTTGGGTAGTGAGGGAACAATAGCTCAAAACACCTGAGGTGTGAACAAAGTCCCTGGGAGAGGAGCCGATGGGCTTCCTACCATTGGCTACGAAGTATTATCCCAGCATGCACTTGGGGATTAGTGAATTTCTAAAACCATGGGGCATAATGTTAGAGCCTATACATACCCCCAATCCTCTCATCCATTTACAGAGCCATTTGAGTCAGAGGCTTGGACCACCCCAATGGGGTGGTAAGCTAGACTCCATCTTTAATCACTATCATCGCTACGGCATCTGTTCTAAAGTTATTATTGTTCAAAAAAAATAAGCCTATGACAAAAGAGTTTAAACCAACACCATATTGATTTTAAACTCTGATAGACCTATGTATGTGTGCCTGCAGTACCACTGATGACCATTAGCCACCCATCTCCACTTTACCCAATTTTACCATGAGAGAGACAGAGAGGGAGAGGGAAGGAGGGAGAGAGAGAGAAAGGTAGGGAGAAAGAGATAGAGAGAAAAGAGGGAGGGAGGGAGAGAAAGAGAGAGAAGGAAGAGGGAGGTAGGGAGGGAGGGAGGGAGGGAGGGAGGGGAGAAAAGATAGAGAGAAAAGAGAGACAGAGGGAATTAGAATGATAAACGGGGGTTATTGTAACATCACCAATTTTAATTAATTAATGACTTAATTAAAAGATTAATCCGAAATTACTAATTATGAATTATGAATTATGGAATGCCGAGGATGTCAGGAATGTCAAGAATTTCAGGAATGTGCTCAACAGCGCCACTATTTCCCCTAGCGGTAGGTTTTGGTACTGCATGCATCCAAATGGTGTCCTACTACACTACTGACCTATCTTTCTCTCGAGCTCTCTGTACATTAACACTTAGCACTTTATCACTATAACCCTTAGTTTTGAAACGATCGCACAAGTCCTTAGCTTGTCTTTCGAAAGCACTGTCAGTACTGCAGATTCTTTTCGTTCTCAATAGTTGACTATAAGGTAAACTTCTCTTTAACCCCGACGGGTGATAACTAGAAAAATGTAAATAGTTGTTTCTATCAGTTTGTTTTCTGTAGACACAAGTGGAAATCTCATCTAGCTCTCTCTGTACTAATACATCCAGGAATGACACTGATTCTCTACTAGACTCTAAAGTGAAGGATATCGATGGCATTCTAGAATTTATATAAACCTTAAACTCCTCCAACTGTTCCACTGACCCAGAAAAAATGAAAAAAACATCATCAATATATCTAAACCAACATTTTAACCAAGGAGAAAAAGGATTGTTATTGTACACTCAACAGCGCCACTATTTCCCCTAGCGGTAGGTTTTGGTACTGCATGCATCCAAATGGTGTCCTACTACACTACTGACCTATCTTTCTCTCGAGCTCTCTGTACATTAACACTTAGCACTTTATCACTATAACCCTTAGTTTTGAAACGATCGCACAAGTCCTTAGCTTGTCTTTCGAAAGCACTGTCAGTACTGCAGATTCTTTTCGTTCTCAATAGTTGACTATAAGGTAAACTTCTCTTTAACCCCGACGGGTGATAACTAGAAAAATGTAAATAGTTGTTTCTATCAGTTTGTTTTCTGTAGACACAAGTGGAAATCTCATCTAGCTCTCTCTGTACTAATACATCCAGGAATGACACTGATTCTCTACTAGACTCTAAAGTGAAGGATATCGATGGCATTCTAGAATTTATATAAACCTTAAACTCCTCCAACTGTTCCACTGACCCAGAAAAAATGAAAAAAACATCATCAATATATCTAAACCAACATTTTAACCAAGGAGAAAAAGGATTGTTATTGTACACAAAGTCACACTCAAATTTTCCCATGAATAAATTGGCGTAATTTGGGGAGCAGGGACTTCCCATGCTCACCCCTTGACACTGTAAATAATAAGAGTTCTCAAATTTAAAATAATTCTTGTTTAACACAAGTCTAGTCAGCTCAGTGAGAAAATCAGTAGGGGGAGTTTTAGCTTCTCTCTGGTTCAAAAAATAAGTTAGGGCCTCAAGCCCTTCTCTATGAGGAACATTCGTGTACAGGCTAGTTACATCCATAGTACACAGGAGATCTGAGTTGAGAGTGTTATGAATCAAATCTAATTTATTTAAAAAGTCTGTAGTATCTTTAACAAAAGAAGGAAGTTTGACAACTAACTGTTTGATATGTAGATCTATATATTTGGACATAGGTTCAGTCAAAGACTGAGTTCCTGCTACTATAAGACGCCCCGGAATCGGTTCAACCAAAGTCTTATGTATTTTTGGAAGAGTGTAAAAAATAGGTCGCACAGGATGTATTTGATACATGAAGTCATATTCATTTTTTTAAATGAGTTGGTCATCCAGTGCCCTCTTAAGAAAAAGCTGTATTTCTTGTGCAAACTTAGCAGTAGGATCACTGCTTAAAGGTGTATAAAATACACTATTACTTAACTGTTTTGAAATTTCAGCTCTGTAAGAAGTTTTATTCAACAACACTATCGCACCACCTTTGTCAGCATTACGTATAACGATTGTCTCATCTTTAGATAAATTAGCCAAAGCTAGCCTCTCTTGAGCAGTCACATTAGAGTTCACTTTCGACTGTTTGTTAGCATGCAAAACAGAAAAAACATTTTGTTCAACAAGTCTGCAAAAAGTTGCTACAGAGTGCTTAAAACACGGAGGGATAAACGTACTTTTCGGTCTCAGTGTTCGTTTATTTTCAGAACTCTCAGGTTCTTTCTCACGGTTAGATAGTAGTCCATGCGTCGTATTCGGAGCCTCTTTAACAAAGAAGGCTCTCAACTTGACAGACCTGAAAAATTTAAAGAGTTCTACTCTCGTTTGAAACGAGTCGGCTTTTTTGAGTGGAACGAAGGACAAACCTTTAGAAAGGATGGCGGTCTCTTTTTAATGATACAACAGACTTTTTAAATAAATTAGATTCGATTCATAACACTCTCAACTCAGATCTCCTGTGTACTATGGATGTAACTAGCCTGTACACGAATGTTCCTCATAGAGAAGGGCTTGAGGCCCTAACTTATTTTTTGAACCAGAGAGAAGCTAAAACTCCCCCTACTGATTTTCTCACTGAGCTGACTAGACTTGTGTTAAACAAGAATTATTTTAAATTTGAGAACTCTTATTATTTACAGTGTCAAGGGTTGAGCATGGGAAGTCCCTGCTCCCCAAATTACGCCAATTTATTCATGGGAAAATTTGAGTGTGACTTTGTGTACAATAACAATCCTTTTTCTCCTTGGTTAAAATGTTGGTTTAGATATATTGATGATGTTTTTTTCATTTTTTCTGGGTCAGTGGAACAGTTGGAGGAGTTTAAGGTTTATATAAATTCTAGAATGCCATCGATATCCTTCACTTTAGAGTCTAGTAGAGAATCAGTGTCATTCCTGGATGTATTAGTACAGAGAGAGCTAGATGAGATTTCCACTTGTGTCTACAGAAAACAAACTGATAGAAACAACTATTTACATTTTTCTAGTTATCACCCGTCGGGGTTAAAGAGAAGTTTACCTTATAGTCAACTATTGAGAACGAAAAGAATCTGCAGTACTGACAGTGCTTTCGAAAGACAAGCTAAGGACTTGTGCGATCGTTTCAAAACTAAGGGTTATAGTGATAAAGTGCTAAGTGTTAATGTACAGAGAGCTCGAGAGAAAGATAGGTCCAGCTTGCTAACTCCAAAACCTGCTCGTGCAGGGGAGTCTAAGTTAGTTTTGTCCACAACCTATTCCCCTTTGTGTATTGACATTAAGAATGCTGTTAAGAAATACTGGTATGTGTTATCGAGTGATCCTAGTGTGGGTCATATGTTCAAGGAGTCCCCCATCTTTGCACATAAGCGTGCCAAAAATGTGAGGGATTCTCTAGTGAGGGCAGACTGTCATGTTCCACCGCAACATTTTATGTCTGATTTGCCTACGGGCAACTTTCCTTGTCACAACTGTGTTCATTGCAATGCAATGATCAGAGGTAATCATGTATTACATCCACATTCAGGAAAAAAGATTGATGTTAAAAGCATCATCACCTGTAAAACTAAGTTTGTGGTTTATCTACTAAAATGCCCTTGTGGCCTGTGCTATGTGGGTAAAACCAAAAGAGAACTTAAAGTTAGAATTTCAGAGCATAAAAGTATATGCAGGAATAAAGATGAAAAATCACCTGTAGCTAGACATTTTAATGCGGTGGGACATGAAGTCTGTGCTTTAAGGTTTCACGGTATTGAGGCAGTACTGCCCTTAAAAAGAGGTGGGGGTCGTGAAAAACGTTTACTGCAACGAGAGGCATGGTGGATACACTCTCTCCAAACAGAACACCCTAAAGGTTTATGTAAGGCAGTAGCCTTTTTATGTCAGCAGGTGTCGCTGTTGCCAAGCTCCCTCACCTGTGGTGTTAGCAAGCATCACCTTTTTGTCCCTCACTGGACACCGTACTTGAGCTGACTAGGCAGCTGAGGGCGCCATGTTTGTTCATGTTTTCTTTCTGTTGGAAAGGTGAGCACTGTTTTATGTCTGTCTGAACAATCTGTAAGATATCTGAGTTAAAAACGCCCATCCAGTGAGTTTGTTGCTATACAGTGTTAGCTGAGAAGCTTACCTACATTTTGATGTCATTCTGAATAATATGCACTGACGTTTTTGTACTTAAATATGTAATTTAAGTTGGCCAGATTGATGAACATGAGGAAAGCCCTCATGACATTGGAATTCATGTTTTGTGTTTTATTCTGGTCATTGTGTCCACTAATATTTTATGTGGTTGATTATTAATTGTTATTGAGCATATTAGGACATGTTATTTACATGTTTATGTTTTCTTTCTGTTGGAAAGCCTACAGCCATAAACAGCAGCAGAACCTGTGAATGTCAGCCAATAAATCCTACAAGGTCTCAACCACAATCCAGAACCAGTGTGTCCAGTGTCCCTTCTCTCAGCACAACAGCCCATCTCCTAAATACTTAAAAACACAACGCAGAGTCCAAGGGTGTGTAGAGAGGCCAGTACACTGTGGGTTACATCTTTGGTGCCGTGACCCGGATTGTGGCACTACGAGACTGAAGAGAAAGAGAGAGAGACTGACAGTAGCATCCCCATCTATGAGGTTGTACCAAACTGTATTACCAGCAGTGAATGGACAGTGTGGTGGACTGAGCTACTATCATCTGCTGAGCTGAATGGGAAGAATATCCACTTCTTCAACATATCCTTTCAATGCTATGAAAAGTTGTTTTCATTTGAGGACTTTATTTGGTGTCCTATAAACTGAGCTGCTAATTGAATTGAAGGAAAAAAAAAAAATGCTTTATTCTATGTGAGAGACTTTTATAAGGAACAACTCTATGAATATTGTTGTTATATACCTCATTCATATTCCTGGAGTTAGACACAGAGCTGTGTACTGACTAATTGAAATAGTCTTGGTTAATGTGAATTTCATGTACGACTTGATACTTGATACATTGTGTTTTTTTTGTTTTGTTTTTTGGTTTCATTGCACTGTACTACACTGGAAATAACCCTTCTACACACCTACATACACAGACATATCATCTATTTCACTGCCCAAGCCCCTGATACCAGTTAAACTAACTGAAGATGTTGAGTGACTACACAAATTCCCCTTCAAAGCTGGAGGACCCCACTGCTCAGCCACCAGCCCACCTACTCACCCCAGGCCCTCCAACCAGCCATAACTATGACTCTCCCCACAAGACACAACCCTCCCCTGGCCATGCATCAAGCCATAACTACAACTCTCCCCATACAACACAATTACATATTTTGAGTGAAGAAGCAACGGCTGATGCCAGTACAGTGTTGCCGCAGCAGTCAGTGCGGCCAAAGCCCTCACACACTCAGTACTCAGGACCGAGCTCACAGCGTAGTCCACCACCCCCAATACTGTCACCGCAAGGCCTTCCACGCCCCATGTTCTCAGAAATGCAGCAGCCAACAATTAACCGTCCAGTTAACTCCCTTTATCCAACCCAGGCTACCCAGCCTCCCCCTCAGGCCTACGCCAGATATGCATATCCCACTCCTACCCCCAAGCCCCCGTCTGCCACTGGTGCATGGGGCCACAGCACGACTGTGCCCATCCCTATGAATGCGAATTATGGAAATGTTGACTACCCAGCTCCCCCCCATGGCCCTGCTCCAGTACATCTACAGGCACCTGCTGTACACCCTCAAGCCAGCATGTATCCCAATACCCTCCCACAAGCTATTCACCATACAGCTTCCCCTCACACCCCTGCTCCAGTATATTTACAGATTCCTGCTTCAGATCCTCAAGCCAGAATGTATCCCAATACCCTTACACAAATCTTTGATCATACAGCTCCCCTCCAGGTGCCGGCTCCAGTACATACATGGACACCTGCTTCCGACCCCCGAGTCAGCAATAGACATCCCAGTGCACTCCCCCAACCCACTCCTCTACCTCCATCCCACGCCCCACACAGAGCCATAGCCAACCTAAGCCTTCCACCTGCTGCCTATGGTGGCTTCCTGCAGACTCATCAGGTGAAGAATGTCCAAATCTTCACCGGTAATTCTGATTGCAAGATGCTTGTAGAGGACTGGATTCGTGACATGCAGTATCTCCTGGAGGCAATAGAGCTTCCCATGCACCTCCGCTTTTCCACAGTAGTGCGACACCTGGGTGGCGAGGCCAGAAGGTTGGTGTTGAACCTACCTCCCCATGACCAAACTCCTGAGAAGGCATTTGAGGAATTGAGGGCTGAGTACAGTGACACACATGGCTCCCTTGATCCACTAGCCGACTTCTATGAACGGTGCCAGAAGTCTGGAGAATCTTGTTGCTCTTATGCCATAGCACTGGAGGCAAAATTGCGAGATGTGGAAGACAGTGAAAGAGGGGGCAGGCCTTTCCCCGACCGTGATAGCAAACTCACCCGGCAGTTCTTAAGGGGGCTTGAAGATGAGGAGATGTATGCAAGGATTTCGCCAATGAAGCCCCGGCTATTGAGCTTCCGAGAGCTACAAATTGAGCTCAGAAATCTAACAAAAGAAACAAAGAAGTTCCAGGGACAGCACAAGACAAAGAAAGCATATGCCCAGGTACATGCCACACCCGAGCATGCTGCAAATGTGAAGACAGAAATAACAAAAGAGACCTCAGAGTTGTCAGAGTTGAGAGAGATTGTGAAGAAGTTGGCTCTAAGCCAAGAGCAACAGATGGCCATGTTGTCTCACCTTGAATCAAGAATTACTGCCCCAGCCACTGTTCCACCCGCTGTCCCACTATCTGTCCCTCCCGTTGCCCCCCCACCAAGATTCCCGTCATCACCAGGAAGTACTGGCCAGGGCTCCAGTGTTACATGCTACCGGTGTGGGAAACAAGGACATATTGCCCGGGTCTGCAGAGCAGTACTCCCAGATCCCAGTCTGTCCTGGGTTCGGCAACCCCAGCCTATGGCCCCTGCGGAGGGAAACACAGCTCCCTCAGCACAACATTTAAACCCCTAAAGCCCATGGTTACCGGGGCAACCATGGGCAAGCAGCAAGTTTCCCCATTACAGGTGAGCGGAACTGATGATGGAGGAGAGGACACCCCATTAGTCGGTCCCAGGAACGAGGGGGAGGTGGAAGTCAATGGGATAAAATGCAAGGCACTCATAGACTCTGGCTCCCAGATTACCAGTATTACTCACAAGTACTGGCGTACCCACCCAACCCTTCAGAAACAAAAGCTACAGCCTTCTAAAATACCCATAGAGGGGGCAGCCGGACAGAGTGTGCCTTACTATGGTGTCCTGCACATTAACCTGAAAGTGCTGGGGGGAGAGTTTGAGGCTGTGCCAGCTTTTGTGGTCCCTGATTCAGAGTATCGTTCCTCTGTCCCCCTGCTTATTGGCACCAATGTCATTCGTGTCTCCAGAAGCCACCTCCAAGCAACCTATGGACAGCAGTTCATTCACCAGGTCAAGCAAAGCCATCCAGAGTGGTACACTGCCCTACTGGAAATTGGGAACACAGAACATAATGGAACGGATGACACGGCGGGCCCCGCTGTGTACACTGGCCGTAAGATAAGCATCCCTGGAGGGAAGGAGATGGATTTGAGGTGTAGGGTCAAGGCTGGCCCACAAAGAAAGACTTACACAGCCCTCATTGAAGGCCACCCTTTCCTGCGTCTCCCCCAAGACCTTTTGGTTGCCAAAGTCCTTGTTGATGTGAAGAAAGGCTGCACCCCTGTTAGGGTGATGAATCTGTCCCAACATGCTATCACAATAAGGCCACACACACGTCTGGCCAATGCACTCATGGTGGAAAATGTTGTGGAGTTTCCTGACAAAAAGCCAGGTGAACATCACAACTCTGAGAGCAACGAGGCCTGCCTGAGTTTGGATCAAGTTGTGGCAAGTGGTGGGGTGGACGTAAGTGAAGCGGCAGTAGAGAATGAGCACCAGCGGTCCCTCCTTAAAGAGCTGGTGGAGAAAAATGGAAGTGTGTTCTCCCAGCATTCCACAGACTATGGCCACACAAAAACAATAAAGCATGAAATTCCCCTTGTCGATTCTACACCCTTTCGACTGCCATACCGCAAGATTCCCCCCTCACAGTGGCAAGATGTGAGGAAGTTGTTAATAGACATGGAGACAACAGGGGTCATCAGGCCTAGTAAGAGCCCATATGCTTCACCGGTTGTGATCGTAACCAAGAAAGATGGGTCACTAAGGCTTTGTGTGGATTACAGAAAGCTGAACTCCTACAGCACCAGAGACGCATTTCCCCTGCCCCGAATAGAGGAGGCCCTGGAGGCCCTGGGGCAAGCAAAGTACTTCTCCACCCTTGACCTCACGTCTGGTTACTGGCAGGTGGAGGTGGCGGAGCACGACAAACACAAGACAGCATTCAGCACTCCCATGGGGCTGTTTGAGGCCAACAGAATGCCTTTTGGGCTACAGAACGCTCCGTCCACCTTCCAGAGACTAATGACCTGCTGCTTTGGGGATCTGAACTTCACTCACCTCCTGATCTATCTAGATGACCTCATCATATTCTCCAAAACCTTTGAAGAGCACCTGGAGAGGTTGCAGCTTGTGTTTGATCGACTCAAGGAGCATGGCTTGAAGTTGAAGCCCTCGAAGTGCCAGCTTGTGAGAAAGGAAGTGCAGTATTTGGGCCACTTGGTGTCTGCAAAGGGCATCAGGACAGACCCAGAGAAAATCAGCAGGGTTAAGGACTGGGTGAGGCCCACAAATCGAAAAGAAGTGCTCCAATTTTTGGGTTTGGCCGGTTATTATAGAAGATATGTGAACGGCTACTCCATGACAGCAGCAGCTCTATACCGCCTCACCAGCGGCGACCCCAGAAAGAAGAAGAGAGGGGGAAAGAGAAGCCCGGGTCCTGACCCACCCTTTGTGTGGACTAATGAGTGTGAGGAGGCCTTTCAGACACTGAAAGAAAAGTTGACGACTGCTCCAGTGCTGGGGTATCCAGATTTCAGCCTGCCCTTTGTGCTTCAAACTGATGCGTCAGGAGAGGGTCTTGGCGCTGTCTTGGTCCAAATCCAGGGTGGAGTCGAGAGAGTCATGGCCTACGCCAGCCGTGGCTTGAGCCCAGCAGAAACCCGATATCCTGCACACAAACTTGAGTTCCTCGCTCTGAAGTGGGCAGTGACAGATAAGTTCTACGACCATCTCTATGGACGTAGATTCTCAGTCCAGACAGACAACAACCCCCTCAAGTATGTGATGTCCTCAGCGAAGCTGGATGCTACAGGACAGCGGTGGGTGTCTCGACTGTCGGCGTTCGACTTTGACATCCAGTATAGAAGAGGAAAGAGTAATGCAAATGCTGACGCACTCTCCCGTATATCCTATCAGGAGGTCACGCAAGTCCTACACACCTGCCCTCAGCGGGTGAGGGCCAGTGAACTAGTCCATGGAGGGAACCGGTCCACCCGAGGACGAGAGAGCTCCCTGGGTGAGAACACTGCTGCCCCGGAGGAACCTCTGCCCACCCGAACACAAGAGAGCTCCCCGGGTGATAACACTACTACCCCAGAGGAACCTCAGCCCACCCGAAAACAAGAGAGCTCCCCGGGTGAGAACACTACTGCCCCAGAGGAACCTGACCCCCAAGAACCTCGATTACTCAAGTCCAGTGCGCCCTACTTGGATGTGGGGACAGAATCCTTACCTGCCATGACTAAACAGCAGATCCGTGCAGGGCAGAAGGAAGATCCTGACATCAGCCCTGTCCTGCACTTTAAAAGCCTGAACCGGAAGCCAAGTCGCAGTGAGAGGGACAGTGGTGGTGGGCAAATGTGCCTTCTCTTAAAGGAGTGGAGGAGGTTAGTGATACGCGATGGTATCATGTACCGCTGTGTACAAGACGGCCAAAGGGGAGTATTGGAGCAGCTTGTACTGCCAGAACGGCTGCGTACATATGTCAAGACTACTCTTCATGATGACTCAGGACACTTGGGATTTGAGAGGACATTACAGATGATAAGGGAGAGATTCTACTGGCCAAGGATGTTCCAGGAGATCAAGGCCTGGTGTGAGCAGTGTGAGAGGTGCTGCCTCAGAAAGACCCCAACTGCAGGCCTCCGGGCTCCCCTGGTCAGTATTCACACCAGTGCCCCCATGGAGCTGGTGTGTGTGGACTTTTTGATGCTGGAGAAGTCAAAAGGTGGCATAGAAAATGTGCTTGTTGTTACTGACCACTTCTCCCGCTACGCCCAGGCCTACCCCACGAAAGACCAAAAAGCCAGCACAGTGGCTAAGGTACTGTGGAAAAACTTCTTCTGCCGGTTTGGTTTTTCTGCGAAATTGCATGCAGACCAAGGACGCAATTTTGAAAGTACTATTGTGAAGGAGCTGTGTAAGTGTACTGGCATCACTAAAACCCACACCACCCCCTACCACCCCCAGGGCAACGGGACCACCGAAAGGTTCAACCGGACCCTCATGAACATGCTGGGGACACTAGAGCCTCACCTGAAACCCCGCTGGCATGAGCATTTGGATGCAATGACGCATGCCTACAACTGCACACGACACGACTCGACTGGATATACACCATACTACTTGATGTTCGGTAGGCACCCCCGGCTCCCAGTCGACCTGATCTTTGGGCTTTCTACCACCAATGAGCAAGGCGAATATACTGAGTATGTCCAAACTCTGCATGACAGTCTGTCACAGGCCTACGCCCTGGCTAATCAGACTTCTCACCAAGCAAAGGATCAGCAGAAAAAATACTATGACCAAAAAGCAAAGAGTCACGTCTTCAGCCCGGGGGACAGAGTCCTGCTCAAAAAGTGTCATGTGGAAGGGCGGCAGAAACTGGGAGACAAATGGGAGTCGCGTCCATACATTGTGGTGAAGAAACAACCCAATATACCTGTGTATGTGATACGACCAGAAGATGGAGAAACAGAAAAAGTGGTCCACCGTAACCTCCTTACACAGTGTATGTTTCTTCCAGTGGAGCAGGCCAGTGAAGTGATGAGAGAGGAGGAGTCAGATGTGGAAGAAGACTGGGACAGAGACAATACAGAGGGAATAGTGGAGCAGGATGGAAGAGAGACTGAGGCAGATACAGAAGAGGAATGTGAGATGGATGATACAGAGGCAGTTGTGGAGAACACTGCACCAGAGTCAATAAATGGACATGATGAACAAACAAGGATGGAGGAAGTGGATGTGGAGCCTGAGCAAATGAGTGATGGAGGGGAGGAAGAGAGACTTTCCAACACACCTCCAGGGCCCAATGCTCCAAGGAGGAACCCGCCAAGAAATCGACGGCCCCCAAAGAGATTATGCCTTGAGTCACGAGTCTCGAGATCTGATGAGGAACAGCAGAAGATAGAAAGGGGATGGAAGTTGTGGCAAAGGGTCAAAGCAAGAGGACCAGCAGGGCATGTGTGACACACACACACACACACACACACACACACACACACACACACACACACACACACACACACACACACACACACACACACACACACACACACACACACACTCACTTTTGGTTAATGGGTGGCGTTTGGTTTTGTTTTTTGTTTGGTCTGATGGCAGGGACGCCATCAATTAAAGAAGGGGTAGATGTAAGGCAGTAGCCTTTTTATGTCAGCAGGTGTCGCTGTTGCCAAGCTCCCTCACCTGTGGTGTTAGCAAGCATCACCTTTTTGTCCCTCACTGGACACCGTACTTGAGCTGACTAGGCAGCTGAGGGCGCCATGTTTGTTCATGTTTTCTTTCTGTTGGAAAGGTGAGCACTGTTTTATGTCTGTCTGAACAATCTGTAAGATATCTGAGTTAAAAACGCCCATCCAGTGAGTTTGTTGCTATACAGTGTTAGCTGAGAAGCTTACCTACATTTTGATGTCATTCTGAATAATATGCACTGACGTTTTTGTACTTAAATATGTAATTTAAGTTGGCCAGATTGATGAACATGAGGAAAGCCCTCATGACATTGGAATTCATGTTTTGTGTTTTATTCTGGTCATTGTGTCCACTAATATTTTATGTGGTTGATTATTAATTGTTATTGAGCATATTAGGACATGTTATTTACATGTTTATGTTTTCTTTCTGTTGGAAAGCCTACAGCCATAAACAGCAGCAGAACCTGTGAATGTCAGCCAATAAATCCTACAAGGTCTCAACCACAATCCAGAACCAGTGTGTCCAGTGTCCCTTCTCTCAGCACAACAGCCCATCTCCTAAATACTTAAAAACACAACGCAGAGTCCAAGGGTGTGTAGAGAGGCCAGTACACTGTGGGTTACATTTAAATGAAGAACTCTTACTAGGTTGTTTCTTATAGGATTTATTGTGGTGAAAAATAGACAGAGCAGACCACTTCAGAGTGAAATGAGCTATGATTATATGTTTGAGTAATGAATTAATGGTACTAATGAGTTGAATGCCTCTTTTTCGAGTGACACAGTGTATACTACGGTATTTTAAAAAATGTTTTAAAAAATGTTTATGCAGTTTTTCTACAAATGTGTAAATCTTGACTGAAATCTGAGTCTGTCTTTATAAAGGAGTACTGAGGGACTCGCACAGACAAAGGTTTAAAACTGGTGCCTTACTGCTAAAAAACAAAAAAAATGATCTATGTAATTTTCTTCTTTTTCTTCTTGTGTGAGTATATGCATTTACTATTTAATGGTGACCTAGCTTGTTAAAAAGTGTTAAAAAGTGTTGTTAAAAAATGACTGTCCTATTGTGTTGTTACCCGGACCGCTCTGTGCGTGGCACCAAGGTCCCCTTTATAAATGACACAGAAACAGGATGTTGTTACTATACGCTGAGGAAGGCCTCTGGGCCGAAACGTCCGGTTTGACGCTGCTTGCTGGGGAGCTATGACCTAAATAAATAAGAGCCTAAAATGACTTAAGTGAGTGCTGGTATTCCTTTCTATGAACATTGTCTACTCGAACCGTGCACCCTGTACTTTGAAACGTCGAAAACTCGTCTCATGAGTGCTTGCTTCCTTCTTCTTTTTCTTTGGTTGTTTACACATACTTTTTTCTATTAATATGTTGGCTTCATGTTCATGTGTATTTTCAGACATTTAACCACTTAAAACCTCAATCAGGCGTGGATATTTGCACTACACAGACCACACACTTGCGCAGAGCCCCGAGGCAGGGGGGCCCCCCCTGGCCTCCCACCTAAAAAAATCAACGATTCAGTGCCCGTTCCATAAACAGCTGAGTTCATCCCAATAGCATGAAGTAGTTTCAACGAGGCTACCTGGCTACTTATAGACCCCTTAACAGATGACGTCACGCTGGTTGCAAGCGTCATACTGCGCAATTAAGCGTCAAACCCATTCTGCCAGGTCTCGCTAGGGCGCGCAGCACTAGCCAACACACAAGAGGGGGTTGGGGTGTGCTGAAACCAGCGCACCCCGAAACAACAGGTTGAGAATTGATTGCATGAAACAATCACCTGTGGATCCAGTCTCAATGTTAATGCCGTATTTCGTCATTCTATGTCACACAAAAGTAGCAAAAATAGCCAATCTACAAGCTTGTATATCTGCTATTTTTGCATAGCCAAATACATCTTAAAATGACATTGATGCGTTCCTGGTCTTAATGGGTTAAAAGAGTATCATTGCAAAGCTAAATCTAAGGAAGAAAATGAGGATGTAGATTATTGCTATGCCCTATACGACAGAAATGGTTGCTGATGTCTTAACCAAGCCTCTGACAAAAGGCTACGTTTGAAAAATGTACATATTATTTGTTTGGAGAGTGATGTGATTTGCCAGGTCCAATTAAAATGCCAGAGGGGAAAAGAGATTATATTTTTTTGTTGTAAGATGTGTTCTAGGGAGCTGTACACATTTTCAAGCTGGGATTCCAGTTTCATCCAATGAGGAGAGAGAACTACTTACAGGACACAGGATAAACAGGTGACATAGGAAGTGATGACACAAACACATGAGCAGACACCATCGGAACTGGAACACTACAATTGAAGCTGATCTCTCTCCTGATTGGATGAAATTGCCATAGTTTTTATCAACTATTACCAGTGTTACTCAAATGCACTCAAATGTTTTACTTAAGTAAAAGTATCAATACTGTAATGCAGAACTACACTGTCGCAAGTAAAAGTTTGGTAATCAAATATTACTTGAGTAAAAGTGCAAAAGTATTGGCATCAAAATGTACTTAAAGTACAAAAGTAAAAGTACTCATCATGCAGAGTATCCCATTTCACAAGTTTCAAATGTGTAAAAATCTTTTGACAATAGCAGATCTACAAGCTTGTGAGCTTGTAGATCTGCTATTTTTCAAATGACCGAAATGTATAATACGGCTGAAGTGGTTAATGTATGTTGTGTAATATTAATTAAAATCTACAAAGTAACTAGTAACTAAGGTTTTCAAATAATTGTATAATGTGCCTCTGAGATGCAGTGGAGTGAAAGTAAAAGTACTGACAACTCTAGTACTCTAGTAAAATGAAAATCCTCAAAATTGTGTTGTGAGTAAATGTACTGTAGTTACTTTACACCACTGACTATAGTGCACACCCCATGAAGCCTTAAATTCATTGAGATGTGTTTGTTTTTCATCCATTCCTGAACTAATAGGAGACTCAATGGAGACTATTTGAGCCGGTCATCAAATTATTGCCTTAGGAATGAGACAACAACAAAAAAAAATCCATGAATTGAAGTCTGCATGGGGTGACTAATCCATGGATTTTTTATTTATTTTTTGTGAACTATCCCTTTAATCTAGCTTGCTGTAAGGACAAGCTGAATCATAACAGACAGACTGAACCAAAACAATATCTATCAGGACTAAACTCTGCCTCATAATAAATTAATCATCTGTATAACCATGTTTAACCATTATTTTATACTTTGGTTATTAAAAAAAAAGTAGAGCACAGAGTGCCGCGCTATAGACCCCTTAACAGACGACGTCATACTGGCTGCGTGCAGCCAGTATGCGCGCAACGAAACCCATTATATCAGGTCTCGTTAGGACGCGTCTCACTAGCCAACACACACAAGAGGGGGTTGGGGTGTGCTGAAACCAGTGCACCCCGAAACAGGTTGGGAATTGATTGCGTGAAACAATCACCTGTGCGTCCAGGCTCAATGTTAGTAAACAAATAATTGGTCTATGAGCTTGTAGATCTGCTATTTTTGAAAGATCTTGAACATTAGTGCAAATCTTTGAATATATATATATATTTTTTTAAAGCAAACATTTTTTACTCAAATCTTTGCTTCTGGGGGGTCCCTGGAACAAACATATTTTGAGGTAGGGGTCCGCGGCCAAATACATATAATTTTGGGGGGTCCTTGAGATGAAAAAGGTTTGAGAACCACTGATATAGCAAGTTTTTTCAAAAGACTGTTAGGATTTAGAAGAGATTTGTAAAATCCCCCAGAAGCAAAGATTTTAGTTACAAATATTCACTTTGAAATACATACATTCAAATATTTTCAAAAATGTTCACGATTTAAAAAAAAAATAGCAGATCTACATGCTCATAGCGCGACACTCGGTGCCGCGCTACGAGCTTGTAGATCTGCTATTTTTGAAAAGCCAAAGAAGTCTAGAAATGACACACAGATGAGTTCCCGGTCTTAATGGGTTAACTATTGGTGTGATCCCTGTGATCCTTGTAACTCTGCTACCGTAGCAGAGTTATTGTTCTTCTCCCCATGATATCATCATGTACATTAAAGCATTGGTTCTCAAAGTGGGGTCCGGGGACCCCCAGGGGTCCTTGAGGGAGTTCCAGGGGGTCCCCAGCTAAATGATAGATTAGGCACCAAATGGACCCTTATGGGTCTGTAACTCTGAGAGTGCACAAATGGAACCAAATGGACCCGTTAGGGTCCATTTGGTTCCATATGTACACTCTCAGTTATTAATTGACATAGATTTTACAATATAAATTGCGGTCCAAGTGATAGAAATGCCATTAAATGAGGGTCCGTAGCCTAATGCATGTCAAACTGGGGATCCTTGAAATTAAAATGGTTGAGAATCACTGCTAGAGCCGTAAAAAATCTTCTCTTATGGGGGTCCCTGGCATATCTTTTGAAATGGGGGTCCGCAGTCTAATTAATGTCAATTTGGGGGTCCTTGACATGAAAATGTTTGAGAACCACTGCATTAAAGCATTACCATCACCACCCGGAATATTGTATCTGACTCCTATGTCCTCATCCATCACTGATTGATGCAGAGTTCCACCGCAAAACAAAGTGCAGAGACAGCAGGGATGATGCAACTTTGATGATGTAGAGGTCCACTATATTTACACACTCACTCCAGAGAGACACATTGCATATACTGTAAAGAAACCTCTTATCTTCCTATTGTAACTTTTTTAGTAAATTAATGCCGTACTTCATCATTCTATGTCACACAAGGGTAGGAAAAATAGTCGATCTACAAGCTCAAAACGCATCGCAGCACGACGCGTTTTGAGCTTGTAGATCTGCTATTTTCAGCATTTTTTTTTATTGGAATCCTGAATAATGTTTTCCTATTTTTTAATTGGAATCCTGAAAAGTAAAAGTTGTGTTTAATTTCAAATGCTTTTAGTTATACTTATGTTAACTTTATGAACTTAAATACAAATAATTGGACTTAAAAAAAAACAATAGAATTGTAATACCAATCATTAAGCTACTAATATAGACTGAAGTAATTGAAGCGGGTCATGTTTGCATGTTTAGAATCATAACAGCTGAAATCAATAATATATCACTATTCTGATATTAACCTGCGGGACGCATTAAGTGAAGGTGGGGGGCCGCATGTGGCCCCGGGCCGCCAGTTGCCCATATACGGTATGTTCTACAGTGTGTCTGACACCATGACTCTCCTCCACTGGTCCACACCATGTTCACACACACAACCTCCATGCTGCATTTAATCTGTGTCCTGTCCTCTATTATCTGGAACCACTGCTGAGTTGTTTGACCTCAAGGAGATCTGACTGTTTTTCCTCTTTCATGTCATGAGTCCAGAATCATTTAAAAATATATGTATATATTATTGTTTTTTTTTTTTCAGCCTGCAAAATGTCAACCTTTTGTTTGAAAAAAAAAAAACAATTGTTCCTAAACCGTCTTGACTTGAATCATTACGGGGCCAGGCTTCCAGCATGGACCCGTATTGTTATTCGCATTATTCCATTTCTTCTTCTTCTTCTTCTGCCGTTTTTGCCAGTTCTGGCTGAACCGTGCATACGCTTTTTATGAAACTCGGCCATATGATAGATGGTCATGAAAAACGATCAAAAAATAAATCTCACAATCTTTCGTCAAAAGGTGGCGCTATAGCACTCAGTTGAAAATGCCAACTTTGAACAGGTACAACTCATGCCCTGTTTTACCTACAGCCAAAAAACTTCAATACACACATGCGTCTCCTCATGATGAACAACTTTCACACTCTGACTTTTGACCTCTGACCCTTAGATCTCCCACCATTTCGAATTATATGAAAAACAGTTAAAACCTATCTCCTCCTGGGATTTTTGAGTAATCTGCACGAAACTTTTTACACATGAACTTTGGACCTATACCAAAAAACGTTTGCAAAATATCTTCCATAAGTGAAAAAATGAAGCTTTAATGAGCCAATGAATATTGCAGTTTTATGACAATTATTCATCTGCCCCTAACACATACATGCAGACTTACCATTCTTTGAAACTTTGCAGAAATGTAAAGGGCCATTCCAAGTATCACTGAAACCAATCTTACTCCAATTGGTCAAACGGGGGCGCTATAGCAATTTTTTGAAAATGCAAACTTTAAACAGGCAAAAGTCATGCCTCGTTTGGCCGACAGCCATTAGACCTGCTTACACATGTGCCTTGACTAATGAGGAACACATCTATCACGTTGACCAGTAAGCACCGCCCTTAGATTGTCCGCAATCTTGAGCAGTTTGAAAAACACTTAAACCCAGGATTTTTCAGCTATTTGCGTGAAACTGTATCATCTGTGTGATCTCCTTTCACAGGTTCTTGTCTGTTGGTGGCTTCTCGCTTAAATGTGTGCCCCACAACCTGAAGGTCACCAGTTCAAGCCTCACTTGGTGCAGACTTCATCTAAGTTGCATTTCACACAACATGACTATCAATGAATACATCTGCAATTGTTAAAGATAACATGAAATACTTAATTGAGTGTTTTTTACATACAGCTGATCTACAATCTCACAACTTTTCAGATAGCAATGAGAGTATGTTTTTTCAATGTATAACATACTTCATTGTGAAAATAGCCGATGTACAATCTGACAACTTTTAATGGTTTGTGAGCTTGTAGATCGGCTACTTTCACTAGTTTTGCTTCTGAGGAGATGTACAATTTCTTCATTGGTAAATGGTTTGTGAACGAGTGATCAAACAGGGGCTTGGGTCATGACAGAAGGCAAGCGTTTGTGATCCTCAACAGACAACATCAGCCTGGACAAAGCTATAATAGCACTATAGGTAGTGTTGCAGCTACCTAAGAGTGCCTCACGACCGCAAGGTTGCTGGTTCAAGCCTCACTTGATGCACACTCATTTAAGTTGAATTGCAAAAAACATGACTCAATCTATTCCGTTTCCATGGTTCTCTCTCTCTTCAATCTATTCCGTTTCCATGTCTTTCTCTTCAATCTATTCCGTTTCCATGTCTCTCTCTCTGTCTCTTCAATCTATTCCTATTCCGTTTCCATCTCTCTCTCTCTCTCTCTCTCTCTCTCTCTCTCTCTCTCTCTCTCTCTCTCTCTCTCTCTCTCTCTCTCTCTCTCTCTCTCTCTCTCTCTCTCTCTCTCTCTCTCTCTCTCTCTCTCTCTCTCTCTCTCTCTCTCTCTCTCTCTCAGGGGCGGCCATAACTGAGTGGTTAGTGAGCCCGCCTAGGGAGCCAGAGGCTCTGGTTGCCCCAGGTACGATTCCAGGCCAGGTCAGCAAATGTGTCGATGAAATTTGTCATCGACACAAGCAAGACTCTTAACCCCTAATTGCTCACAGGCCCTCATTGGAAACAAGACCGCAAGGACTTTCATGAACTGACCTGTTAAAGGAATTATCATTTCTCTTTCTCTCTCCTGGCCCCGTTTTATCGCTGCTTGCAGCTATATTGTTTATTGTATTTGTCTAATGGGAAGATTTTGTATGATTTATTAACCGCTTCCAATCTGACATCCCTATTTTGGTCATTATAAGAGAAATCTATAATAATAATATTTAAATCATCTTCAAAATATATATATTCTTAAACCGATTTTGAATTTTCCATTTTTTGTATATTGAAAATGGCCAATCTACAAGCTCACAACACATCACAATGCTTTCTGAGCTTGTAGATCAGCTATTTGCAGTCCCTCGCTGTGAACATTATAAAAGCTGAAATTGTGAGAAGACTGAAGGAGACATTTGTAGATACATACATAACCTCAGTCCCAGACTCACTCATCTGCGAAGATGAAGCAGGGCTGGTGGAGACAGCTGCCTGTTCAAGAAACATTCTAAAGGAGTTTAGTCGCCCTCTGTCGGCCGTTTGCGTTCAATGCACCAGTGGTAAAATGCAGTTATACTGTATGTATGACTGACTGACTGACTGACTGACTGACTGACTGACTGACTGACTGACTGACTGACTGACTGACTGACTGACTATAATAGGCGCGGTATAAAGCCTATCTATGCTATACTCTGCCTGTTTTTATGCTCCTATCTGCCTCAATTGTATTTGTTTAATTTCCTCACTGTGTTTAATGTGTTAATACAATGTGTTTAATGTTTAATGTATTCGCAGTCGCACTGCTTTTATAATAGCTAATTCATTGACATTGTGCAAAGGATCTAATTGAATATTATGCACAATACAAAAATGTATGAAACAGAAATGGATTCTAGTAAAAAGAAAATAGTAGATTTGATCAGATGAAAGGAGAATGTTTGATGATTATCAATCTGTTGGAGGTTTTTACATAGGCTGCACCACAGTTTCAATTTGTCGGTTGTGGACACATTTTTATGGGTCATGAGTAACTATCCCTTTATTTTTTGTTTCCTACATTTTGTTTTTGATTGTTATTTCAAAACATTTTCCATGAATTAGGAACAAAATGCAATGATTTTTCAAAAAATTATGTCATGAATGAAGAAAAAAGAAAAGAAAAGATATTCCATAAATTAGAAAACAAGCCTAACCCTAACCCTATTAATGTTTATAAAGAAGTAGTGAAAATAGCCAACCTACAAGCTCACAATGATGCGACATTGTGAGCTTGTAGATCTGCTATTTTCACTAGTAGCTTTTGCCATTACCTTCCACGCATGCACGCACGTACGGTGCGCGCGCGCGCACACACACACACACACACACACACACACACACACACACACACACACACACACACACACACACACACACACACACACACACACACACACACACACACACACGCACACGTGCGCGCGCATGATCATTCAGTGTGTTGACGATTGAAAAGTAAGTGAGTGTGGTCAATTCACTCTGCGGGATGAAGATCCGGTCAAAAACCGGAAACGGAAACAATTACGTTCATGTGTATGTAATGTTACTGTTCAACATACCGGATCCAGTAGGCGTGGCTTTAGAACGGATGTGATTACGGGTTTAAACAGGACTGGTCAGGTTTGTGTCTCTGTTTGGAACGTGTCCACGACGCTGCATCAGGTAATTAATGTTTGATTTATACGAACACAAGACGTTTTTATCCACCGATATTTAACTCATTATTATCCAAGCGTTTGGTGTTTTAGTGGCTGTGAATTATTATGACACCAAATGGACTCAAATGTGGAATATTTGTTGTTTTACAACCGAGGAGGAAAACAACCAAACAAACATTGTTCCAAATGATCACAACTAAAAGCTAAACCTTAAACCACACTCACTGACGTGTATAGGGTTTGTAGATCTAACCCCGCCATAGTTTATTTATTCATTTATAATCAGTGGTGGAAAAAGTAATCAAATTCTTTACATATAAGTAAAAGTACCAATACTGCAATATAAAAATACTCTGTTACAAGTAATAGTCCAGAATTCAAATTTTACTTGAGTAAAAGTACAAAAATATTGGCATCAAAATGTACTTAAAGTATCAAAAGTAAAATTACTAAATATTTGAAAATAGCAGATCTACAAGCTCACAACGCGTCGCGCTGCGACGCGTTGTGAGCTTGTAGATCGGCTATTTTCAAATAGACTATGTATGAAATAGGGCTAAAGTAGTTAATGTGTGTTTTATAATGTAATAATTTATATCTGAAAAGTAGTAACTAAAGTTTTCAAATAAATGTAGTGGAGTAAAAGTACAATATTTGCCTCTGAGATGTAGTGGATACAAGTAAAAGTATTGGAAATTGGAAATACTCAAGTAAAGTACAAATACCACAAAACTTTACTTAAGTACAGTACTTAAGTAAATGTACTTAGTTACTTTACACCACTGTTTATAATCTCAAAGCTTTAGCCTCGGCCAAGACAAGTTGATCGATGCTGATTTGTTTGTAGTTTTTTTTAACGCTCTTACTGCTCGACAAATAAAACAATAACAACATAAAGTTTTTAAACCCAGAGCCACGGATGTTATCAGTCCATACGGGTCGTTTGTGTTCCGTAATATTACGTATAAAGTTAATAAATAAGTGTTTTAATCCCGTCTGCACCCGAACGCCGTTCTACTTTCTCGTTTACATGGAGTGTAGTACCTGCGTTCGTCTGCTGCAGCAGCAGACATGGTTTTGTATGCCTATGTTTAAGGCTCGTGCTTCTCCATTTATGTATACATTCTAAATATAATGAGTGATTATCTTAAAGCCACAGATGTTACCCATCCATACGGGTCGTTGGTGTTCAGTTAATATTACGTATTATTTAATAAATAAATGTTTTAATTCCGTTTGTCAATGAACGTCATTGTATTTCCTGGTTGACAATGGGGTGTAATACCGGCGTCAACCTGCTGCAACCGCGCCACTTACACCCATTGAATGATATACAGTGATATTCAGAGTTCAGACAGACCAGATTGAAGCATTTATCAATTGAATAATACAGAATATTACTGAACATAAAAGGTCCATATGGTGGGATAACATCTGTGGCTTTGGGATTAACACTTCATATTTAGAATGTATACATTATGCAGACTTTAACATGGATCTAACTCCAAATACTGTTTTTGGGGAGTGTTCAAGAATGTCAAGATAGGCTATGATAATTGATAATAATGATATCTAAAATAAATATTGATATCAAAGATGGCAAGGGGTTGGCATAGTAGCGCAGACATGTTTGTTTTGGGCAATGTTACTGGTTTATACCCCTCAAAGATGTCCGCTGCTACCAAATGACACTTCCCTTCAGGATTTTTGGCACGCACTATAGAACACTTTAAGTCATGATAGTCATGAAGGTTAAATGTGTAGGCTATGTCTGATGTGGTTAAATGTGTAGGCTATGTCTGTTGTGGTTAAATGTGTAGGCTATGTCTGTTGTGGTTAAATGTGTAGGCTATGTCTGTTGTGGTTAAATGTGTAGGCTATGTCTGATGTGGTTAAATGTGTAGGCTATGTCTGTTGTGCTTAAATGTGTAAGCTATGTCTGTTGTGCTTAAATATATAGGCTATGTCTGTTGTGGTTAAATGTGTAGGCTATGTCTGTTGTGGTTAAATGTGTAGGCTATGTCTGTTGTGGTTAAATGCGTAGGCTATGTCTGTTGTGTTTAAATGTGTAGGCTATGTCTGTTGTGGTTAAATGTGTAGGCTATGTCTGAAGTGGTTAAATGTGTAGGCTATGTCTGTTGTGGTTAAATGTGTAGGCTATGTCTGTTGTGGTCAAATGTGTAGGCTATGTCTGAAGGGGTTAAATGTGTAGGCTATGTCTGTTGTGGTTAAATGTGTAGGCTATGTCTGATGTGGTTAAATATGTAGGCTATGTCTGATGTGGTTAAATGTGTAGGCTATGTCTGTTGTGGTTAAATGTGTAGGCTATGTCTGATGTGGTTAAATGTGTAGGCTATGTCTGTTGTGGTTAAATGTGTAGGCTATGTCTGATGTGGTTAAATGTGTAGGCTATGTCTGTTGTGGTTAAATGTGTAGGCTATGTCTGATGTGGTTAAATGTGTAGGCTACAGTATGTCTGATGTGGTTAAATGTGTAGGCTACAGTATGTCTGATGTGGTTAAATGTGTAGGCTATGTCTGTTATGGTTAAATGTGTAGGCTATGTCTGTTGTGGTTAAATGTGTAGGCTATGTCTGTTGTGGTTAAATGTATAGGCTATGTCTGTTATGGTTAAATGTGTAGGCTATGTCTGTTGTGGTTAAATGTGTAGGCGATGTCTGTTGTGGTTAAATGTGTAGGCTATGTCTGTTGTGGTTAAATGTGTAGGCGATGTCTGTTGTGGTCAAATGTGTAGGCTATGTCTGTTGTGGTTAAATGTGTAGGCTACAGTATGTCTGATGTGGTTAAATGTGTAGGCTATGTCTGAAGTGGTTAAATGTGTAGGCTACGTATGTCTGTTGTGGTTAAATGTGTAGGCCATTGGTTCTCAAAGTGGGGTCCTTGAGGGAGTTCCAGGGGGTCTCCAGCTAAATGATAGATTAGGCACCAAATGGACCCTTATGGGTCTGTAACTCTGAGAGTGTACAAATGGAACCAAATGGACCCTAACTGGCCCATTTGGTTCCATTTGTACACTCTCAGAGTTAAATTGACTTGATTTTACAATATAAATTGCGGTCCAAGTGATAGAAATGCCATTAAACAGACCCCTATTTAATAGGGGTCTGTAGCCCTAATGCATGTCAAACTGGGGGTCCTTGAAATTAAAATGGTTGAGAATCACTGCTAGAGCTGTACAAAATATTCTCTTATGGGGGTCCCTGGCATATCTTTTGAAATGGGGGTCCGCGGTGAATAAGTGTCAATTTGGGGGTCCTTGACATGAAAAAGTTTGAGAACCACTGGTGTAGGCTATGTCTGTTGTGGTAAATGTGTAGGCTATGTCTGAAGTGGTTAAATGTGTAGGCTACAGTACAGTATGTCTGTTGTGGTTAAATGTGTAGGCTATGTCTGTTGTGGTTAAATGTGTAGGCTATGTCTGTTATGGTTAAATGTGTAGGCTATGTCTGATGTGGTTAAATGTGTAGGCTATGTCTGTTGTGGTTAAATCTGTAGGCTATGTCTGTTGTGGTTAAATGTGTAGGCTGTGTCTGTTGTGGTTAAATGTGTAGGCTATGTCTGATGTGGTTAAATGTGTAGGCTATGTCTGTTGTGGTTAAATGTGTAGGCTATGTCTGATGTGGTTAAATGTGTAGGCTATGTCTGTTGTGGTTAAATCTGTAGGCTATGTCTGTTGTGGTTAAATGTGTAGGCTGTGTCTGATGTGGTTAAATGTGTAGGCTACAGTATGTCTGATGTGGTTAAATGTGTAGGCTATGTCTGTTGTGGTTAAATGTGTAGGCTATGTCTGATGTGGTTAAATGTGTAGGCTATGTCTGTTGTGTGGTTAAATGTGTAGGCTATGTCTGTTGTGGTTAAATGTGTAGGCTACATTATGTCTGATGTGGTTAAATATGTAGGCTATGTCTGTTGTGGTTAAATGTGTAGGCTACATTATGTCTGATGTGGTTAAATGTGTAGGCTATGTCTGTTGTGGTTAAATGTGTAGGCTACATTATGTCTGATGTGGTTAAATATGTAGGCTATGTCTGTTGTGGTTAAATGTGTAGGCTACATTATGTCTGATGTGGTTAAATGTGTAGGCTATGTCTGTTGTGGTTAAATGTGTAGGCTACATTATGTCTGATGTGGTTAAATGTTTAGGCTATGTCTGTTGTGGTTAAATGTGTAGGCTACATTATGTCTGATGTGGTTAAATGTGTAGGCTATGTCTGTTGTGGTTAAATGTGTAGGCTATGTCTGTTGTGGTTAAATGTGTAGGCTATGTCTGATGTGATTAAATGTGTAGGCTACATTATGTCTGATGTGGTTAAATGTGTAGGCTATGTCTGTTGTGGTTAAACGTGTAGGCTATGTCTGTTGTGGTTAAATGTGTAGGCTATGTCTGTTTTGGTTAAATGTGTAGGCTACAGTATTTCTGATGTGGTTAAATATGTAGGCTATGTCTGTTGTGGTTAAATGTGTAGACTATGTCTGATGTGGTTAAATGTGTAGGCTATGTCTGATGTGGTTAAATGTTTAGGCTAAGTCTGTTGTGGTTAAATGTGTAGGCTATGTCTGATGTGGTTAAATGTGTAGGCTATGTCTGATGTGGTTAAATGTGTAGGCTACAGTATGTCTGTTGTGGTTAAATGTGTAGGCTATGTCTGAAGTGGTTAAATGTGTAGGCTATGTCTGTTGTGGTTAAATGTGTAGGCCATTGGTTCTCAAAGTGGGGTCCTTGAGGGAGTTCCAGGGGGTGTCCAGCTAAATGATAGATTAGGCACCAAATGGACCCTTATGGGTCTGTAACTCTGAGAGTGTACAAATGGAACCAAATGGACCCTAACTGGCCCATTTGGTTCCATTTGTACACTCTCAGAGTTAAATTCACTTGATTTTACAATAAAAAATTGCGGTCCAAGTGATAGAAATGCCATTAAACAGACCCCTATTTAATAGTGGTCTGTAGCCCTAATGCATGTCAAACTGGGGGTCCTTGAAATTAAAATGGTTGAGAATCACTGCTAGAGCCGTACAAAATATTCTCTTATGGGGGTCCCTGGCATATCTTTTGAAATGGGGGTCCGCGGTGAATAAGTGTCAATTTGGGGGTCCTTTACATGAAAAAGTTTGAGAACCACTGGTGTAGGCTATGTCTGTTGTGGTAAATGTGTAGGCTATGTCTGAAGTGGTTAAATGTGTAGGCTACAGTACAGTATGTCTGTTGTGGTTAAATGTGTAGGCGATGTCTGATGTCGTTAAATGTGTAGGCTATGTCTGTTGTGGTAAATGTGTAGGCTATGTCTGTTGTGGTTAAATGTTTAGGCTATGTCTGTTGTGGTTAAATGTATAGGCTATGTCTGTTGTGGTTAAATGTTTAGGCTATGTCTGTTGTGGTTAAATGTGTAGGCTATGTCTGTTGTGGTTAAATGTTTAGGCTATGTCTGTTGTGGTTAAATGTATAGGCTATGTCTGTTGTGGTAAATGTGTAGGCTATGTCTGTTGTGGTTAAATGTTTAGGCTATGTCTGTTGTGGTAAATATGTAGGCTATGTCTGTTGTGGTAAATGTGTAGGCTATGTCTGATGTGGTTAAATGTGTAGGCTATATGTGTTTTAAAAAGTGGTTACCAAACTAGGGGTCGGGGTCCCCAAATTTTTTCGGGGACCCTAACCCAGTAAACAAACCATCAAATCAATACTGCAATGTAGAACTACTCTGTTAGAAGTAAACGTCTGGAATTCAAAATGTACTTGTTTCACCACAGATAGTTTTTAAGTTGCTTGATTCAGTATTTAGATAGTTGATATTCATGTAATCAGACACGCCCTCTTCCTATACAAACCCATCCTAACTTCAAACTCCATTTTAACCATTACCACCAGCTGGATTGGAAGTGACAGTCCAATAGTGTTGTTATATATTTCCTCTGTGTGCATATGACATGTTTAAGTAACACACCACAGGACTAAAAGGGTTTTAAATATGTTTATTTATTGACGCTGTAAGGAAGTGACATTATTTATATTTATGGGTCACATGTCTCTCCTCTGCAGTGCTGATAGGGCAATCCTGTGTTGATTTTTATAATTTATGAATGAATTGGGCCTGTTTGTGTGAAATATAGTGGAATCAGTTTGGAAATTCCTTTATGATTAAGAGTAATTATGTAGATTAGTCACAGGCCTTATTTAGCCATAGTTGAGTTAATTGAGGCCACGCTTACATGATAACGCTCTCTAGTGAAAACGTCAAAGTGTCGTTGCGTTCTCTCTTTTTATTTTGCCTTTAGACGGTGACGCACCAGGGCTTGAAAACGCTGTAGTGTTCGCGTCTGATTTGTGGGTTGCCATTTCTGCTTATTATAAGCGACTTTGGCCTTGTTTTTCCTGTAGAAGTTGCTTGCAAATATTGGTTGTTGCGTGTTGTGTTTTTGTTGGCCTTGTTTTTAAAGTGTAGTTAATTTTTTGATTTTATTATCGTTTAAACGGTCCTCAAACATGTGCATGTCAAATCATTGTATTTCTTCACAGACCCCCATCTGAATTAATACATATGGTGAAAATAGCCGATCTACAAGCTCTCTACAAGCTCACAGTGAGCTTGTAGATCTGCTTTTTTCAAAAAGATCTTGAAATGTGTGTGTGTGTGTGTGTGTGTGTGTGTGTGTGTGTGTGTGTGTGTGTGTGTGTGTGTGTGTGTGTGTGTGTGTGTGTCAAAAAAGGTTCTTAAACTTAACTTCGGTCAATTATACCTCCCCTTTAATAATACCAACTGGTATTGTGTTTATATCACTTTTATCGTTGATTAGTCACCTTTACAACGAGTTACAGCTTGTAAGGATTGGCCATTTGTGGAATGAGCAACACAGCTAAACGTGTGGGTAGTGCCTCCAAACAAATTGTCAAAATCACCCAATGTGCTTCTGTTGGTAATCGCTCTTGTTTTGAGCAACCTGCCAGCACACACCTGCTGAGAGGTGTGTGACTGCCTCACAGGTGTGACTGACACCTGAGCATGGGTCTTGCAACTTGTTGAGTTTGTGTGTATGCTCCAAGCAGCAACACTGCCCCCTCATGGAAAGATGCCAGGTTTGTCCCTTCAGGATAAGGCCCTGTGCAATAGGGCAGGGGTCTTCAACGTTTTCAGGCCAAGGACCCCCTAGCTGAGAGAGAGAGAGATGAAGAAGGGACCCCCTCATATATTGTATTAAATTGTGTTGCAGATTAAACTTTTTCTATTTTTTTCTATTTTTCCCTCTACATCAAATCTCTTTGCTAAAAAATAGCAGAACTACAAGCTCACAACGCCTCGCGCTGCGAGGTGTTGTGAGCTTGTAGATCTGCTATTTTTGGCTAAAGTTCTCCTAAGAATAAGGATGCTAGGGTTCAAGTGCTTAATTAAAAAAAAACAAAGTTTGGCGGACCCCCTATAGTAGCTCTGAGGACCCCCTAGGGGTCCCAGACCCCCTGTTGAAGACCTCTGCAATAGGGCAAGTGAAGCTGGTGTTCCGTTATGCAGATTACACATTATTTAGTGTCAGCCCTGGTACTATTTGCAGGCAGGTGTGTGTGTGACTGGCACCTGAGCCTGAGCCTGCAACTTTGACATCTGTCTTTGGTACCGTTGTGCAAATCTTGCCTGTAAATCTATGGTTCCTCAGTGAAGCAAGGGGTCTTGGGTTGTTGTCTTCCTTCTTGACTTCACCAGTCTCACAGAACTTGGTCCTAAGTTTGGAAATGACGTTTACTTGTAACTTGTACATTGCAGTATTGAAGTGTGATGAAATGAAGGCATGAATGCAAATTTGACTCGATTTTAGCAAAGTTCCCGAGCTGGAGGAAACATGATTGTACAAACCCCTGTCACTTGACCGTTGAAGGACAAAGTGTGCAGTGGTGTAAAGCAACTAAGTACATTTACTCAAGTAATGTACTTATGTACAATTTTGAGGTACTTTTACTTTACTGGAATACTTCCAATTTCAGTACTTTTACTTCTACTCCACTACATCTGAGGAAAATATTATACTTTTACTCCACTACATTTATTTGAAAACTTTAGTTACTAGTTACTTTGTAGATTTTGATTATGATTATTATGATTATTATTATTATTATTATTATTACAAAACATACATTAACCACTTCAGCTCTGTATACATTTCAGCCATTTGAAAATGGCCGATCTACAAGCTCACAACGCATTGTGAGGTTGTAGATCTGCTATTTTCAAAAGATTTTGTATGCATTTGAAAACTTAAAATGGGACATTCTGCATGAGTACATTTACTTTTGGTACTTTAAGTACATTTTGATGCCAATACTTTTGTACTTTTACTTTAGTAAATTTAGAATCCCGGACTTTTACTTGTAACAGAGTATTTCTATATTGCAGTATTGATACTTCTACTTAAGTAATAGTGAGTACTTTTTCCACCACTGGTCTACATCAAGGGTTCCCAAACTTTTCAGGCCGTAACCCCCCAAAATAATCCTATTTGAACTGGTGACCATCACCCTGACGAGCACTTTTGTAGGATGCAGTTGAGGCATTAAGTTTAGTTTGACTCGGCTCCACAGATAAATATTGTGAAAATAGCCGATCTACGAGCTTGTAGATCGGCTATTTTCAAAATGTTTGCCGTGCCAAGGTTTGACTTTTTTTTAATAGTATAGTTGGTTACTTTTGACGCAGTAATGGTCTTATTAGTTTGTTTTTATTTCTCATTTTAGAGGTATTAAAAAGGTCTTAAAGTCCTTAAATTGTAACTTTATAAAATGTGCAGATACCCTGTATAGTATACACTTATACTGTATGTTGGTTTGTTTACTGTTGAGTGAGAAAAGAATGCTGTTTGCCTCAACCTTGTACGGCACTTTGCTCAGCTTCTGTTGTTTTTAAATGTGCTCTATAAATAAAGTTTGATTCGATATACTAGGCTGTGTATGTTGTGACAGGATACAATCTACGTATACATCTGGCTCTCGGTCACTTGAATTAATTAATCTTTCTTTCTTTCCTTCTTTCTCAGAGTGGACACTGACTGTGTCGAGATTGTTCTTGTGCCATAAATGCCCAGAAGCCTGAGGTTCTCACCGACAATATAACAACCTCCCAGACACCAGAAGACCCTCCCAGAACATCCACCTCTAATGACTCACTACACAGAGGTTATCTGGTGAAGCTACCAGAAGGAATTCTGTTTGAGTCCCTATAATGTGCAGGTGAGATCTTTGTGACCACCTGAGGAAAGTATGTGTGAATCCCTGAGTGAAAAAAGAGAGAAAATATATTTTTTTCGCGATTCTCACTGTCCCGCGTCCAAGGCAGTGTTTCCAAGTCTGCTAATTATAAGCTACTTTGGGCTCGCTTATTTTGGACTTCTTTCTCTCACAACATCTTGCAACGCTGGTTCAAGGGAAGCCATGCGTTCGCTGTTGTTTTTTCTGTACATTCCTCCTTCCGACGGGGAAAAGGACCCCTCACAGCCCGTGTGTTTCTTCCCAAACTCTCACATAATTCGACCCGCGGATCACGCTCAAGAAATGACGAACGAGCGCGGTCTCGTGACATGCAGACCTTTTCAGTGGTGATCGCTGGATTTAAATATTCAAACAATGTGTCTATAATGTTACAAAGGGCCATGGCAACAGATCGCATTTCAGCAAAAGTGTGTTGCCTGTGATGTATGAGAAATTAAGGCAAGGGTTACTAAAGGGCTGAGCCATGTAGAATTAATGAACAGCCTTAACTAGAACGCTCCTCCTCAGAGCACAGATTTCCGCCAATCTCCGCCAGGCCGGGTTGTCTGCCCAGGGCCCACAAACTTCGGAAGTCAGTCATAGCCACTTGGAATGGGAAAAATATCTTAAAGGGCAAAACCACTTTGGTAGAGGTTTGGGTTGTGTGGTTACCTTGCCATGATGTAACTCCAAAGGTGGACAAGAAATGAAAAATAATTGCTCCATTAATTAGAAATTGATAATTCAAAATATGCTCCCCATTGACTTACATTGTACACTGAAACAGCTTTCAAAGTCATTCTTTTAGCCCGTAAACAAACACAAACTAAGCTGATTCAGACAATATAGAACATCACCAAACCCAGTACTGTTTATTTTTTTAATAAAAATGTCAACTTCCTGATGATTTTACTATTTGAAGATCCGGATCCGCCGATCCAGTCCGGGTTTTCTTTCTAATAAAAATAGCAAAATCAACAGGAAGTTAACATTTTTATTTATTTTTATTTTGATAATTCAAAATATGCTCCTCATTGACTTACATTGTACGGTTAAATAGCTCTCAAAGGTACTCTTTTAGCACATACACAAACAAAAACAAAGATGATTCAGACAATATAGAACATCACCAAACCCAGTACTATTTGTTTTTTTTATATAAAAATGTTAATTTCCTGTTGATTTTGCTATTATTATTAAGAAGAAAACCCGGACTGGATTTGCGGATCCGGATCTTCAAATTGTAAAATCAGCAGGAAGTTAACATTTTTATAAAAAAAATAAACAGTACTGGGTTTGGTCGTCTGAATCAACTTTGTTTGTGTTGGTTTGCGGGCTAAAAGAGTGACTTTGAAAGCCGTTTCACGGCTTACAATGTAAGTCAATGAGGAGCATATTTTGAATTATCAATTTCTAATCAATGGAGCCATTACATTACAGTCATTTAGCAGACGCTTTTATCCAAAGCGACTTACAATAAGTGCATTCAACATAGGTAGGGAACTAAACTACTAATCACCACAAGTCTTAAGTGCATTTCCTGCAAAAACAAGCAACCAAGAGTATACCTAGCGCTAAGGTAAAAGTGCTATATATCAGCTACCTACTTTTTTAAACAGATGAGACAAAATTATTACCATTATTTTTTATTTCTTGCACACCTTTGGAGTTACATCATGGGAAGGTAACTACACAACCCAAACCTCTACCAAAGTGGTCTTGCCCTTTAAGGAATAATCAGAAAATGACAGTTGATAAAACCCAAAGTTTATATTGTAACGCTGGGGTACTATTACACATGTGTGTCCTGTTGCTTTGATTGAGGGAGGTGTCACTGATTTGGGTATTGGCTACATGTGTGCCAGGAAGGGAAAATAGTTAAGTTGGGCTGTTCTGGGGCGCTGTAAGGCGGGACTGAGTTAACTGAGAGACAGCACGCATCCTCATTATTACTAGCCTTGGGCTAGCCCCCGTCTTCATTGTTTTATGTTCAGTGACCCTCAACCTCGGGTTAGCTTTGTGCTGCGGCAAGGGAATACATCTGGGCTCAGTGTGTTTGAGCTGGCAACTTGCACATCGTCTCCTCGTCTTTCTAGCCACCTTACAAGTAGACCTTATCATGGCAGAACAGCCATACTCACATGAGGAACATCGTCTGATGTAATTCATTACGCAGGGATTTTCCTTTCTTTTGCTATATTTGAGTGTTTCATCCATCTGTTTAATACCGAGACAAATTGGGTCCATGACTGAGATCAGAGGATATGGCCTTGAGACTACAACATAAATTAATAGTATGCAGTAAGGAAACTTAATGTTACAATATTATTCATATGTTAACACATTTATCATTCTAGATTCCCATATCGAATCATGAGCTGAAAATCGTATCGTGGATTAGGTGTATCGTGACACCCCGTGTGTGTGTGTGTGTGTGTGTGTGTGTGTGTGTGTGTGTGTGTGTGTGTGTGTGTGTGTGTGTGTGTGTGTGTGTGTGTGTGTGTGTGTGTGTGTGTGTGTGTGTGTGTGTGTGTGTGTGTGTGTGTGTGTGTGTGTGTGTGTGTGTGTGTGTGTGTGTGTGTTAAATGTTTTGCTTTATTGTGAAATTATTTGTACTTTTTCTGTAAAGCACTTGTGCTTTATTCTTGCTCTATAAAGCACTTTGAGCTGCATTTCATGTCATGAAAGGTGCTATACAAATAAAGTTTATTCTTATTAGATGATGGGAGACGCCGTTGGAAGGCTCAACCCGAGGATGCCCGTAGAGATGGAGATCTGGAAATCCCTCTCTATCCATGGATCTGTCTGCATGGGGGGATTCTTCCACGTCGATGGCCCGAGTCTTCAGTGGTTCTCAGACGGTTTTTAAGTTGCTTGATTCAGTATTTAGATATTGGTTTTCATTTAATCGGGCACGCCCCTTTCCTATACAAACCCATTGTAACTTCAAACTCCATTTTACCATGTTACATTCATGGTTCAACACCCGTCCTTGGTCCTGGTGACTGATATTGACCTTCTAGTGTGTAAGGAGACCGGGTTTTTGCAATAAGTTTTTTCATTTATTTCATTTTTTTTCCTGTTTTATTCATTTACTCCAAAATATTTTGTAAATAAATAAAAAAAGTAATTGAAAAAACACGGTCCCACACATTAGAAGGTCCACATCAGTCACCAGAACCAAGGACGGGTGTTTTCAATCAATGTATAATGGTTAAAATGGAGTTTGAAGTTACAATGGGTTTGTATAGGAAGGGGGCGTGTCTGATACAATGTATATCATCAAATATCTAAATACTGAATCAAGCAATTTAAAAAGTGTCTGGGGTGAATCACAAAAGCAGAGTGGACGTTAAAATGAGCTCAAGCAAGTTTGTAAGTGAAATATCCCTTTACGGTTATTTGTCATGTGCAATTTGTTTTATTACCAAGCCTGAAAGACAAACAGAAATTACATTTTTATCCATATGCAGTGGTGGGAAAAGTCTTATAAAATGTTTTACTTTAGTAAAATTATCAATATTGCAATATAGAAATACTCTGTTACAAGTAGAAGTCCGGAATTCAAAATGTACTTGAGTAAAAGTACAAAGGTGTTGGCATCAGAATATATTTAAGTACCAAAAGTAAAAGTACTCAAATGTTTGAGAATAGCAGATCTACAAGCTCACAACGCGTCACATCGCTTTATACCTAGGCTATTTTTTTTTAAATAGCCTAGGTATAAAATAGGGATAAAGGGGTGAATGTATGTTTTATGATATAATTTAATAATCTGCAAAGTAACTAGTAAACTAAAGTTTTCAAATACTTGTAGTGGGGTAAAAGTACAATATTTGCCTCTGAGATGTAGTAAGTAAAAGTACCTTGCAACTGTAATTAAGTACAGTACTTGAGTAAATGTACTTAGTTACTTTACACCACTGTCCATATGTTCCAATGTAAAAAAACACAACTAAATGGTTAATCACATGCATTGGTATGACAGGCGTCAACTTAAATGTTTTAATTGTCACAGCCATAGCCTATGCCAGGGGTCTTCAACGTTTTTCAGGCCAAGGACCCCTTAGCTGAGAGATGAAGCAGGGACCCCCACGACAGGGACCCACCACTACATATTGTGTAAAATTGTGTTCCAGATTAAAGTTTTTCCATAGATTTCATAGATTCATTGACTCAGTGTTGTGTAAATTAATGGTAGACATTTAACCACTTAAACCGTCAATAGACCATATTCACACAGCGGCCATATTGCCTTAAGTTAACTCATTCAGTGCCAGACTTATTTCTGGCTGTGTTTGCCCACTGCCAAGGATTTTTCGATTTTGTTACCTTTTGAAGTAGTCACAGAATATTTATCTCTAGTATGATCGATCCCCTGATCTTAAAACCAGGATACAGTATACATATACTAGGCTGTGTATGAGGATACAGTATACGTATCCTATATGTGGCTCTCGGTCACTTGAATGAATCTGAGTGGAGAGAGTTTTGCTGAGGTTGTTCTTGCCTGCACCCTCCTGTGAACCGACCCAGGCTGCACCCTCCTGTGAACCGACCCAGGCTGCCTGCACCCTCCTGTGAACCGACCCAGGCTGCCTGCACCCTCCTGTGAACCGACCCAGGCTGCCTGCACCCTCTTGTGAACCGACCCAGGCTGCCTGCACCCTCCTGTGAACCGACCCAGGCTGCCTGCACCCTCTTGTGAACCGACCCAGGCTGCCTGCACCCTCCTGTGAACCGACCCAGGCTGCCTGCACCCTCCTGTGAACCTACTCAGCCTACACTAAGTCTTTTGAAGAGGAGCCTCTGTCTACACCTCCTATGACTCGTCTCAGCCTGCCTCCGCCTCTCTCTATCCATGGATTTAGGGGGATTCCTCCGCGCCAAGGCCCATCGGGGGGTCCGGTGGTCTCCACCGTCGACCTCGGCCCATCGGGGGTTTCCTCTGAAGACGCCTCAAGGTAGGAACCACTTTAGGGCTGTCACGATTATGACGTTTAACTTGACGCTTGATTAACTGTCGCTCAAAAAGTTGCGATTAACTATTTTAATTACGTCGCAGTAACATTATGAATAAAACTTTGTCTGGCTTTTTTTAGGCTTCGTAAACAAAAGCCGAACTACAAGCTCAAAACGCCTCACGTCGTGATGCGTTTTGAGCGTGTAGTTCGGCTATTTCCACAATGTTTGGAAAATGTTTGAAATTATTATGAACATTTTTCAACATGGAAACGATTATGACTATTAATTAACCCCCAAAAAAGCATTGCGGTTATCTCAAATACTTGCGATTATGTAATAATTGTGACAGTCCTAATTCGGTCCTTTTCCTTTTCCTTTGCTGGATGCTGCAGTTGCTTCATGCTGCAGTTTGTAATGGATGATGCTTGTGGTGTATTTCGTTGGTGTTGATAGTTGTCGTACGTATGGCAATGTGGTTAAAGATGTGTGCTCTTTTTTTCAGATTTGTCTTAGAGACGTTGAATCTAGTCTTAGAGACGTTGAATCTAAGACTATGTTGGTAGTGTAGTTGTTGTTTAATTTGCATTCAATATTTATTTTGACATGGCAAATCCAGGTCTCGACCTGGTAATTGGTCCATAAGACCAAAGGTCACTTTTTGGTAGGTACCAAAAAGACACTGTTTGGTAGGTCCCAAAAGTCACTTTTTGGTAGGTACCAAAGGTGACTTTTTTCTGGCTGGGATGGGGGGGAACTGTGTAAATCCGGGCCTGGACCTGGTCATCTTAAAGGACAAATTTCAATTTCCAAACCAATGCCACTCGCCGAACTGTGGAGTAAAATCAAAGCAAGGTAACTATACCCCACACACACACACACACACACACACACACACACACACACACACACACACACACACACACACACACACACACACACACACACACACACCACTTATTGTTTGTATCTAATAATGAGCATTTTTCTTTTTTATGTTTGGTAGCTGTCTTTCAGACGAGGAGAAGCCATTCCGGTACACTTCGGCAAAAAAATAGAAGGCGCATCCTTGGATGTATTCATCACACTGTTCCAGTGCGGTCGTATGGACCAGGTGCTGAAGACGACGAGAGACTGTGTCTGTCTGTGTGTCTGTGTCTGTCTCTCTGTCTCTCACTCTGTCTGTCTGTCTGGCTGTATGTGTCTGTCTGTGTCTGTATCTCTTTCTGTCTGTCTGTCTGTCTGTCTGTCTGTCTGTCTGTCTGTCTGTCTGTCTGTCTGTCTGTCTGTCTGTCTGTCTTTATGTCTGTCTTTATGTCTGTCTGTCTGTGGCTGAAGACCACGAGAAACCACGAGAGACTAACAGCAAGGTGCTACTGTGCCTTCAGAACAGTAAGAACAGCAAGGCGCAACTGTGCCTTCAGAACAGTAAGAACAGCAAGGCGCAACTGTGCCTTCAGAACAGTAAGAAAAGCAAGGCGCAACTGTGCCTTCAGAACAGTAAGAACAGCAAGGTGCAACTGTGCCTTCAGAACAGTAAGAACAGCAAGGCGCAACTGTGCCTTCAGAACAGTAAGAATAGCAAGGCGCAACTGTGCCTTCAGAAAAGTAAGAACAGCAAGGCGCAACTGTGCCTTCAGAACAGTAAGAACAGCAAGGCGCAACTGTGCCTTCAGAAAAGTAAGAACAGCAAGGCGCAACTGTGCCTTCAGAACAGTAAGAACAGCAAGGCGCAACTGTGCCTTCAGAACAGTAAGAACAGCAAGGTGCAACTGTGCCTTCAGAAAAGTAAGAACAGCAAGGCGCAACTGTGCCTTCAGAAAAGTAAGAACAGCAAGGCGCTATTATTGCACTTTGCTTT